>NW_026989804.1:998928-1328571 GCF_036321535.1 Camelus dromedarius
CAAACCCAGGCTCTCCCCGGCAGCCCGCACAGTCAGACACTCGGGGAAGACACGCGAAGGGCTCCTAGGAGATCCGGGGTGCTGCAGACAGAAGACGGAACCTCCCCACACTCAGAATTCCGGAACACGGCTGACTGTGTGGGGGAGGTTTGGGGCCGCCGTTCACTCAGCTGACTGGTGTCACAGGTTTTCCCTGGCAGGGGGAATTCCGCTAATTCCCTACCCTGTCCAGGGGGAGGCACTAGATGCTACCTGCATTTCCAGACCAACCCCAGCCTTTCCCCGGCAGCCCGCAATGGGAAACACTCGGGGAAGACACGTGAAGGGCTCCTAGGAGATCCCGGGTTCTGCAGACCGAATACGGAACCTCCCCACACTCAGAATTCCGGAACACGCCTGACTGTGTGGGGGAGGAATGGGGCCGCCGTCCACGAGGCTGACTGGTGTCACAGGTGTTCCCTGGCAGGGGGAAGTCCGCTAATTACCTCCTATGACCAGGGGGAGGCAATAGATGCTATCTGCATTTCCAGCCCAACCCCCGCCTTTCCCCGGCAGCCCGCACTGGGAGACAATCGGGGAAGACACGTGAATGGCTCCTAGGTGATCCAAGGTTCTGCAGACAGAAGACGGAACCTCCCCACACTCACAATTCCGGAACAAGCCTGACTGTGTGGGGGAGGTTTGGGTCCGCCCTCCTCGCAGCTGAGTTGTGTCAAAGGAGTTCCCTGGCAAGAGGAATTCCGCTAATTGCCTACCCTGTCCAGGGGGAGGCACTAGATGCTACCTGCATTTCCAGCCCAACCCCCGCATGTCCCCGGCAGACCGCACAGGCAGACACTCGGGGAAGACACGCGAAAGGCTCCTAGGAGATCCCGGGTGATGCAGACAGAAGATGGAACCTCCCCACATTCAGAATTCCGGAACACGGCTGACTGTGTGGGGGAGGTTTGGGGCCGCCGTCCACGCAGCTGACTGGTGTCACAGGTGTTCCCTGGCAGGGGGAAGTCCGCTAATTGCCTACCCTGTCCAGGGGGAGGCAATAGATTCTACCTGCATTTCCAGCCCAACCCCCGCCTTTCCCAGGCAGACCTCAATGGGAGACACTCGGGGAAGACACGCGGATGGCTCCTAGGAAATCCAAGGTCCTGCAGACAGAAGACGGAACCTCCCCACACTCACAATTCCGGAACAAGCCTGACAGTGTGCGGGAGGTTTGGGTCCGCCCTCCTCGCAGCTGAGTGGTGTCAAAGGAGTTCCCTGGCAGGGGGAATTCCGCTAATTCCCTACCCTGTCCAGGGGGAGGCACTAGATGCTACCTGCATTTCCAGCCCAACCCCGGCATTTCCCCGGCAGCCCGCAATGGGAGACACTCGGGGAAGACACGCGAATGGCTCCTAGGAAATCCAAGGTCCTGCAGACAGAAGACGGAACCTCCCCACACTCAGAATTCTGGAACACGGCTGACTGTTTGGGGGAGGTTTGGGGCCGCCGTCCACGCAGCTGACTGGTGTCACAGGTGTTCCCTGGCAGGGGTAATTCCGCTAAATACCTCCCATGTCCAGGGGGAGGCATTAGATGCTACCTGCATTTCCAGCCCAACCACCGCCTTTCCCTGGCAGCACGCACTGGGAGACACTCGGGGAAGACACGCGAAGGGCTCCTAGGAAATCCAAGGTCCTGCAGACAGAAGACGGAACCTCCCCACACTCAGAATTCCGGAACACGGCTGACTGTGTGGGGGAGGTTTGGGGCCGCCGTCCACGCAGCTGACTGGTGTCACAGGTGTTACCTGGCAGGGAAAACCGCTAATTAATACCCTGTTCAGGGAGAGGCACTAGATGCTACCTGCATTTCCAGCCCAACCCCCACCTTTCCCCGGCAGCCCGCAATGGGAGACACTCGGGGAAGACACGCGGATGGCTCCTAGGAAATCCAAGGTCCTGCAGACAGAAGACGGAACCTCCCCACACTCACAATTCTGGAAAAAGCCTGACAGTGTGCGGGAGGTTTGGGTCCGCCCTCCTCACAGCTGAGTGGTGTCAAAGGAGTTCCCTGGCAGGGGGAATTCCGCTAATTCATCACCCTGTTCAGGGGGAGGCACTAGATGCTACCTGCATTTCCAGACCAACCCCAGACTTTCCCCGGCAGCCCGCAATGGGAAACACTCGGGGAAGCCACGTGAAGGGCTCCTAGGAGATCCCGGGTTCTGCAGACCGAATACGGAACCTCCCCACACTCAGAATTCCGGAACACGGCTGACTGTGTGGGGGAGGAATGGGGCCGCCGTCCACGAGGCTGACTGGTGTCACAGGTGTTCCCTGGCAGGGGGAAGTCCGCTAATTACCTCCTATGACCAGGGGGAGGCAATAGATGCTATCTGCATTTCCAGCCCAACCCCCGCCTTTCCCCGGCAGCCCGCACTGGGAGACAATCGGGGAAGACACGTGAATGTCTCCTAGGGGATCCAAGGTTCTGCAGACAGAAGACGGAACCTCCCCAAAATCACAATTCCGGAACAAGCCTGACTGTGTGGGGGAGGTTTGGGTCCGCCCTCCTAGCAGCTGAGTTGTGTCAAAGGAGTTCCCTGGCAAGAGGAATTCCGCTAATTGCCTACCCTGTCCAGGGGGAGGCACTAGATGCTACCTGCATTTCCAGCTCAACCCCCGCATGTCCCCGGCAGACCGCACAGGCAGACACTCGGGGAAGACACGCGAAGGGCTCCTAGGAGATCCCGGGTGATGCAGAGAGAAGACGGAACCTCCCCACACTCAGAATTCCGGAACACGGCTGACTGTGTGGTGGAGGTTTGGGGCCGCCGTCCACGCAGCTGACTGGTGTCACAGGTGTTACCTGGCAGGGAAAACCGCTAATTAATACCCTGTTCAGGGAGAAGCACTAGATGCTACCTGCATTTCCAGACCAACCCCCGCTTTTCCGCGGCAGTCCGCACAGGCAGACACTCGGGGAAGACACGCGAAGGGCTCCTAGGATATCCCGGGTTCTGCAGACCGAATACGGAACCTCCCCACACTCAGAATTCCGGAACACGGCTGACTGTGTGGGGGAGGAATGGGGCCGCCGTCCACGAGGCTGACTGGTGTCACAGGTGTTCCCTGGCAGGGGGAAGTCCGCTAATTACCTCCTATGACCAGGGGGAGGCAATAGATGCTATCTGAATTTCCAGCCCAACCCCCGCCTTTCCCCGGCAGCCCGCACTGGGAGACAATCGGGGAAGACACGTGAATGTCTCCTAGGGGATCCAAGGTTCTGCAGACAGAAGACGGAACCTCCCCAAAATCACAATTCCGGAACAAGCCTGACTGTGTGGGGGAGGTTTGGGTCCGCCCTCCTAGCAGCTGAGTTGTGTCAAAGGAGTTCCCTGGCAGGGGGAATTCCGCTAATTCCCTACCCTGTCCAGGGGGAGGCACTAGATGCTACCTGCATTTCCAGCTCAACCCCCGCATGTCCCCGGAAGACCGCACAGACAGACACTCGGGGAAGACACGCGAAGGGCTCCTAGGAGATCCCGGGTGATGCAGAGAGAAGACGGAACCTCCCCACACTCAGAATTCCGGAACACGTCTGACTGTGTGGGGGAGGTTTGGGGCCGCCGTCCACGCAGCTGACTGGTGTCACAGGTGTTCCCTGGCAGGGGGAAGTCCGCTAATTACCTCCCAACTCCAGGGGGATGCACTAGATGCTACCTGCATTTCCAGCCCAACCCCCACCTTTCCCCGGCAGCCCGCAATGGGAGACACTCGGGGAAGACACGCGGATGGCTCCTAGGAAATCCAAGGTCCTGCAGACAGAAGACGGAACCTACCCACACTCACAATTCCGGAACAAGCCTGACAGTGTGCGGGAGGTTTGGGTCCGCATTCCTCACAGCTGAGTGGTGTCAAAGGAGTTCCCTGGCAGGGGGAATTCCGCTAATTCCCTACCCTGTCCAGGGGGAGGCACTAGATGCTACCTGCATTTCCAGACCAACCCCAGCCTTTCCCCGGCAGCCCGCAATGGGAGACACTCGGGGAAGACACGTGAAGGGCTCCTAGGAGATCCCGGGTTCTGCAGATCGAATACGGAACCTCCCCCCACTCAGAATTCCGGAACACGGCTGAATGTGTGGGGGAGGTTTGGGGCCGCCTTCCACGCAGCTGACTGGTGTCACAGGTGTTAACTGGCAGGGTAAACCGCTAATTAATACCCTGTTCAGGGAGAGGCACTAGATGCTACCTTCATTTCCAGCCCAAACCCAGGCTTTCCCCGGCAGCCCGCACAGTCAGACACTCGGGGAAGACACGCGAAGGGCTCCTAGGAGATCCGGGGTGCTGCAGACAGAGGACGGAACCTCCCCACACTCAGAATTCCGGAACACGGCTGACTGTGTGGGGGAGGTTTGGGGCCGCCGTCCACTCAGCTGACTGGTGTCACAGGTGTTCCCTGGCAGGGGTAATTCCGCTAAATACCTCCCATGTCCAGGGGGAGGCACTAGATGCTACCTGCATTTCCAGCCCAACCCCCGCATTTCCCTGGCAGCACGCACTGGGAGACACTCGGGGAAGACACGCGAAGGGCTCCTAGGAAATCCAAGGTCCTGCAGACAGAAGACGGAACCTCCCCACACTCAGAATTCCGGAACACGGCTGACTGTGTGGGGGAGGTTTGGGTCCGCCCTCCTCGCAGCTGAGTTGTGTCAAAGGAGTTCCCTGGCAAGAGGAATTCCGCTAATTGCCTACCCTGTCCAGGGGGAGGCACTAGATGCTACCTGCATTTCCAGCCCAACCCCCGCATGTCCCCGGCAGTCCGCACAGGCAGACACTCGGGGAAGACACGCGAAGGGCTCCTAGGAGATCCCGGGTGCTGCAGACAGAAGACGGAACCTCCCCACACTCACAATTCCGGAACAAGCATGACTGTGTGGGGGAGGTTTGGGGCCGCCGTCCACGCAGCTGACTGGTGTCACAGGTGTTAACTTGCAGGGGAAATCCGCTAATTAAATCCCCTGTCCAGGGAGAGGCAATAGATGCTACCTGCATTTCCAGCCCAACCCTTCGCCTTTCCCCGGCAGCCCGCAATGTGAGAAACTCGGGGAAGACACGCGAAGGGCTCCTAGGAGATCCCGGGTTCCTCAGACAGAACACGGAACCTCCTCACACTCAGAATTCCGGAACACGGCTGACTGTTTGGGGGAGGTTTGGGGCCGTCGTCCACGCAGCTGACTGTTGCCAAAGGTGTTCCCCGGCAGGGGGAAGTCCGCTAATTGCCTACCCTGTCCAGGGGGAGGCACTAGATGCTACCTGCATTTCCAGCCCAACCCCCGCCTTTCCCCGGCAGCCCGCAACTGGAGACACTCGGGGAAGACACGCGGATGGCTCCTATGAAATCCAGGGACCTGCAGACTGAAGACGGAACCTCCCCACACTCACAATTCCGGAACAACCCTGACTGTGTGGGGGAGGTTTGGGGCCGCCGTCCACGAAGCTGAGTGGTGTCAAAGGAGTTCGCTGGCAGGAGGAAGTCCGCTAAATGCCTACCCTGTCCAGGGGGAGGCACTAGATGCTACCTGCATTTCCAACCAAACCCCCGGCTTTCCCCGGCAGTCCGCACAGGCAGACACTCGGGGAAGACACGCGAAGGGCTCCTAGCAGATCCCGGGTGCTGCAGACCGAATACGGAACCACCCCACACTCAGAATTCCGGAACAAGGCTGACTGTGTGTGGGAGGAATGGGGCCGCCGTACACGAGGCTGACTGGTGTCACAGGTGTTCCCTAGCAGGGGGAAGTCCGCTAATTACCTCCTATGACCAGTGGGAGGCACTAGATGCTATCTGCATTTCCAGCCCAACCCCTGCCTTTCCCCGGCAGCCCTCACTGTGAGACAATCGGGGAAGACACGCGAATGGCTCCTAGGGGATCCAAGGTTCTGCAGACAGAAGACGGAACCTCCCCACACTCACAATTCCGGAACAAGCCTGACTGTGTGGGGGAGGTTTGGGTCCGCCCTCCTCGCAGCTGAGTTGTGTCAAATTATTTCCCTGGCAGGAGGAAGTCCGCTAATTGCCTACCCTGTCCAGGGGGAGGCACTAGATGCTACCTGCATTTCCAGCCCATCCCCCGCATTTCCCCGGCAGTCCGCACAGGCAGACACTCTGGGAAGACACGCGATGGGCTCCAAGGAGATCCCGGGTGTTGCAGACAGAAGACGGAACCTCCCCACACTCAG
This sequence comes from Camelus dromedarius, assembly GCF_036321535.1. Lineage (NCBI taxonomy): Eukaryota > Metazoa > Chordata > Mammalia > Artiodactyla > Camelidae > Camelus > Camelus dromedarius. The sequence continues at coordinate 1,005,153 of NW_026989804.1, forward strand.
AATTCCGGAACACGGCTGACTGTGTGAGGGAGGTTTGGGGCCGCCGTCCACGCAGCTGACTGGTGTCACAGGTGTTCCCTGGCAGGGGGAAGTCCGCTAATTGCCTACCCTGTCCAGGGGGAGGCAATAGATTCTACCTGCATTTCCAGCCCAACCCCCGCCTTTCCCCGGCAGCCCGCAATGTGAGACACTCGGGGAAGACACGCGAATGTCTCCTAGGAAATCCAAGGTCCTGCAGACAGAAGACGGAACCTCCCCACACTCAGAATTCCGGAAAACGGCTGACTGTGTGGGGGAGGTTTGGGGCCGCCGTCCACTCAGCTGACTGGTGTCACAGGTGTTACCTGGCAGGGAAAACCGCTAATTAATACCCTGTTCAGGGAGAGGCACTAGATGCTACCTGCATTTCCAGCCCAAACCCAGGCTTTCCCCGGCAGCCCGCACAGTCAGACACTCGGGGAAAACACGCGAAGGGCTCCTAGGAGATCCGGGGTGCTGCAGACAGAAGACGGAACCTCCCCACACTCAGAATTCCGGAACACGGCTGACTGTGTGGGGGAGGTTTGGGGCCGCCGTCCACTCAGCTGACTGGTGTCACAGGTTTTCCCTGGCAGGGGTAATTCCGCTAAATACCTCCCATGTCCAGGGGGAGGCACTAGATGCTACCTGCATTTCCAGCCCAACCCCCGACTTTCCCTGGCAGCACGCATTGGGAGACACTCGGGGAAGACACGCGAAGGGCTCCTAGGAAATCCAAGGTCCTGCAGACAGAAGACGGAACCTCCCCACACTCAGAATTCCGGAACACGGCTGAGTATGTGGGGGAGGTTTGGGGCCGCCGTCCACGCAGCTGACTGGTGTCACAGGTGTTCCCTGGCAGGGGGAAGTCCGCTAATTGCCTACCCTGTCCAGGGGGAGGCAATAGATTCTACCTGCATTTCCAGCCCAACCCCCGCCTTTCCCAGGCAGAACTCAATGGGAGACACTCGGGGAAGACACGCGGATGGCTCCTAGGAAATCCAAGGTCCTGCAGACAGAAGACGGAACCTCCCCACACTCACAATTCCGGAACAAGCCTGACAGTGTGCGGGAGGTTTGGGTCCGCCCTCCTCGCAGCTGAGTGGTGTCAAAGGAGTTCCCTGGCAGGGGGAATTCCGCTAATTCCCTACCCTGTCCAGGGGGAGGCACTAGATGCTACCTGCATTTCCAGCCCAACCCCGGCATTTCCCCGGCAGACCGCAATGGGATACACTCGGGGAAGACACGCGAATGGCTCCTAGGAAATCCAAGGTCCTGCAGACAGAAGACGGAACCTCCCCACACTCAGAATTCCGGAACACGGCTGACTGTGTGGGGGAGGTTTGGGACCGCCGTCCACGCAGCTGACTGGTGTCACAGGTGTTACCTGGCAGGGAAAACCGCTAATTAATACCCTGTTCAGGGAGAGGCACTAGATGCTACCTGCATTTCCAGCCCAAACCCAGGCTTTCCCCGGCAGCCCGCACAGTCAGAAACTCGGGGAAGACACGCGAAGGGCTCCTAGGAGATCCGGGGTGCTGCACACAGAAGACGGAACCTCCCCACAATCAGAATTCTGGAACATGGCTGACTGTTTGGGGGAGGTTTGGGGCCGCCGTCCACTCAGCTGACTGGTGTCACAGGTGTTCCCTGGCAGGGGTAATTCCGCTAAATACCTCCCATGTCCAGGGGGAGGCATTAGATGCTACCTGCATTTCCAGCCCAACCCCCGCCTTTCCCTGGCAGCACGCACTGGGAGACACTCGGGGAAGACACGCGAAGGGCTCCTAGGAAATCCAAGGTCCTGCAGACAGAAGACGGAACCTCCCCACACTCAGAATTCCGGAACACGGCTGACTGTGTGGGGGAGGTTTGGGGCCGCCGTCCACGCAGCTGACTGGTGTCACAGGTGTTACCTGGCAGGGAAAACCGCTAATTAATACCCTGTTCAGGGAGAGGCACTAGATGCTACCTGCATTTCCAGCCCAACCCCCTCCTTTCCCCGGCAGCCCGCAATGGGAGACACTCGGGGAAGACACGCGGATGGCTCCTAGGAAATCCAAGGTCCTGCAGACAGAAGACGGAACCTCCCCACACTCACAATTCCGGAACAAGCCTGACAGTGTGCGGGAGGTTTGGGTCCGCCCTCCTCACAGCTGAGTGGTGTCAAAGGAGTTCCCTGGCAGGGGGAATTCCGCTAATTCCCTACCCTGTCCAGGGGGAGGCACTAGATGCTACCTGCATTTCCAGACCAACCCCAGCCTTTCCCCGGCAGCCCGCAATGGGAAACACTCGGGGAAGCCACGTGAAGGGCTCCTAGGAGATCCCGGGTTCTGCAGACCGAATACGGAACCTCCTCACACTCAGAATTCCGGAACACGGCTGACTGTGTGGGGGAGGAATGGGGCCTCCGTCCACGAGGCTGACTGGTGTCACAGGTGTTCCCTGGCAGGGGGAAGTCCGCTAATTACCTCCTATGACCAGGGGGAGGCAATAGATGCTATCTGCTTTTCCAGCCCAACCCCCGCCTTTCCCCGGCAGCCCGCACTGGGAGACAATCGGGGAAGACACGTGAATGTCTCCTAGGGGATCCAAGGTTCTGCAGACAGAAGACGGAACCTCCCCACAATCACAATTCCGGAACAAGCCTGACAGTGTGGGGGAGGTTTGGGTCCGCCCTCCTAGCAGCTGAGTTGTGTCAAAGGAGTTCCCTGGCAAGAGGAATTCCGCTAATTGCCTACCCTGTCCAGGGGGAGGCACTAGATGCTACCTGCATTTCCAGCTCAACCCCCGCATGTCCCCGGCTGACCGCACAGGCAGACACTCGGGGAAGACACGCGAAAGGCTCCTAGGAGATCCCGGGTGATGCAGACAGAAGATGGAACCTCCCCACATTCAGAATTCCGGAACACGGCTGACTGTGTGGGGGAGGTTTGGGGCCGCCGTCCACGCAGCTGACTGGTGTCACAGGTGTTCCCTGGCAGGGGGAAGTCCGCTAATTGCCTACCCTGTCCAGGGGGAGGCAATAGATTCTACCTGCATTTCCAGCCCAACCCCCGCCTTTCCCAGGCAGACCTCAATGGGAGACACTCGGGGAAGACACGCGGATGGCTCCTAGGAAATCCAAGGTCCTGCAGACAGAAGACGGAACCTCCCCACACTCAGAATTCTGGAACACGGCTGACTGTTTGGGGGAGGTTTGGGGCCGCCGTCCACGCAGCTGACTGGTGTCACAGGTGTTCCCTGGCAGGGGTAATTCCGCTAAATACCTCCCATGTCCAGGGGGAGGCATTAGATGCTACCTGCATTTCCAGCCCAACCACCGCCTTTCCCTGGCAGCACGCACTGGGAGACACTCGGGGAAGACACGCGAAGGGCTCCTAGGAAATCCAAGGTCCTGCAGACAGAAGACGGAACCTCCCCACACTCAGAATTCCGGAACACGGCTGACTGTGTGGGGGAGGTTTGGGGCCGCCGTCCACGCAGCTGACTGGTGTCACAGGTGTTACCTGGCAGGGAAAACCGCTAATTAATACCCTGTTCAGGGAGAGGCACTAGATGCTACCTGCATTTCCAGCCCAACCCCCACCTTTCCCCGGCAGCCCGCAATGGGAGACACTCGGGGAAGACACGCGGATGGCTCCTAGGAAATCCAAGGTCCTGCAGACAGAAGACGGAACCTCCCCACACTCACAATTCTGGAACAAGCCTGACAGTGTGCGGGAGGTTTGGGTCCGCCCTCCTCACAGCTGAGTGGTGTCAAAGGAGTTCCCTGGCAGGGGGAATTCCGCTAATTCATCACCCTGTTCAGGGGGAGGCACTAGATGCTACCTGCATTTCCAGACCAACCCCAGACTTTCCCCGGCAGCCCGCAATGGGAAACACTCGGGGAAGCCACGTGAAGGGCTCCTAGGAGATCCCGGTTTCTGCAGACCGAATACGGAACCTCCCCACACTCAGAATTCCGGAACACGGCTGACTGTGTGGGGGAGGAATGGGGCCGCCGTCCACGAGGCTGACTGGTGTCACAGGTGGTCCCTGGCAGGGGGAAGTCCGCTAATTACCTCCTATGACCAAGGGGAGGCAATAGATGCTATCTGCATTTCCAGCCCAACCCCCGCCTTTCCCCGGCAGCCCGCACTGGGAGACAATCGGGGAAGACACGTGAATGTCTCCTAGGGGATCCAAGGTTCTGCAGACAGAAGACGGAACCTCCCCAAAATCACAATTCCGGAACAAGCCTGACTGTGTGGGGGAGGTTTGGGTCCGCCCTCCTAGCAGCTGAGTTGTGTCAAAGGAGTTCCCTGGCAAGAGGAATTCCGCTAATTGCCTACCCTGTCCAGGGGGAGGCACTAGATGCTACCTGCATTTCCAGCTCAACCCCCGCATGTCCCCGGCAGACCGCACAGGCAGACACTCGGGGAAGACACGCGAAGGGCTCCTAGGAGATCCCGGGTGATGCAGAGAGAAGACGGAACCTCCCCACACTCAGAATTCCGGAACACGGCTGACTGTGTGGTGGAGGTTTGGGGCCGCCGTCCACGCAGCTGACTGGTGTCACAGGTGTTACCTGGCAGGGAAAACCGCTAATTAATACCCTGTTCAGGGAGAAGCACTAGATGCTACCTGCATTTCCAGACCAACCCCCGCTTTTCCGCGGCAGTCCGCACAGGCAGACACTCGGGGAAGACACGCGAAGGGCTCCTAGGATATCCCGGGTTCTGCAGACCGAATACGGAACCTCCCCACACTCAGAATTCCGGAACACGGCTGACTGTGTGGGGGAGGAATGGGGCCGCCGTCCACGAGGCTGACTGGTGTCACAGGTGTTCCCTGGCAGGGGGAAGTCCGCTAATTACCTCCTATGACCAGGGGGAGGCAATAGATGCTATCTGAATTTCCAGCCCAACCCCCGCCTTTCCCCGGCAGCCCGCACTGGGAGACAATCGGGGAAGACACGTGAATGTCTCCTAGGGGATCCAAGGTTCTGCAGACAGAAGACGGAACCTCCCCAAAATCACAATTCCGAAACAAGCCTGACTGTGTGGGGGAGGTTTGGGTCCGCCCTCCTAGCAGCTGAGTTGTGTCAAAGGAGTTCCCTGGCAGGGGGAATTCCGCTAATTCCCTACCCTGTCCAGGGGGAGGCACTAGATGCTACCTGCATTTCCAGCTCAACCCCCGCATGTCCCCGGCAGACCGCACAGACAGACACTCGGGGAAGACACGCGAAGGGCTCCTAGGAGATCCCGGGTGATGCAGAGAGAAGACGGAACCTCCCCACACTCAGAATTCCGGAACACGTCTGACTGTGTGGGGGAGGTTTGGGGCCGCCGTCCACGCAGCTGACTGGTGTCACAGGTGTTCCCTGGCAGGGGGAAGTCCGCTAATTACCTCCCAACTCCAGGGGGATGCACTAGATGCTACCTGCATTTCCAGCCCAACCCCCACCTTTCCCCGGCAGCCCGCAATGGGAGACACTCGGGGAAGACACGCGGATGGCTCCTAGGAAATCCAAGGTCCTGCAGACAGAAGACGGAACCTACCCACACTCACAATTCCGGAACAAGCCTGACAGTGTGCGGGAGGTTTGGGTCCGCATTCCTCACAGCTGAGTGGTGTCAAAGGAGTTCCCTGGCAGGGGGAATTCCGCTAATTCCCTACCCTGTCCAGGGGGAGGCACTAGATGCTACCTGCATTTCCAGACCAACCCCAGCCTTTCCCCGGCAGCCCGCAATGGGAGACACTCGGGGAAGACACGTGAAGGGCTCCTAGGAGATCCCGGGTTCTGCAGATCGATTACGGAACCTCCCCCCACTCAGAATTCCGGAACACGGCTGAATGTGTGGGGGAGGTTTGGGGCCGCCTTCCACGCAGCTGACTGGTGTCACAGGTGTTAACTGGCAGGGTAAACCGCTAATTAATACCCTGTTCAGGGAGAGGCACTAGATGCTACCTTCATTTCCAGCCCAAACCCAGGCTTTCCCCGGCAGCCCGCACAGTCAGACACTCGGGGAAGACACGCGAAGGGCTCCTAGGAGATCCGGGGTGCTGCAGACAGAGGACGGAACCTCCCCACACTCAGAATTCCGGAACACGGCTGACTGTGTGGGGGAGGTTTGGGGCCGCCGTCCACTCAGCTGACTGGTGTCACAGGTGTTCCCTGGCAGGGGTAATTCCGCTAAATACCTCCCATGTCCAGGGGGAGGCACTAGATGCTACCTGCATTTCCAGCCCAACCCCCGCATTTCCCTGGCAGCACGCACTGGGAGACACTCGGGGAAGACACGCGAAGGGCTCCTAGGAAATCCAAGGTCCTGCAGACAGAAGACGGAACCTCCCCACACTCAGAATTCCGGAACACGGCTGACTGTGTGGGGGAGGTTTGGGTCCGCCCTCCTCGCAGCTGAGTTGTGTCAAAGGAGTTCCCTGGCAAGAGGAATTCCGCTAATTGCCTACCCTGTCCAGGGGGAGGCACTAGATGCTACCTGCATTTCCAGCCCAACCCCCGCATGTCCCCGGCAGTCCGCACAGGCAGACACTCGGGGAAGACACGCGAAGGGCTCCTAGGATATCCCGGGTTCTGCAGACCGAATACGGAACCTCCCCACACTCAGAATTCCGGAACAAGCATGACTGTGTGGGGGAGGTTTGGGGCCGCCGTCCACGCAGCTGACTGGTGTCACAGGTGTTAACTTGCAGGGGAAATCCGCTAATTAAATCCCCTGTCCAGGGAGAGGCAATAGATGCTACCTGCATTTCCAGCCCAACCCTTCGCCTTTCCCCGGCAGCCCGCAATGTGAGAAACTCGGGGAAGACACGCGAAGGGCTCCTAGGAGATCCCGGGTTCCTCAGACAGAACACGGAACCTCCTCACACTCAGAATTCCGGAACACGGCTGACTGTTTGGGGGAGGTTTGGGGCCGTCGTCCACGCAGCTGACTGTTGCCAAAGGTGTTCCCCGGCAGGGGGAAGTCCGCTAATTGCCTACCCTGTCCAGGGGGAGGCACTAGATGCTACCTGCATTTCCAGCCCAACCCCCGCCTTTCCCCGGCAGCCCGCAACTGGAGACACTCGGGGAAGACACGCGGATGGCTCCTATGAAATCCAGGGACCTGCAGACTGAAGACGGAACCTCCCCACACTCACAATTCCGGAACAACCCTGACTGTGTGGGGGAGGTTTGGGGCCGCCGTCCACGAAGCTGAGTGGTGTCAAAGGAGTTCGCTGGCAGGAGGAAGTCCGCTAAATGCCTACCCTGTCCAGGGGGAGGCACTAGATGCTACCTGCATTTCCAACCAAACCCCCGGCTTTCCCCGGCAGTCCGCACAGGCAGACACTCGGGGAAGACACGCGAAGGGCTCCTAGCAGATCCCGGGTGCTGCAGACCGAATACGGAACCACCCCACACTCAGAATTCCGGAACAAGGCTGACTGTGTGTGGGAGGAATGGGGCCGCCGTACACGAGGCTGACTGGTGTCACAGGTGTTCCCTGGCAGGGGGAAGTCCGCTAATTACCTCCTATGACCAGGGGGAGGCAATAGATGCTATCTGCTTTTCCAGCCCAACCCCCGCCTTTCCCCGGCAGCCCGCACTGGGAGACAATCGGGGAAGACACGTGAATGTCTCCTAGGGGATCCAAGGTTCTGCAGACAGAAGACGGAACCTCCCCACAATCACAATTCCGGAACAAGCCTGACTGTGTGGGGGAGGTTTGGGTCCGCCCTCCTAGCAGCTGAGTTGTGTCAAAGGAGTTCCCTGGCAAGAGGAATTCCGCTAATTGCCTACCCTGTCCAGGGGGAGGCACTAGATGCTACCTGCATTTCCAGCTCAACCCCCGCATGTCCCCGGCTGACCACACAGGCAGACACTCGGGGAAGACACGCGAAGGGCTCCTAGGAGATCCCGGGTGATGCAGACAGAAGAAGGAACCTCCCCACACTCAGAATTCCGGAACAAGGCTGACTGTATGGGGGAGGTTTGGGGCCGCCTTCCACGCAGCTGACTGGTGTCACAGGTGTTCCCTGGCAGGGGGAAGTCCGTTAATTGCCTACCCTGTCCAGGGGGAGGCAATAGATTCTACCTGCATTTCCAGCCTAACCCCCGCCTTTCCCAGGCAGACCTCAATGGGAGACACTCGGGGAAGACACGCGAATGCCTCCTATGAAATCCAAGTTCCTGCAGAGAGAAGACGGAACCTCCCCACACTCAGAATTCCGGAACACGGCTGACTGTGTGGGGGAGGTTTGGGGCCGCCGTCCACGCAGCTGACTGGTGTCACAGTTGTTACCTGGCAGGGAAAACCGCTAATTAATACCCTGTTCAAGGAGAGGCACTAGATGCTACCTGCATTTCCAGCGCAACCCCCGCTTTTCCGCGGCCGTCCGCACAGGCAGACACTCGGGGAAGACACGCGAAAGGCTCCTAGGATATCCCGGGTGCTGCAGACAGAAGACGGAACCTCCCCACACTCAGAATTCCGGAACACGGCTGACTGTGTGGGGGAGGTTTGGGGCCGCCGTCCACGCAGCTGACTGGTGTCACAAGTGTTCCCTGGCAGGGGGAATTCCGCTAATTACCACCCAACTCCAGGGGGATGCACTAGATGCTACCTGCATTTCCAGCCCAACCCCCACCTTTCCCCGGCAGCCCGCAATGGGAGACACTCGGGGAAGACACGCGGATGGCTCCTAGGAAATCCAAGGTCCTGCAGACAGAAGACGGAACCTCCCAACACTCACAATTCCGGAACAAGCCTGACAGTGTGCGGGAGGTTTGGGTCCGCCTTCCTCACAGCTGAGTGGTGTCAAACGAGTTCCCTGGCAGGGGGAATTCCGCTAATTCCCTACCCTGTCCAGGGGGAGGCACTAGATGCTACCTGCATTTCCAGACCAACCCCAGCCTTTCCCCGGCAGCCCGCAATGGGAGACACTCGGGGAAGACACGTGAAGGGCTCCTAGGAGATCCCGGGTTCTGCAGACCGAATACGGAACCTCCCCCCACTCAGAATTCCGGAACACGGCTGACTGTGTGGGGGAGGTTTGGGGCCGCCTTCCACGCAGCTGACTGGTGTCACAGGTGTTACCTGGCAGGGTAAACCGCTAATTAATACCCTGTTCAGGGAGAGGCACTAGATGCTACCTTCATTTCTAGCCCAAACCCAGGCTTTCCCCGGCAGCCCGCACAGTCAGACACTCGGGGAAGACACGCGAAGGGCTCCTAGGAGATCCGGGGTGCTGCAGACAGAAGACGGAACCTCCTCACACTCAGAATTCCGGAACACGGCTGACTGTTTGGGGGAGGTTTGGGGCCGTCGTCCACGCAGCTGACTGTTGCCAAAGGTGTTCCCCGGCAGGGGGAAGTCCGCTAATTGCCTACCCTGTCCAGGGGGAGGCACTAGATGCTACCTGCATTTCCAGCCCAACCCCCGCCTTTCCCCGGCAGCCCGCAACTGGAGACACTCGGGGAAGACACGCGGATGGCTCCTATGAAATCCAAGGACCTGCAGACTGAAGACGGAACCTCCCCACACTCACAATTCCGGAACAACCCTGACTGTGTGGGGGAGGTTTGGGGCCGCCGTCCACGAAGCTGAGTGGTGTCAAAGGAGTTCGCTGGCAGGAGGAAGTCCGCTAAATGCCTACCCTGTCCAGGGGGAGGCACTAGATGCTACCTGCATTTCCAGGCAATCCCCCGCATTTCCCTGGCAGTCCGCACAGGCAGACACTCGGGGAAGACACGCGATGGGCTCCTAGGAGATCCCGGGTGCTGCAGACAGAAGACGGAACCTCCCCACACTCAGAATTCCGGAACACGGCTGACTGTGTGGGGGAGGTTTGGGGCCGCCGTCCACGCAGTTGACTGGTGTCACAGGTGTTACCTGGCAAGGAAAACCGCTAATTAATACCCTGTTCAGGGAGAGGCACTAGATGCTACCTGCATTTCCAGCCCAACCCCCACCTTTCCCCGGCAGCCCGCAATGGGAGACACTCGGGGAAGACACGCGGATGGCTCCTAGGAAATCCAAGGTCCTGCAGACAGAAGACGGAACCTCCCCACACTCACAATTCTGGAACAAGCCTGACAGTGTGCGGGAGGTTTGGGTCCGCCTTCCTCACAGCTGAGTGGTGTCAAAGGAGTTCCCTGGCAGGGGGAATTCCGCTAATTCCCTACCCTGTCCAGGGGGAGGCACTAGATGCTACCTGCATTTCCATACCAACCCCAGCCTTTCCCCGGCAGCCCGCAATGGGAAACACTCGGGGAAGACACGTGAAGGGCTCCTAGGAGATCCCGGGTTCTGCAGACCGAATACGGAACCTCCCCACACTCAGAATTCCGGAACACGGCTGACTGTGTGGGGGAGGAATGGGGCCGCCGTCCACGAGGCTGACTGGTGTCACAGGTGTTCCCTGGCAGGGGGAAGTCCGCTAATTACCTCCTATGACCAGGGGGAGGCAATAGATGCTATCTGCATTTCCAGCCCAACCCCCGCCTTTCCCCGGCAGCCCGCACTGGGAGACAATCGGGGAAGACACGTGAATGGCTCCTAGGGGATCCAAGGTTCTGCAGACAGAAGACGGAACCTCCCCACACTCACAATTCCGGAACAAGCCTGACTGTGTGGGGGAGGTTTGGGTCCGCCCTCCTCGCAGATGAGTTGTGTCAAAGGAGTTCCCTGGCAAGAGGAATTCCGCTAATTGCCTACCCTGACCAGGGGGAGGCACTAGATGCTACCTGCATTTCCAGCCCAACCCCCGCATGTCCCCGGCAGACCGCACAGGCAGACACTCGGGGAAGACACGCGAAGGTCTCCTAGGAGATCCCGGTTGATGCAGACAGAAGATGGAACCTCCCCACATTCAGAATTCCGGAACACGGCTGACTGTGTGGGGGAGGTTTGGGGCCGCCGTCCACGCAGCTGACTGGTGTCACAGGTGTTCCCTGGCAGGGGGAAGTCCGGTAATTGCCTACCCTGTCCAGGGGGAGGCAATAGATTCTACCTGCATTTCCAGCCCAACCCCCGCCTTTCCCAGGCAGACCTCAATGGGAGACACTCGGGGAAGACACGCGAATGCCTCCTAGGAAATCCAAGGTCCTGCAGAGAGAAGACGGAACCTCCCCACACTCAGAATTCCGGAACACGGCTGACTGTGTGGGGGAGGTTTGGGGCCGCCGTCCACGCAGCTGACTGGTGTCACAGGTGTTACCTGGCAGGGAAAACCGCTAATTAATACCCTGTTCAGGTAGAGGCACTAGATGCTACCTGCATTTCCAGCCCAACCCCCGCTTTTCCGCGGCAGTCCGCACAGGCAGACACTCGGGGAAGACACGCGAAGGGCTCCTAGGATATCCCGGGTGCTGCAGACAGAAGACGGAACCTCCCCACACTCAGAATTCCGGAACACGGCTGACTGTGTGGGGGAGGTTTGGGGCCGCCGTCCACGCAGCTGACTGGTGTCACAGGTGTTCCCTGGCAGGGGGAAGTCCGCTAATTACCTCCCAACTCCAGGGGGATGCACTAGATGCTACCTGCATTTCCAGCACAACCCCCACCTTTCCCCGGCAGCCCGCAATGGGAGACACTCGGGGAAGACACGCGGATGGCTCCTAGGAAATCCAAGGTCCTGCAGACAGAAGACGGAACCTCCCCACACTCACAATTCCGGAACAAGCCTGACAGTGTGCGGGAGGTTTGGGTCCGCCCTCCTCGCAGCTGAGTGGTGTCAAAGGAGTTCCCTGGCAGGGGGAATTCCGCTAATTCCCTACCCTGTCCAGGGGGAGGCACTAGATGCTACCTGCATTTCCAGCCCAACCCCCGCATTTCCCCGGCAGCCCGCAATGGGAGACACTCGGGGAAGACACGCGAATGGCTACTACAGATCCAAGGTCCTGCACACAGAAGACGGAACCTCCCCACACTCACAATTCCGGAACAAGCATGACTGTGTGGGGGAGGTTTGGGGTCGCCGTCCACGCAGCTGACTGGTGTCACAGGTGTTACCTGGCAGGGGAAATCCGCTAACAAAATCCCCTGTTCAGGGAGAGGCACTAGATGCTACCTGCATTTCCAGCCCAAACCCAGGCTTTCCCCGGCAGCCCGCACAGTCAGACACTCGGGGAAGACACGCGAAGGGCTCCTAGGAGATCCGGGGTGCTGCAGACAGAAGACGGAACCTCCCCACACTCAGAATTCCGGAACACGGCTGACTGTGTGGGGGAGGTTTGGGGCCGACGTCCACTCAGCTGACTGGTGTCACAGGTGTTCCCTGGCAGGGGTAATTCCGCTAAATACCTCCCATGTCCAGGAGGAGGCACTAGATGCTACCTGCATTTCCAGCCCAACCAACGCCTTTCCCTGGCAGCACGCACTGGGAGACACTCGGGGAAGACACGCGAAGGGCTCCTAGGAAATCCAAGGTCCTGCAGACAGAAGACGGAACCTCCCCACACTCAGAATTCCGGAACACGGCTGACTGTGTGGGGGAGGTTTGGGGCCGCCGTCCACGCAGCTGACTGGTGTCACAGGTGTTACCTGGCAGGGAAAACCGCTAATTAATACCCTGTTCAGGGAGAGGCACTAGATGCTACCTGCATTTCCAGCCCAACCCCCACCTTTCCCCGGCAGCCCGCAATGGGAGACACTCGGGGAAGACACGCGGATGGCTCCTAGGAAATCCAAGGTCCTGCAGACAGAAGACGGAACCTCCCCACACTCACAATTCTGGAACAAGCCTGACAGTGTGCGGGAGGTTTGGGTCCGCCCTCCTCACAGCTGAGTGGTGTCAAAGGAGTTCCCTGGCAGGGGGAATTCCGCTAATTCCCTACCCTGTCCAGGGGGAGGCACTAGATGCTACCTGCATTTCCAGACCAACCCCAGCTTTTCCCCGGCAGCCCGCAATGGGAAACACTCGGGGAAGACACGTGAAGGGCTCCAGGAGATCCCGGGTTCTGCAGACCGAATACGGAACCTCCCCACACTCAGAATTCCGGAACACGGCTGACTGTGTGGGGGAGGAATGGGGCCGCCGTCCACGAGGCTGACTGGTGTCACAGGTGTTCCCTGGCAGGGTGAAGTCCGCTAATTACCTCCTATGACCAGGGGGAGGCAATAGATGCTATCTGCATTTCCAGCCCAACCCCCGCCTTTCCCCGGCAGCCCGCACTGGGAGACAATCGGGGAAGACACGTGAATGGCTCCTAGGGGATCCAAGGTTCTGCAGACCGAAGACGGAACCTCCCCACACTCACAATTCCGGAACAAGCCTGACTGTGTGGGGGAGGTTTGGGTCCGCCCTCCTCGCAGCTGAGTTGTGTCAAAGGAGTTCCCTGGCAAGAGGAATTCCGCTAATTGCCTACCCTGTCCAGGGGGAGGCACTAGATGCTACCTGCATTTCCAGCCCAACCCCCGCATGTCCCCGGCAAACCGCACAGGCAGACACTCGGGGAAGACACGCGAAGGGCTCCTAGGAGATCCCGGGTGATGCAGACAGAAGATGGAACCTCCCCACACTCAGAATTCCGGAACACGGCTGACTGTGTGGGGGAGGTTTGGGGCCGCCGTCCACGCAGCTGACTGGTGTCACAGGTGTTACCTGGCAGGGGAAATCCGCTAACAAAATCCCCTGTCCAGGGAGAGGCAATAGATGCTACCTGCATTTCCAGCCCAACCCTTCACATTTCCCCGGCAGCCCGCAATGTGAGACACTCGGGGAAACACGCGAAGGGCTCCTAGGAGATCCCGGGTGCCTAAGACAGAACACGGAACCTCCCCACACTCAGAATTCCGGAACACGGCTGACTGTGTGGGGGAGGTTTGGGGCCGCCGTCCACGCAGCTGACTGGTGTCACAGGTGTTACCTGGCAGGGAAAACCGCTAATTAATACCGTGTTCAGGGAGAGGCACTAGATGCTACCTTCATTTCCAGCCCAACCCCCGCCTTTCCCCGGAAGCCCGCAATTGGAGACACTCGGGGAAAACACGCGGATGGCTCCTATGAAATCCAAGGTCCTGCAGACAGAAGACGGAACCTCCCCACACTCACAATTCCGGAACAAGCCTGACTGTGTGTGGGAAGTTTGGGTCCGCCCTCCTCGCAGCTGAGTGGTGTCAAAGGAGTTCGCTGGCAGGAGGAAGTCCTCTAATTGCCTACCCTGTCCAGGGGGAGGCACTAGATGCTACCTGCATTTCCAGCCCAACCCCCGCATTTCCCCGGCAGCCCTCAATGGGAGACACTCGGGGAAGACACGCGAGTGGCTCCTAGGAAATCCAAGGTCCTGCAGACAGAAGACGGAACCTCCCCAAACTCAGAATTCCGTAACACGGCTGACTGTGTTGGGGAGGTTTGGGGCCACCCTCCTCGCAGCTGAGTGGTGTCAAAGGAGTACGCTGGCAGGAGGAAGTCCTCTAATTGCCTACCCTGTCCAGGGGGAGGCACTAGATGCTACCTGCATTTCCAGCCCAACCCCCGCATTTCCCCGGCAGCCCTCAATGGGAGACACTCGGGGAAGACACGCGAGTGGCTCCTAGGAAATCCAAGGTCCTGCAGACAGAAGACGGAACCTCCCCAAACTCAGAATTCCGGAACACGGCTGACTGTGTGGGGGAGGTTTGGGGCCGCCGTCCACGCAGCTCACTGGTGTCACAGGTGTTACCTGGCAGGGAAAACCGCTAATTAATACCCTGTTCATGGAGAGGCACTAAATGCTACCTGCATTTCCAGCCCAACCCCCGACTTTCCCTGGCAGCCCGCACTGGGAGACACTCGGGGAAGACACGCGAATGGCTACTACAGATCCAAGGTCCTGCAGACAGAAGACGGAACCTCCCCACACTCACAATTCCGGAACAAGCATGACTGTGTGGGGGAGGTTTGGGGCCGCCGTTCACGCAGCTGACTGGTGTCGCAGGTGTTACCTTGCAGGGGAAATCCGCTAATTAAATTACCTGTCCAGGGAGAGGCAATAGATGCTACCTGCATTTCCAGCCCAACCCTTCGCCTTTCCCCGGCAGCCCGCAATGTGAGAAACTCGGGGAAGACACGCGAAGGGCTCCTAGGAGATCCCGGGTTCCTCAGACAGAACACGGAACCTCCCCACACTCAGAATTCCGGAACACAGCTGACTGTTTGGGGGAGGTTTGGGGCCGTCGTCCACGCAGCTGACTGGTGCCAAAGGTGTTCCCCGGCAGGGGGAAGTCCGCTACTTGCCTACCCTGTCCAGGGGGAGGCACTAGATGCTACCTGCAATTCCAGCCCAACCCCCGCCTTTCCCCGGCAGCCCGCAACTGGAGACACTCGGGGAAGACACGCGGATGGCTCCTATGAAATCCAAGGACCTGCAGACAAAAGACGGAACCTCCCCACACTCACAATTCCGGAACAACCCTGACTGTGTGGGGGAGGTTTGGGGCCGCCGTCCACGAAGCTGAGTGGTGTCAAAGGAGTTCGCTGGCAGGAGGAATTCCGCTAATTGCCTACCCTGTCCAGGGGGAGGCACTAGATGCTACCTGCATTTCCAAATAAACCCCCAACTTTCACCGGCAGTCCGCACAGGCAGATACTCGGGGAAGACACGCAAAGGGCTCCTAGCAGATCCCGGGTGCTGCAGACCGAATACGGAACCACCCCACACTCAGAATTCCGGAACACGGCTGACTGTGTGGGGGAGGAATGGGGCCGCCGTACACGAGGCTGACTGGTGTCACAGGTGTTCCCTGGCAGGGGGAAGTCCGCTAATTACCTCCTATGACCAGTGGGAGGCACTAGATGCTATCTGCATTTCCAGCCCAACCCCTGCCTTTCCCCGGCAGCCCTCACTGTGAGACAATCGGGGAAGACACGCGAATGGCTCCTAGGGGATCCAAGGTTCTGCAGACAGAAGACGGAACCTCCCCACACTCACAATTCCGGAACAAGCCTGACTGTGTGGGGGAGGTTTGGGTCCGCCCTCCTCGCAGCTGAGTTGTGTCAAATTATTTCCCTGGCAGGAGGAAGTCCGCTAATTGCCTACCATGTCCAGGGGGAGGCACTAGATGCTACCTGCATTTCCAGGCAATCCCCCGCATTTCCCTGGCAGTCCGCACAGGCAGACACTCGGGGAAGACACGCGATGGGCTCCTAGGAGATCCCGGGTGCTGCAGACAGAAGACGGAACCTCCCCACACTCAGAATTCCGGAACACGGCTGACTGTGTGGGGGAGGTTTGGGGCCGCCTTCCACGCAGTTGACTGGTGTCACAGGTGTTACCTGGCAGGGAAAACCGCTAATTAATACCCTGTTCAGGGAGAGGCACTAGATGCTACCTGCATTTCCAGCCCAAACCCCACCTTTCCCCGGCAGCCCGCAATGGGAGACACTCGGGGAAGACACGCGGATGGCTCCTAGGAAATCCAAGGTCCTGCAGACAGAAGACGGAACCTCCCCACACTCACAATTCTGGAACAAGCCTGACAGTGTGCGGGAGGTTTGGGTCCGCCTTCCTCACAGCTGAGTGGTGTCAAAGGAGTTCCCTGGCAGGGGGAATTCCGCTAATTCCCTACCCTGTCCAGGGGGAGGCACTAGATGCTACCTGCATTTCCATACCAACCCCAGCCTTTCCCCGGCAGCCCGCAATGGGAAACACTCGGGGAAGACACGTGAAGGGCTCCTAGGAGATCCCGGGTTCTGCAGACCGAATACGGAACCTCCCCACACTCAGAATTCCGGAACACGGCTGACTGTGTGGGGGAGGAATGGGGCCGCCGTCCACGAGGCTGACTGGTGTCACAGGTGTTCCCTGGCAGGGGGAAGTCCGCTAATTACCTCCTATGACCAGGGGGAGGCAATAGATGCTATCTGCATTTCCAGCCCAACCCCCGCCTTTCCCCGGCAGCCCGCACTGGGAGACAATCGGGGAAGACACGTGAATGGCTCCTAGGGGATCCAAGGTTCTGCAGACCGAAGACGGAACCTCCCCACACTCACAATTCCGGAACAAGCCTGACTGTGTGGGGGAGGTTTGGGTCCGCCCTCCTCGCAGCTGAGTTGTGTCAAAGGGGTTCCCTGGCAAGAGGAATTCCGCTAATTGCCTACCCTGTCCAGGGGGAGGCACTAGATGCTACCTGCATTTCCAGCCCAACCCCCGCATGTCCCCGGCAAACCGCACAGGCAGACACTCGGGGAAGACACGCGAAGGGCTCCTAGGAGATCCCGGGTGATGCAGACAGAAGATGGAACCTCCCCACACTCAGAATTCCGGAACACGGCTGACTGTGTGGGGGAGGTTTGGGGCCGCCGTCCACGCAGCTGACTGGTGTCACAGGTGTTACCTGGCAGGGAAAACCGCTAATTAATACCGTGTTCAGGGAGAGGCACTAGATGCTACCTTCATTTCCAGCCCAACCCCCGCATTTCCCCGGCAGCCCTCAGTGGGAGACACTCGGGGAAGACACGCGAGTGGCTCCTAGGAAATCCAAGGTCCTGCAGACAGAAGACGGAACCTCCCCAAACTCAGAATTCCGTAACACGGCTGACTGTGTTGGGGAGGTTTGGGGCCACCCTCCTCGCAGCTGAGTGGTGTCAAAGGAGTACGCTGGCAGGAGGAAGTCCTCTAATTGCCTACCCTGTCCAGGGGGAGGCACTAGATGCTACCTGCATTTCCAGCCCAACCCCCGCATTTCCCCGGCAGCCCTCAATGGGAGACACTCGGGGAAGACACGCGAGTGGCTCCTAGGAAATCCAAGGTCCTGCAGACAGAAGACGGAACCTCCCCAAACTCAGAATTCCGGAACACGGCTGACTGTGTGGGGGAGGTTTGGGGCCGCCGTCCACGCAGCTCACTGGTGTCACAGGTGTTACCTGGCAGGGAAAACCGCTAATTAATACCCTGTTCATGGAGAGGCACTAAATGCTACCTGCATTTCCAGCCCAACCCCCGACTTTCCCTGGCAGCCCGCACTGGGAGACACTCGGGGAAGACACGCGAATGGCTACTACAGATCCAAGGTCCTGCAGACAGAAGACGGAACCTCCCCACACTCACAATTCCGGAACAAGCATGACTGTGTGGGGGAGGTTTGGGGCCGCCGTTCACGCAGCTGACTGGTGTCGCAGGTGTTACCTTGCAGGGGAAATCCGCTAATTAAATTACCTGTCCAGGGAGAGGCAATAGATGCTACCTGCATTTCCAGCCCAACCCTTCGCCTTTCCCCGGCAGCCCGCAATGTGAGAAACTCGGGGAAGACACGCGAAGGGCTCCTAGGGGATCCAAGGTTCTGCAGACAGAAGACGGAACCTCCCCACACTCACAATTCCGGAACAAGCCTGACTGTGTGGGGGAGGTTTGGGTCCGCCCTCCTCGCAGCTGAGTTGTGTCAAATTATTTCCCTGGCAGGAGGAAGTCCGCTAATTGCCTACCATGTCCAGGGGGAGGCACTAGATGCTACCTGCATTTCCAGGCAATCCCCCGCATTTCCCTGGCAGTCCGCACAGGCAGACACTCGGGGAAGACACGCGATGGGCTCCTAGGAGATCCCGGGTGCTGCAGACAGAAGACGGAACCTCCCCACACTCAGAATTCCGGAACACGGCTGACTGTGTGGGGGAGGTTTGGGGCCGCCGTCCACGCAGTTGAATGGTGTCACAGGTGTTACCTGGCAGGGAAAACCGCTAATTAATACCCTGTTCAGGGAGAGGCACTAGATGCTACCTGCATTTCCAGCCCAACACCCACCTTTCCCCGGCAGCCCGCAATGGGAGACACTCGGGGAAGACACGCGGATGGCTCCTAGGAAATCCAAGGTCCTGCAGACAGAAGACGGAACCTCCCCACACTCACAATTCTGGAACAAGCCTGACAGTGTGCGGGAGGTTTGGGTCCGCCTTCCTCACAGCTGAGTGGTGTCAAAGGAGTTCCCTGGCAGGGGGAATTCCGCTAATTCCCTACCCTGTCCAGGGGGAGGCACTAGATGCTACCTGCATTTCCATACCAACCCCAGCCTTTCCCCGGCAGCCCGCAATGGGAAACACTCGGGGAAGACACGTGAAGGGCTCCTAGGAGATCCCGGGTTCTGCAGACCGAATACGGAACCTCCCCACACTCAGAATTCCGGAACACGGCTGACTGTGTGGGGGAGGAATGGGGCCGCCGTCCACGAGGCTGACTGGTGTCATAGGTGTTCCCTGGCAGGGGGAAGTCCGCTAATTACCTCCTATGACCAGGGGGAGGCAATAGATGCTATCTGCATTTCCAGCCCAACCCCCGCCTTTCCCCGGCAGCCCGCACTGGGAGACAATCGGGGAAGACACGTGAATGGCTCCTAGGGGATCCAAGGTTCTGCAGACAGAAGACGGAACCTCCCCACACTCACAATTCCGGAACAAGCCTGACTGTGTGGGGGAGGTTTGGGTCCGCCCTCCTCGCAGATGAGTTGTGTCAAAGGAGTTCCCTGGCAAGAGGAATTCCGCTAATTGCCTACCCTGTCCAGGGGGAGGCACTAGATGCTACCTGCATTTCCAGCCCAACCCCCGCATGTCCCCGGCAGACCGCACAGGCAGACACTCGGGGAAGACACGCGAAGGTCTCCTAGGAGATCCCGGTTGATGCAGACAGAAGATGGAACCTCCCCACATTCAGAATTCCGGAACACGGCTGACTGTGTGGGGGAGGTTTGGGGCCGCCGTCCACGCAGCTGACTGGTGTCACAGGTGTTCCCTGGCAGGGGGAAGTCCGGTAATTGCCTACCCTGTCCAGGGGGAGGCAATAGATTCTACCTGCATTTCCAGCCCAACCCCCGCCTTTCCCAGGCAGACCTCAATGGGAGACACTCGGGGAAGACACGCGAATGCCTCCTAGGAAATCCAAGGTCCTGCAGAGAGAAGACGGAACCTCCCCACACTCAGAATTCCGGAACACGGCTGACTGTGTGGGGGAGGTTTGGGGCCGCCGTCCACGCAGCTGACTGGTGTCACAGGTGTTACCTGGCAGGGAAAACCGCTAATAAATACCCTGTTCAGGGAGAGGCACTAGATGCTACCTGCATTTCCAGCCCAACCCCCGCTTTTCCGCGGCAGTCCGCACAGGCAGACACTCGGGGAAGACACGCGAAGGGCTCCTAGGATATCCCGGGTGCTGCAGACAGAAGACGGAACCTCCCCACACTCAGAATTCCGGAACACGGCTGACTGTGTGGGGGAGTTTTGGGGCCGCCGTCCACGCAGCTGACTGGTGTCACAGGTGTTCCCTGGCAGGGGGAAGTCCGCTAATTACCTCCCAACTCCAGGGGGATGCACTAGATGCTACCTGCATTTCCAGCCCAACCCCCACCTTACCCCGGCAGCCCGCAATGGGAGACACTCGGGGAAGACACGCGGATGGCTCCTAGGAAATCCAAGGTCCTGCAGACAGAAGACGGAACCTCCCCACACTCACAATTCCGGAACAAGCCTGACAGTGTGCGGGAGGTTTGGGTCCGCCCTCCTCGCAGCTGAGTGGTGTCAAAGGAGTTCCCTGGCAGGGGGAATTCCGCTAATTCCCTACCCTGTCCAGGGGGAGGCACTAGATGCTACCTGCATTTCCAGCCCAACCCCCGCATTTCCCCGGCAGCCCGCAATGGGAGACACTCGGGGAAGACACGCGAATGGCTACTACAGATCCAAGGTCCTGCACACAGAAGACGGAACCTCCCCACACTCACAATTCCGGAACAAGCATGACTGTGTGGGGGAGGTTTGGGGTCGCCGTCCACGCAGCTGACTGGTGTCACAGGTGTTACCTGGCAGGGGAAATCCGCTAACAAAGTCCCCTGTTCAGGGAGAGGCACTAGATGCTACCTGCATTTCCAGCCCAAACCCAGGCTTTCCCCGGCAGCCCGCACAGTCAGACACTCGGGGAAGACACGCGAAGGGCTCCTAGGAGATCCGGGGTGCTGCAGACAGAAGACGGAACCTCCCCACACTCAGAATTCCGGAACACGGCTGACTGTGTGGGGGAGGTTTGGGGCCGACGTCCACTCAGCTGACTGGTGTCACAGGTGTTCCCTGGCAGGGGTAATTCCGCTAAATACCTCCCATGTCCAGGAGGAGGCACTAGATGCTACCTGCATTTCCAGCCCAACCCCCGCCTTTCCCTGGCAGCACGCACTGGGAGACACTCGGGGAAGACACGCGAAGGGCTCCTAGGAAATCCAAGGTCCTGCAGACAGAAGACGGAACCTCCCCACACTCAGAATTCCGGAACACGGCTGACTGTGTGGGGGAGGTTTGGGGCCGCCGTCCACGCAGCTGACTGGTGTCACAGGTGTTACCTGGCAGGGAAAACCGCTAATTAATACCCTGTTCAGGGAGAGGCACTAGATGCTACCTGCATTTCCAGCCCAACCCCCACCTTTCCCCGGCAGCCCGCAATGGGAGACACTCGGGGAAGACACGCGGATGGCTCCTAGGAAATCCAAGGTCCTGCAGACAGAAGACGGAACCTCCCCACACTCACAATTCTGGAACAAGCCTGACAGTGTGCGGGAGGTTTAGGTCCGCCCTCCTCACAGCTGAGTGGTGTCAAAGGAGTTCCCTGGCAGGGGGAATTCCGCTAATTCCCTACCCTGTCCAGGGGGAGGCACTAGATGCTACCTGCATTTCCAGACCAACCCCAGCCTTTCCCCGGCAGCCCGCAATGGGAAACACTCGGGGAAGACACGTGAAGGGCTCCAGGAGATCCCGGGTTCTGCAGACCGAATACGGAACCTCCCCACACTCAGAATTCCGGAACACGGCTGACTGTGTGGGGGAGGAATGGGGCCGCCGTCCACGAGGCTGACTGGTGTCACAGGTGTTCCCTGGCAGGGGGAAGTCCGCTAATTACCTCCTATGACCAGGGGGAGGCAATAGATGCTATCTGCATTTCCAGCCCAACCCCCGCCTTTCCCCGGCAGCCCGCACTGGGAGACAATCGGGGAAGACACGTGAATGGCTCCTTGGGGATCCAAGGTTCTGCAGACCGAAGACGGAACCTCCCCACACTCACAATTCCGGAACAAGCCTGACTGTGTGGGGAGGTTTGGGTCCGCCCTCCTCGCAGCTGAGTTGTGTCAAAGGAGTTCCCTGGCAAGAGGAATTCCGCTAATTGCCTACCCTGTCCAGGGGGAGGCACTAGATGCTACCTGCATTTCCAGCCCAACCCCCGCATGTCCCCGGCAAACCGCACAGGCAGACACTCGGGGAAGACACGCGAAGGGCTCCTAGGAGATCCCGGGTGATGCAGACAGAAGATGGAACCTCCCCACACTCAGAATTCCGGAACACGGCTGACTGTGTGGGGGAGGTTTGGGGCCGCCGTCCACGCAGCTGACTGGTGTCACAGGTGTTACCTGGCAGGGGAAATCCGCTAACAAAATCCCCTGTCCAGGGAGAGGCAATAGATGCTACCTGCATTTCCAGCCCAACCCTTCACATTTCCCCGGCAGCCCGCAATGTGAGACACTCGGGGAAACACGCGAAGGGCTCCTAGGAGATCCCGGGTGCCTAAGACAGAACACGGAACCTCCCCACACTCAGAATTCCGGAACACGGCTGACTGTGTGGGGGAGGTTTGGGGCCGCCGTCCACGCAGCTGACTGGTGTCACAGGTGTTACCTGGCAGGGAAAACCGCTAATTAATACCGTGTTCAGGGAGAGGCACTAGATGCTACCTTCATTTCCAGCCCAACCCCCGCCTTTCCCCGGAAGCCCGCAATTGGAGACACTCGGGGAAAACACGCGGATGGCTCCTATGAAATCCAAGGTCCTGCAGACAGAAGACGGAACCTCCCCACACTCACAATTCCGGAACAAGCCTGACTGTGTGTGGGAAGTTTGGGTCCGCCCTCCTCGCAGCTGAGTGGTGTCAAAGGAGTTCGCTGGCAGGAGGAAGTCCTCTAATTGCCTACCCTGTCCAGGGGGAGGCACTAGATGCTACCTGCATTTCCAGCCCAACCCCCGCATTTCCCCGGCAGCCCTCAATGGGAGACACTCGGGGAAGACACGCGAGTGGCTCCTAGGAAATCCAAGGTCCTGCAGACAGAAGACGGAACCTCCCCAAACTCAGAATTCCGTAACACGGCTGACTGTGTTGGGGAGGTTTGGGGCCACCCTCCTCGCAGCTGAGTGGTGTCAAAGGAGTACGCTGGCAGGAGGAAGTCCTCTAATTGCCTACCCTGTCCAGGGGGAGGCACTAGATGCTACCTGCATTTCCAGCCCAACCCCCGCATTTCCCCGGCAGCCCTCAATGGGAGACACTCGGGGAAGACACGCGAGTGGCTCCTAGGAAATCCAAGGTCCTGCAGACAGAAGACGGAACCTCCCCAAACTCAGAATTCCGGAACACGGCTGACTGTGTGGGGGAGGTTTGGGGCCGCCGTCCACGCAGCTCACTGGTGTCACAGGTGTTACCTGGCAGGGAAAACCGCTAATTAATACCCTGTTCATGGAGAGGCACTAAATGCTACCTGCATTTCCAGCCCAACCCCCGACTTTCCCTGGCAGCCCGCACTGGGAGACACTCGGGGAAGACACGCGAATGGCTACTACAGATCCAAGGTCCTGCAGACAGAAGACGGAACCTCCCCACACTCACAATTCCGGAACAAGCATGACTGTGTGGGGGAGGTTTGGGGCCGCCGTTCACGCAGCTGACTGGTGTCGCAGGTGTTACCTTGCAGGGGAAATCCGCTAATTAATTTACCTGTCCAGGGAGAGGCAATAGATGCTACCTGCATTTCCAGCCCAACCCTTCGCCTTTCCCCGGCAGCCCGCAATGTGAGAAACTCGGGGAAGACACGCGAAGGGCTCCTAGGAGATCCCGGGTTCCTCAGACAGAACACGGAACCTCCCCACACTCAGAATTCCGGAACACAGCTGACTGTTTGGGGGAGGTTTGGGGCCGTCGTCCACGCAGCTGACTGGTGCCAAAGGTGTTCCCCGGCAGGGGGAAGTCCGCTAATTGCCTACCCTGTCCAGGGGGAGGCACTAGATGCTACCTGCAATTCCAGCCCAACCCCCGCCTTTCCCCGGCAGCCCGCAACTGGAGACACTCGGGGAAGACACGCGGATGGCTCCTATGAAATCCAAGGACCTGCAGACAAAAGACGGAACCTCCCCACACTCACAATTCCGGAACAACCCTGACTGTGTGGGGGAGGTTTGGGGCCGCCGTCCACGAAGCTGAGTGGTGTCAAAGGAGTTCGCTGGCAGGAGGAATTCCGCTAATTGCCTACCCTGTCCAGGGGGAGGCACTAGATGCTACCTGCATTTCCAAATAAACCCCCAACTTTCACCGGCAGTCCGCACAGGCAGATACTCGGGGAAGACACGCAAAGGGCTCCTAGCAGATCCCGGGTGCTGCAGACCGAATACGGAACCACCCCACACTCAGAATTCCGGAACACGGCTGACTGTGTGGGGGAGGAATGGGGCCGCCGTACACGAGGCTGACTGGTGTCACAGGTGTTCCCTGGCAGGGGGAAGTCCGCTAATTACCTCCTATGACCAGTGGGAGGCACTAGATGCTATCTGCATTTCCAGCCCAACCCCTGCCTTTCCCCGGCAGCCCTCACTGTGAGACAATCGGGGAAGACACGCGAATGGCTCCTAGGGGATCCAAGGTTCTGCAGACAAAAGACGGAACCTCCCCACACTCACAATTCCGGAACAACCCTGACTGTGTGGGGGAGGTTTGGGGCCGCCGTCCACGAAGCTGAGTGGTGTCAAAGGAGTTCCCTGGCAGGGGGAATTCCGCTAATTCCCTACCCTGTCCAGGGGGAGGCACTAGATGCTACCTGCATTTCCAGCCCAACCCCGGCATTTCCCCGGCAGCCCGCAATGGGAGACACTCGGGGAAGACACGCGAATGGCTCCTAGGAAATCCAAGGTCCTGCAGACAGAAGACGGAACCTCCCCACACTCAGAATTCTGGAACACGGCTGACTGTTTGGGGGAGGTTTGGGGCCGCCGTCCACGCAGCTGACTGGTGTCACAGGTGTTCCCTGGCAGGGGTAATTCCGCTAAATACCTCCCATGTCCAGGGGGAGGCATTAGATGCTACCTGCATTTCCAGCCCAACCACCGCCTTTCCCTGGCAGCACGCACTGGGAGACACTCGGGGAAGACACGCGAAGGGCTCCTAGGAAATCCAAGGTCCTGCAGACAGAAGACGGAACCTCCCCACACTCAGAATTCCGGAACACGGCTGACTGTGTGGGGGAGGTTTGGGGCCGCCGTCCACGCAGCTGACTGGTGTCACAGGTGTTACCTGGCAGGGAAAACCGCTAATTAATACCCTGTTCAGGGAGAGGCACTAGATGCTACCTGCATTTCCAGCCCAACCCCCACCTTTCCCCGGCAGCCCGCAATGGGAGACACTCGGGGAAGACACGCGGATGGCTCCTAGGAAATCCAAGGTCCTGCAGACAGAAGACGGAACCTCCCCACACTCACAATTCTGGAACAAGCCTGACAGTGTGCGGGAGGTTTGGGTCCGCCCTCCTCACAGCTGAGTGGTGTCAAAGGAGTTCCCTGGCAGGGGGAATTCCGCTAATTCATCACCCTGTTCAGGGGGAGGCACTAGATGCTACCTGCATTTCCAGACCAACCCCAGACTTTCCCCGGCAGCCCGCAATGGGAAACACTCGGGGAAGCCACGTGAAGGGCTCCTAGGAGATCCCGGGTTCTGCAGACCGAATACGGAACCTCCCCACACTCAGAATTCCGGAACACGGCTGACTGTGTGGGGGAGGAATGGGGCCGCCGTCCACGAGGCTGACTGGTGTCACAGGTGTTCCCTGGCAGGGGGAAGTCCGCTAATTACCTCCTATGACCAGGGGGAGGCAATAGATGCTATCTGCATTTCCAGCCCAACCCCCGCCTTTCCCCGGCAGCCCGCACTGGGAGACAATCGGGGAAGACACGTGAATGTCTCCTAGGGGATCCAAGGTTCTGCAGACAGAAGACGGAACCTCCCCAAAATCACAATTCCGGAACAAGCCTGACTGTGTGGGGGAGGTTTGGGTCCGCCCTCCTAGCAGCTGAGTTGTGTCAAAGGAGTTCCCTGGCAAGAGGAATTCCGCTAATTGCCTACCCTGTCCAGGGGGAGGCACTAGATGCTACCTGCATTTCCAGCTCAACCCCCGCATGTCCCCGGCAGACCGCACAGGCAGACACTCGGGGAAGACACGCGAAGGGCTCCTAGGAGATCCCGGGTGATGCAGAGAGAAGACGGAACCTCCCCACACTCAGAATTCCGGAACACGGCTGACTGTGTGGTGGAGGTTTGGGGCCGCCGTCCACGCAGCTGACTGGTGTCACAGGTGTTACCTGGCAGGGAAAACCGCTAATTAATACCCTGTTCAGGGAGAAGCACTAGATGCTACCTGCATTTCCAGACCAACCCCCGCTTTTCCGCGGCAGTCCGCACAGGCAGACACTCGGGGAAGACACGCGAAGGGCTCCTAGGATATCCCGGGTTCTGCAGACCGAATACGGAACCTCCCCACACTCAGAATTCCGGAACACGGCTGACTGTGTGGGGGAGGAATGGGGCCGCCGTCCACGAGGCTGACTGGTGTCACAGGTGTTCCCTGGCAGGGGGAAGTCCGCTAATTACCTCCTATGACCAGGGGGAGGCAATAGATGCTATCTGAATTTCCAGCCCAACCCCCGCCTTTCCCCGGCAGCCCGCACTGGGAGACAATCGGGGAAGACACGTGAATGTCTCCTAGGGGATCCAAGGTTCTGCAGACAGAAGACGGAACCTCCCCAAAATCACAATTCCGGAACAAGCCTGACTGTGTGGGGGAGGTTTGGGTCCGCCCTCCTAGCAGCTGAGTTGTGTCAAAGGAGTTCCCTGGCAGGGGGAATTCCGCTAATTCCCTACCCTGTCCAGGGGGAGGCACTAGATGCTACCTGCATTTCCAGCTCAACCCCCGCATGTCCCCGGAAGACCGCACAGACAGACACTCGTGGAAGACACGCGAAGGGCTCCTAGGAGATCCCGGGTGATGCAGAGAGAAGACGGAACCTCCCCACACTCAGAATTCCGGAACACGTCTGACTGTGTGGGGGAGGTTTGGGGCCGCCGTCCACGCAGCTGACTGGTGTCACAGGTGTTCCCTGGCAGGGGGAAGTCCGCTAATTACCTCCCAACTCCAGGGGGATGCACTAGATGCTACCTGCATTTCCAGCCCAACCCCCACCTTTCCCCGGCAGCCCGCAATGGGAGACACTCGGGGAAGACACGCGGATGGCTCCTAGGAAATCCAAGGTCCTGCAGACAGAAGACGGAACCTACCCACACTCACAATTCCGGAACAAGCCTGACAGTGTGCGGGAGGTTTGGGTCCGCATTCCTCACAGCTGAGTGGTGTCAAAGGAGTTCCCTGGCAGGGGGAATTCCGCTAATTCCCTACCCTGTCCAGGGGGAGGCACTAGATGCTACCTGCATTTCCAGACCAACCCCAGCCTTTCCCCGGCAGCCCGCAATGGGAGACACTCGGGGAAGACACGTGAAGGGCTCCTAGGAGATCCCGGGTTCTGCAGATCGAATACGGAACCTCCCCCCACTCAGAATTCCGGAACACGGCTGAATGTGTGGGGGAGGTTTGGGGCCGCCTTCCACGCAGCTGACTGGTGTCACAGGTGTTAACTGGCAGGGTAAACCGCTAATTAATACCCTGTTCAGGGAGAGGCACTAGATGCTACCTTCATTTCCAGCCCAAACCCAGGCTTTCCCCGGCAGCCCGCACAGTCAGACACTCGGGGAAGACACGCGAAAGGCTCCTAGGAGATCCGGGGTGCTGCAGACAGAGGACGGAACCTCCCCACACTCAGAATTCCGGAACACGGCTGACTGTGTGGGGGAGGTTTGGGGCCGCCGTCCACTCAGCTGACTGGTGTCACAGGTGTTCCCTGGCAGGGGTAATTCCGCTAAATACCTCCCATGTCCAGGGGGAGGCACTAGATGCTACCTGCATTTCCAGCCCAACCCCCGCATTTCCCTGGCAGCACGCACTGGGAGACACTCGGGGAAGACACGCGAAGGGCTCCTAGGAAATCCAAGGTCCTGCAGACAGAAGACGGAACCTCCCCACACTCAGAATTCCGGAACACGGCTGACTGTGTGGGGGAGGTTTGGGTCCGCCCTCCTCGCAGCTGAGTTGTGTCAAAGGAGTTCCCTGGCAAGAGGAATTCCGCTAATTGCCTACCCTGTCCAGGGGGAGGCACTAGATGCTACCTGCATTTCCAGCCCAACCCCCGCATGTCCCCGGCAGTCCGCACAGGCAGACACTCGGGGAAGACACGCGAAGGGCTCCTAGGAGATCCCGGGTGCTGCAGACAGAAGACGGAACCTCCCCACACTCACAATTCCGGAACAAGCATGACTGTGTGGGGGAGGTTTGGGGCCGCCGTCCACGCAGCTGACTGTTGTCACAGGTGTTAACTTGCAGGGGAAATCCGCTAATTAAATCCCCTGTCCAGGGAGAGGCAATAGATGCTACCTGCATTTCCAGCCCAACCCTTCGCCTTTCCCCGGCAGCCCGCAATGTGAGAAACTCGGGGAAGACACGCGAAGGGCTCCTAGGAGATCCCGGGTTCCTCAGACAGAACACGGAACCTCCTCACACTCAGAATTCCGGAACACGGCTGACTGTTTGGGGGAGGTTTGGGGCCGTCGTCCACGCAGCTGACTGTTGCCAAAGGTGTTCCCCGGCAGGGGGAAGTCCGCTAATTGCCTACCCTGTCCAGGGGGAGGCACTAGATGCTACCTGCATTTCCAGCCCAACCCCCGCCTTTCCCCGGCAGCCCGCAACTGGAGACACTCGGGGAAGACACGCGGATGGCTCCTATGAAATCCAGGGACCTGCAGACTGAAGACGGAACCTCCCCACACTCACAATTCCGGAACAACCCTGACTGTGTGGGGGAGGTTTGGGGCCGCCGTCCACGAAGCTGAGTGGTGTCAAAGGAGTTCGCTGGCAGGAGGAAGTCCGCTAAATGCCTACCCTGTCCAGGGGGAGGCACTAGATGCTACCTGCATTTCCAACCAAACCCCCGGCTTTCCCCGGCAGTCCGCACAGGCAGACACTCGGGGAAGACACGCGAAGGGCTCCTAGCAGATCCCGGGTGCTGCAGACCGAATACGGAACCACCCCACACTCAGAATTCCGGAACAAGGCTGACTGTGTGTGGGAGGAATGGGGCCGCCGTACACGAGGCTGACTGGTGTCACAGGTGTTCCCTAGCAGGGGGAAGTCCGCTAATTACCTCCTATGACCAGTGGGAGGCACTAGATGCTATCTGCATTTCCAGCCCAACCCCTGCCTTTCCCCGGCAGCCCTCACTGTGAGACAATCGGGGAAGACACGCGAATGGCTCCTAGGGGATCCAAGGTTCTGCAGACAGAAGACGGAACCTCCCCACACTCACAATTCCGGAACAAGCCTGACTGTGTGGGGGAGGTTTGGGTCCGCCCTCCTCGCAGCTGAGTTGTGTCAAATTATTTCCCTGGCAGGAGGAAGTCCGCTAATTGCCTACCCTGTCCAGGGGGAGGCACTAGATGCTACCTGCATTTCCAGCCCATCCCCCGCATTTCCCCGGCAGTCCGCACAGGCAGACACTCGGGGAAGACACGCGATGGACTCCAAGGAGATCCCGGGTGTTGCAGACAGAAGACGGAACCTCCCCACACTCAGAATTCCGGAACACGGCTGACTGTGTGAGGGAGGTTTGGGGCCGCCGTCCACGCAGCTGACTGGTGTCACAGGTGTTCCCTGGCAGGGGGAAGTCCGCTAATTGCCTACCCTGTCCAGGGGGAGGCAATAGATTCTACCTGCATTTCCAGCCCAACCCCCGCCTTTCCCCGGCAGCCCGCAATGTGAGACACTCGGGGAAGACACGCGAATGTCTCCTAGGAAATCCAAGGTCCTGCAGACAGAAGACGGAACCTCCCCACACTCAGAATTCCGGAAAACGGCTGACTGTGTGGGGGAGGTTTGGGGCCGCCGTCCACTCAGCTGACTGGTGTCACAGGTGTTACCTGGCAGGGAAAACCGCTAATTAATACCCTGTTCAGGGAGAGGCACTAGATGCTACCTGCATTTCCAGCCCAAACCCAGGCTTTCCCCGGCAGCCCGCACAGTCAGACACTCGGGGAAAACACGCGAAGGGCTCCTAGGAGATCCGGGGTGCTGCAGACAGAAGACGGAACCTCCCCACACTCAGAATTCCGGAACACGGCTGACTGTGTGGGGGAGGTTTGGGGCCGCCGTCCACTCAGCTGACTGGTGTCACAGGTTTTCCCTGGCAGGGGTAATTCCGCTAAATACCTCCCATGTCCAGGGGGAGGCACTAGATGCTACCTGCATTTCCAGCCCAACCCCCGACTTTCCCTGGCAGCACGCATTGGGAGACACTCGGGGAAGACACGCGAAGGGCTCCTAGGAAATCCAAGGTCCTGCAGACAGAAGACGGAACCTCCCCACACTCAGAATTCCGGAACACGGCTGAGTATGTGGGGGAGGTTTGGGGCCGCCGTCCACGCAGCTGACTGGTGTCACAGGTGTTCCCTGGCAGGGGGAAGTCCGCTAATTGCCTACCCTGTCCAGGGGGAGGCAATAGATTCTACCTGCATTTCCAGCCCAACCCCCGCCTTTCCCAGGCAGAACTCAATGGGAGACACTCGGGGAAGACACGCGGATGGCTCCTAGGAAATCCAAGGTCCTGCAGACAGAAGACGGAACCTCCCCACACTCACAATTCCGGAACAAGCCTGACAGTGTGCGGGAGGTTTGGGTCCGCCCTCCTCGCAGCTGAGTGGTGTCAAAGGAGTTCCCTGGCAGGGGGAATTCCGCTAATTCCCTACCCTGTCCAGGGGGAGGCACTAGATGCTACCTGCATTTCCAGCAAAACCCCGGCATTTCCCCGGCAGACCGCAATGGGATACACTCGGGGAAGACACGCGAATGGCTCCTAGGAAATCCAAGGTCCTGCAGACAGAAGACGGAACCTCCCCACACTCAGAATTCCGGAACACGGCTGACTGTGTGGGGGAGGTTTGGGACCGCCGTCCACGCAGCTGACTGGTGTCACAGGTGTTACCTGGCAGGGAAAACCGCTAATTAATACCCTGTTCAGGGAGAGGCACTAGATGCTACCTGCATTTCCAGCCCAAACCCAGGCTTTCCCCGGCAGCCCGCACAGTCAGACACTCGGGGAAGACACGCGAAGGGCTCCTAGGAGATCCGGGGTGCTGCACACAGAAGACGGAACCTCCCCACAATCAGAATTCTGGAACACGGCTGACTGTTTGGGGGAGGTTTGGGGCCGCCGTCCACTCAGCTGACTGGTGTCACAGGTGTTCCCTGGCAGGGGTAATTCCGCTAAATACCTCCCATGTCCAGGGGGAGGCATTAGATGCTACCTGCATTTCCAGCCCAACCCCCGCCTTTCCCTGGCAGCACGCACTGGGAGACACTCGGGGAAGACACGCGAAGGGCTCCTAGGAAATCCAAGGTCCTGCAGACAGAAGACGGAACCTCCCCACACTCAGAATTCCGGAACACGGCTGACTGTGTGGGGGAGGTTTGGGGCCGCCGTCCACGCAGCTGACTGGTGTCACAGGTGTTACCTGGCAGGGAAAACCGCTAATTAATACCCTGTTCAGGGAGAGGCACTAGATGCTACCTGCATTTCCAGCCCAACCCCCACCTTTCCCCGGCAGCCCGCAATGGGAGACACTCGGGGAAGACACGCGGATGGCTCCTAGGAAATCCAAGGTCCTGCAGACAGAAGACGGAACCTCCCCACACTCACAATTCCGGAACAAGCCTGACAGTGTGCGGGAGGTTTGGGTCCGCCCTCCTCACAGCTGAGTGGTGTCAAAGGAGTTCCCTGGCAGGGGGAATTCCGCTAATTCCCTACCCTGTCCAGGGGGAGGCACTAGATGCTACCTGCATTTCCAGACCAACCCCAGCCTTTCCCCGGCAGCCCGCAATGGGAAACACTCGGGGAAGCCACGTGAAGGGCTCCTAGGAGATCCCGGGTTCTGCAGACCGAATACGGAACCTCCTCACACTCAGAATTCCGGAACACGGCTGACTGTGTGGGGGAGGAATGGGGCCTCCGTCCACGAGGCTGACTGGTGTCACAGGTGTTCCCTGGCAGGGGGAAGTCCGCTAATTACCTCCTATGACCAGGGGGAGGCAATAGATGCTATCTGCTTTTCCAGCCCAACCCCCGCCTTTCCCCGGCAGCCCGCACTGGGAGACAATCGGGGAAGACACGTGAATGTCTCCTAGGGGATCCAAGGTTCTGCAGACAGAAGACGGAACCTCCCCACAATCACAATTCCGGAACAAGCCTGACAGTGTGGGGGAGGTTTGGGTCCGCCCTCCTAGCAGCTGAGTTGTGTCAAAGGAGTTCCCTGGCAAGAGGAATTCCGCTAATTGCCTACCCTGTCCAGGGGGAGGCACTAGATGCTACCTGCATTTCCAGCTCAACCCCCGCATGTCCCCGGCTGACCGCACAGGCAGACACTCGGGGAAGACACGCGAAAGGCTCCTAGGAGATCCCGGGTGATGCAGACAGAAGATGGAACCTCCCCACATTCAGAATTCCGGAACACGGCTGACTGTGTGGGGGAGGTTTGGGGCCGCCGTCCACGCAGCTGACTGGTGTCACAGGTGTTCCCTGGCAGGGGGAAGTCCGCTAATTGCCTACCCTGTCCAGGGGGAGGCAATAGATTCTACCTGCATTTCCAGCCCAACCCCCGCCTTTCCCAGGCAGACCTCAATGGGAGACACTCGGGGAAGACACGCGGATGGCTCCTAGGAAATCCAAGGTCCTGCAGACAGAAGACGGAACCTCCCCACACTCAGAATTCTGGAACACGGCTGACTGTTTGGGGGAGGTTTGGGGCCGCCGTCCACGCAGCTGACTGGTGTCACAGGTGTTCCCTGGCAGGGGTAATTCCGCTAAATACCTCCCATGTCCAGGGGGAGGCATTAGATGCTACCTGCATTTCCAGCCCAACCACCGCCTTTCCCTGGCAGCACGCACTGGGAGACACTCGGGGAAGACACGCGAAGGGCTCCTAGGAAATCCAAGGTCCTGCAGACAGAAGACGGAACCTCCCCACACTCAGAATTCCGGAACACGGCTGACTGTGTGGGGGAGGTTTGGGGCCGCCGTCCACGCAGCTGACTGGTGTCACAGGTGTTACCTGGCAGGGAAAACCGCTAATTAATACCCTGTTCAGGGAGAGGCACTAGATGCTACCTGCATTTCCAGCCCAACCCCCACCTTTCCCCGGCAGCCCGCAATGGGAGACACTCGGGGAAGACACGCGGATGGCTCCTAGGAAATCCAAGGTCCTGCAGACAGAAGACGGAACCTCCCCACACTCACAATTCTGGAACAAGCCTGACAGTGTGCGGGAGGTTTGGGTCCGCCCTCCTCACAGCTGAGTGGTGTCAAAGGAGTTCCCTGGCAGGGGGAATTCCGCTAATTCATCACCCTGTTCAGGGGGAGGCACTAGATGCTACCTGCATTTCCAGACCAACCCCAGACTTTCCCCGGCAGCCCGCAATGGGAAACACTCGGGGAAGCCACGTGAAGGGCTCCTAGGAGATCCCGGTTTCTGCAGACCGAATACGGAACCTCCCCACACTCAGAATTCCGGAACACGGCTGACTGTGTGGGGGAGGAATGGGGCCGCCGTCCACGAGGCTGACTGGTGTCACAGGTGGTCCCTGGCAGGGGGAAGTCCGCTAATTACCTCCTATGACCAAGGGGAGGCAATAGATGCTATCTGCATTTCCAGCCCAACCCCCGCCTTTCCCCGGCAGCCCGCACTGGGAGACAATCGGGGAAGACACGTGAATGTCTCCTAGGGGATCCAAGGTTCTGCAGACAGAAGACGGAACCTCCCCAAAATCACAATTCCGGAACAAGCCTGACTGTGTGGGGGAGGTTTGGGTCCGCCCTCCTAGCAGCTGAGTTGTGTCAAAGGAGTTCCCTGGCAAGAGGAATTCCGCTAATTGCCTACCCTGTCCAGGGGGAGGCACTAGATGCTACCTGCATTTCCAGCTCAACCCCCGCATGTCCCCGGCAGACCGCACAGGCAGACACTCGGGGAAGACACGCGAAGGGCTCCTAGGAGATCCCGGGTGATGCAGAGAGAAGACGGAACCTCCCCACACTCAGAATTCCGGAACACGGCTGACTGTGTGGTGGAGGTTTGGGGCCGCCGTCCACGCAGCTGACTGGTGTCACAGGTGTTACCTGGCAGGGAAAACCGCTAATTAATACCCTGTTCAGGGAGAAGCACTAGATGCTACCTGCATTTCCAGACCAACCCCCGCTTTTCCGCGGCAGTCCGCACAGGCAGACACTCGGGGAAGACACGCGAAGGGCTCCTAGGATATCCCGGGTTCTGCAGACCGAATACGGAACCTCCCCACACTCAGAATTCCGGAACACGGCTGACTGTGTGGGGGAGGAATGGGGCCGCCGTCCACGAGGCTGACTGGTGTCACAGGTGTTCCCTGGCAGGGGGAAGTCCGCTAATTACCTCCTATGACCAGGGGGAGGCAATAGATGCTATCTGAATTTCCAGCCCAACCCCCGCCTTTCCCCGGCAGCCCGCACTGGGAGACAATCGGGGAAGACACGTGAATGTCTCCTAGGGGATCCAAGGTTCTGCAGACAGAAGACGGAACCTCCCCAAAATCACAATTCCGAAACAAGCCTGACTGTGTGGGGGAGGTTTGGGTCCGCCCTCCTAGCAGCTGAGTTGTGTCAAAGGAGTTCCCTGGCAGGGGGAATTCCGCTAATTCCCTACCCTGTCCAGGGGGAGGCACTAGATGCTACCTGCATTTCCAGCTCAACCCCCGCATGTCCCCGGCAGACCGCACAGACAGACACTCGGGGAAGACACGCGAAGGGCTCCTAGGAGATCCCGGGTGATGCAGAGAGAAGACGGAACCTCCCCACACTCAGAATTCCGGAACACGTCTGACTGTGTGGGGGAGGTTTGGGGCCGCCGTCCACGCAGCTGACTGGTGTCACAGGTGTTCCCTGGCAGGGGGAAGTCCGCTAATTACCTCCCAACTCCAGGGGGATGCACTAGATGCTACCTGCATTTCCAGCCCAACCCCCACCTTTCCCCGGCAGCCCGCAATGGGAGACACTCGGGGAAGACACGCGGATGGCTCCTAGGAAATCCAAGGTCCTGCAGACAGAAGACGGAACCTCCCCACACTCACAATTCCGGAACAAGCCTGACAGTGTGCGGGAGGTTTGGGTCCGCATTCCTCAGAGCTGAGTGGTGTCAAAGGAGTTCCCTGGCAGGGGGAATTCCGCTAATTCCCTACCCTGTCCAGGGGGAGGCACTAGATGCTACCTGCATTTCCAGACCAACCCCAGCCTTTCCCCGGCAGCCCGCAATGGGAGACACTCGGGGAAGACACGTGAAGGGCTCCTAGGAGATCCCGGGTTCTGCAGATCGAATACGGAACCTCCCCCCACTCAGAATTCCGGAACACGGCTGAATGTGTGGGGGAGGTTTGGGGCCGCCTTCCACGCAGCTGACTGGTGTCACAGGTGTTAACTGGCAGGGTAAACCGCTAATTAATACCCTGTTCAGTGAGAGGCACTAGATGCTACCTTCATTTCCAGCCCAAACCCAGGCTTTCCCCGGCAGCCCGCACAGTCAGACACTCGGGGAAGACACGCGAAGGGCTCCTAGGAGATCCGGGGTGCTGCAGACAGAGGACGGAACCTCCCCACACTCAGAATTCCGGAACACGGCTGACTGTGTGGGGGAGGTTTGGGGCCGCCGTCCACTCAGCTGACTGGTGTCACAGGTGTTCCCTGGCAGGGGTAATTCCGCTAAATACCTCCCATGTCCAGGGGGAGGCACTAGATGCTACCTGCATTTCCAGCCCAACCCCCGCATTTCCCTGGCAGCACGCACTGGGAGACACTCGGGGAAGACACGCGAAGGGCTCCTAGGAAATCCAAGGTCCTGCAGACAGAAGACGGAACCTCCCCACACTCAGAATTCCGGAACACGGCTGACTGTGTGGGGGAGGTTTGGGTCCGCCCTCCTCGCAGCTGAGTTGTGTCAAAGGAGTTCCCTGGCAAGAGGAATTCCGCTAATTGCCTACCCTGTCCAGGGGGAGGCACTAGATGCTACCTGCATTTCCAGCCCAACCCCCGCATGTCCCCGGCAGTCCGCACAGGCAGACACTCGGGGAAGACACGCGAAGGGCTCCTAGGATATCCCGGGTTCTGCAGACCGAATACGGAACCTCCCCACACTCAGAATTCCGGAACAAGCATGACTGTGTGGGGGAGGTTTGGGGCCGCCGTCCACGCAGCTGACTGGTGTCACAGGTGTTAACTTGCAGGGGAAATCCGCTAATTAAATCCCCTGTCCAGGGAGAGGCAATAGATGCTACCTGCATTTCCAGCCCAACCCTTCGCCTTTCCCCGGCAGCCCGCAATGTGAGAAACTCGGGGAAGACACGCGAAGGGCTCCTAGGAGATCCCGGGTTCCTCAGACAGAACACGGAACCTCCTCACACTCAGAATTCCGGAACACGGCTGACTGTTTGGGGGAGGTTTGGGGCCGTCGTCCACGCAGCTGACTGTTGCCAAAGGTGTTCCCCGGCAGGGGGAAGTCCGCTAATTGCCTACCCTGTCCAGGGGGAGGCACTAGATGCTACCTGCATTTCCAGCCCAACCCCCGCCTTTCCCCGGCAGCCCGCAACTGGAGACACTCGGGGAAGACACGCGGATGGCTCCTATGAAATCCAGGGACCTGCAGACTGAAGACGGAACCTCCCCACACTCACAATTCCGGAACAACCCTGACTGTGTGGGGGAGGTTTGGGGCCGCCGTCCACGAAGCTGAGTGGTGTCAAAGGAGTTCGCTGGCAGGAGGAAGTCCGCTAAATGCCTACCCTGTCCAGGGGGAGGCACTAGATGCTACCTGCATTACCAACCAAACCCCCGGCTTTCCCCGGCAGTCCGCACAGGCAGACACTCGGGGAAGACACGCGAAGGGCTCCTAGCAGATCCCGGGTGCTGCAGACCGAATACGGAACCACCCCACACTCAGAATTCCGGAACAAGGCTGACTGTGTGTGGGAGGAATGGGGCCGCCGTACACGAGGCTGACTGGTGTCACAGGTGTTCCCTGGCAGGGGGAAGTCCGCTAATTACCTCCTATGACCAGGGGGAGGCAATAGATGCTATCTGCTTTTCCAGCCCAACCCCCGCCTTTCCCCGGCAGCCCGCACTGGGAGACAATCGGGGAAGACACGTGAATGTCTCCTAGGGGATCCAAGGTTCTGCAGACAGAAGACGGAACCTCCCCACAATCACAATTCCGGAACAAGCCTGACTGTGTGGGGGAGGTTTGGGTCCGCCCTCCTAGCAGCTGAGTTGTGTCAAAGGAGTTCCCTGGCAAGAGGAATTCCGCTAATTGCCTACCCTGTCCAGGGGGAGGCACTAGATGCTACCTGCATTTCCAGCTCAACCCCCGCATGTCCCCGGCTGACCACACAGGCAGACACTCGGGGAAGACACGCGAAGGGCTCCTAGGAGATCCCGGGTGATGCAGACAGAAGAAGGAACCTCCCCACACTCAGAATTCCGGAACAAGGCTGACTGTATGGGGGAGGTTTGGGGCCGCCTTCCACGCAGCTGACTGGTGTCACAGGTGTTCCCTGGCAGGGGGAAGTCCGTTAATTGCCTACCCTGTCCAGGGGGAGGCAATAGATTCTACCTGCATTTCCAGCCTAACCCCCGCCTTTCCCAGGCAGACCTCAATGGGAGACACTCGGGGAAGACACGCGAATGCCTCCTATGAAATCCAAGTTCCTGCAGAGAGAAGACGGAACCTCCCCACACTCAGAATTCCGGAACACGGCTGACTGTGTGGGGGAGGTTTGGGGCCGCCGTCCACGCAGCTGACTGGTGTCACAGTTGTTACCTGGCAGGGAAAACCGCTAATTAATACCCTGTTCAAGGAGAGGCACTAGATGCTACCTGCATTTCCAGCGCAACCCCCGCTTTTCCGCGGCCGTCCGCACAGGCAGACACTCGGGGAAGACACGCGAAAGGCTCCTAGGATATCCCGGGTGCTGCAGACAGAAGACGGAACCTCCCCACACTCAGAATTCCGGAACACGGCTGACTGTGTGGGGGAGGTTTGGGGCCGCCGTCCACGCAGCTGACTGGTGTCACAAGTGTTCCCTGGCAGGGGGAATTCCGCTAATTACCACCCAACTCCAGGGGGATGCACTAGATGCTACCTGCATTTCCAGCCCAACCCCCACCTTTCCCCGGCAGCCCGCAATGGGAGACACTCGGGGAAGACACGCGGATGGCTCCTAGGAAATCCAAGGTCCTGCAGACAGAAGACGGAACCTCCCAACACTCACAATTCCGGAACAAGCCTGACAGTGTGCGGGAGGTTTGGGTCCGCCTTCCTCACAGCTGAGTGGTGTCAAACGAGTTCCCTGGCAGGGGGAATTCCGCTAATTCCCTACCCTGTCCAGGGGGAGGCACTAGATGCTACCTGCATTTCCAGACCAACCCCAGCCTTTCCCCGGCAGCCCGCAATGGGAGACACTCGGGGAAGACACGTGAAGGGCTCCTAGGAGATCCCGGGTTCTGCAGACCGAATACGGAACCTCCCCCCACTCAGAATTCCGGAACACGGCTGACTGTGTGGGGGAGGTTTGGGGCCGCCTTCCACGCAGCTGACTGGTGTCACAGGTGTTACCTGGCAGGGTAAACCGCTAATTAATACCCTGTTCAGGGAGAGGCACTAGATGCTACCTTCATTTCTAGCCCAAACCCAGGCTTTCCCCGGCAGCCCGCACAGTCAGACACTCGGGGAAGACACGCGAAGGGCTCCTAGGAGATCCGGGGTGCTGCAGACAGAAGACGGAACCTCCTCACACTCAGAATTCCGGAACACGGCTGACTGTTTGGGGGAGGTTTGGGGCCGTCGTCCACGCAGCTGACTGTTGCCAAAGGTGTTCCCCGGCAGGGGGAAGTCCGCTAATTGCCTACCCTGTCCAGGGGGAGGCACTAGATGCTACCTGCATTTCCAGCCCAACCCCCGCCTTTCCCCGGCAGCCCGCAACTGGAGACACTCGGGGAAGACACGCGGATGGCTCCTATGAAATCCAAGGACCTGCAGACTGAAGACGGAACCTCCCCACACTCACAATTCCGGAACAACCCTGACTGTGTGGGGGAGGTTTGGGGCCGCCGTCCACGAAGCTGAGTGGTGTCAAAGGAGTTCGCTGGCAGGAGGAAGTCCGCTAAATGCCTACCCTGTCCAGGGGGAGGCACTAGATGCTACCTGCATTTCCAGGCAATCCCCCGCATTTCCCTGGCAGTCCGCACAGGCAGACACTCGGGGAAGACACGCGATGGGCTCCTAGGAGATCCCGGGTGCTGCAGACAGAAGACGGAACCTCCCCACACTCAGAATTCCGGAACACGGCTGACTGTGTGGGGGAGGTTTGGGGCCGCCGTCCACGCAGTTGACTGGTGTCACAGGTGTTACCTGGCAAGGAAAACCGCTAATTAATACCCTGTTCAGGGAGAGGCACTAGATGCTACCTGCATTTCCAGCCCAACCCCCACCTTTCCCCGGCAGCCCGCAATGGGAGACACTCGGGGAAGACACGCGGATGGCTCCTAGGAAATCCAAGGTCCTGCAGACAGAAGACGGAACCTCCCCACACTCACAATTCTGGAACAAGCCTGACAGTGTGCGGGAGGTTTGGGTCCGCCTTCCTCACAGCTGAGTGGTGTCAAAGGAGTTCCCTGGCAGGGGGAATTCCGCTAATTCCCTACCCTGTCCAGGGGGAGGCACTAGATGCTACCTGCATTTCCATACCAACCCCAGCCTTTCCCCGGCAGCCCGCAATGGGAAACACTCGGGGAAGACACGTGAAGGGCTCCTAGGAGATCCCGGGTTCTGCAGACCGAATACGGAACCTCCCCACACTCAGAATTCCGGAACACGGCTGACTGTGTGGGGGAGGAATGGGGCCGCCGTCCACGAGGCTGACTGGTGTCACAGGTGTTCCCTGGCAGGGGGAAGTCCGCTAATTACCTCCTATGACCAGGGGGAGGCAATAGATGCTATCTGCATTT
The DNA here is from genome assembly GCF_036321535.1 of Camelus dromedarius. Taxonomy (NCBI): domain Eukaryota; kingdom Metazoa; phylum Chordata; class Mammalia; order Artiodactyla; family Camelidae; genus Camelus; species Camelus dromedarius. The sequence goes on from NW_026989804.1 coordinate 1,045,353, forward strand.
CCAGCCCAACCCCCGCCTTTCCCCGGCAGCCCGCACTGGGAGACAATCGGGGAAGACACGTGAATGGCTCCTAGGGGATCCAAGGTTCTGCAGACAGAAGACGGAACCTCCCCACACTCACAATTCCGGAACAAGCCTGACTGTGTGGGGGAGGTTTGGGTCCGCCCTCCTCGCAGATGAGTTGTGTCAAAGGAGTTCCCTGGCAAGAGGAATTCCGCTAATTGCCTACCCTGACCAGGGGGAGGCACTAGATGCTACCTGCATTTCCAGCCCAACCCCCGCATGTCCCCGGCAGACCGCACAGGCAGACACTCGGGGAAGACACGCGAAGGTCTCCTAGGAGATCCCGGTTGATGCAGACAGAAGATGGAACCTCCCCACATTCAGAATTCCGGAACACGGCTGACTGTGTGGGGGAGGTTTGGGGCCGCCGTCCACGCAGCTGACTGGTGTCACAGGTGTTCCCTGGCAGGGGGAAGTCCGGTAATTGCCTACCCTGTCCAGGGGGAGGCAATAGATTCTACCTGCATTTCCAGCCCAACCCCCGCCTTTCCCAGGCAGACCTCAATGGGAGACACTCGGGGAAGACACGCGAATGCCTCCTAGGAAATCCAAGGTCCTGCAGAGAGAAGACGGAACCTCCCCACACTCAGAATTCCGGAACACGGCTGACTGTGTGGGGGAGGTTTGGGGCCGCCGTCCACGCAGCTGACTGGTGTCACAGGTGTTACCTGGCAGGGAAAACCGCTAATTAATACCCTGTTCAGGTAGAGGCACTAGATGCTACCTGCATTTCCAGCCCAACCCCCGCTTTTCCGCGGCAGTCCGCACAGGCAGACACTCGGGGAAGACACGCGAAGGGCTCCTAGGATATCCCGGGTGCTGCAGACAGAAGACGGAACCTCCCCACACTCAGAATTCCGGAACACGGCTGACTGTGTGGGGGAGGTTTGGGGCCGCCGTCCACGCAGCTGACTGGTGTCACAGGTGTTCCCTGGCAGGGGGAAGTCCGCTAATTACCTCCCAACTCCAGGGGGATGCACTAGATGCTACCTGCATTTCCAGCCCAACCCCCACCTTTCCCCGGCAGCCCGCAATGGGAGACACTCGGGGAAGACACGCGGATGGCTCCTAGGAAATCCAAGGTCCTGCAGACAGAAGACGGAACCTCCCCACACTCACAATTCCGGAACAAGCCTGACAGTGTGCGGGAGGTTTGGGTCCGCCCTCCTCGCAGCTGAGTGGTGTCAAAGGAGTTCCCTGGCAGGGGGAATTCCGCTAATTCCCTACCCTGTCCAGGGGGAGGCACTAGATGCTACCTGCATTTCCAGCCCAACCCCCGCATTTCCACGGCAGCCCGCAATGGGAGACACTCGGGGAAGACACGCGAATGGCTACTACAGATCCAAGGTCCTGCACACAGAAGACGGAACCTCCCCACACTCACAATTCCGGAACAAGCATGACTGTGTGGGGGAGGTTTGGGGTCGCCGTCCACGCAGCTGACTGGTGTCACAGGTGTTACCTGGCAGGGGAAATCCGCTAACAAAATCCCCTGTTCAGGGAGAGGCACTAGATGCTACCTGCATTTCCAGCCCAAACCCAGGCTTTCCCCGGCAGCCCGCACAGTCAGACACTCGGGGAAGACACGCGAAGGGCTCCTAGGAGATCCGGGGTGCTGCAGACAGAAGACGGAACCTCCCCACACTCAGAATTCCGGAACACGGCTGACTGTGTGGGGGAGGTTTGGGGCCGACGTCCACTCAGCTGACTGGTGTCACAGGTGTTCCCTGGCAGGGGTAATTCCGCTAAATACCTCCCATGTCCAGGAGGAGGCACTAGATGCTACCTGCATTTCCAGCCCAACCCCCGCCTTTCCCTGGCAGCACGCACTGGGAGACACTCGGGGAAGACACGCGAAGGGCTCCTAGGAAATCCAAGGTCCTGCAGACAGAAGACGGAACCTCCCCACACTCAGAATTCCGGAACACGGCTGACTGTGTGGGGGAGGTTTGGGGCCGCCGTCCACGCAGCTGACTGGTGTCACAGGTGTTACCTGGCAGGGAAAACCGCTAATTAATACCCTGTTCAGGGAGAGGCACTAGATGCTACCTGCATTTCCAGCCCAACCCCCACCTTTCCCCGGCAGCCCGCAATGGGAGACACTCGGGGAAGACACGCGGATGGCTCCTAGGAAATCCAAGGTCCTGCAGACAGAAGACGGAACCTCCCCACACTCACAATTCTGGAACAAGCCTGACAGTGTGCGGGAGGTTTGGGTCCGCCCTCCTCACAGCTGAGTGGTGTCAAAGGAGTTCCCTGGCAGGGGGAATTCCGCTAATTCCCTACCCTGTCCAGGGGGAGGCACTAGATGCTACCTGCATTTCCAGACCAACCCCAGCTTTTCCCCGGCAGCCCGCAATGGGAAACACTCGGGGAAGACACGTGAAGGGCTCCAGGAGATCCCGGGTTCTGCAGACCGAATACGGAACCTCCCCACACTCAGAATTCCGGAACACGGCTGACTGTGTGGGGGAGGAATGGGGCCGCCGTCCACGAGGCTGACTGGTGTCACAGGTGTTCCCTGGCAGGGTGAAGTCCGCTAATTACCTCCTATGACCAGGGGGAGGCAATAGATGCTATCTGCATTTCCAGCCCAACCCCCGCCTTTCCCCGGCAGCACGCACTGGGAGACAATCGGGGAAGACACGTGAATGGCTCCTAGGGGATCCAAGGTTCTGCAGACCGAAGACGGAACCTCCCCACACTCACAATTCCGGAACAAGCCTGACTGTGTGGGGGAGGTTTGGGTCCGCCCTCCTCGCAGCTGAGTTGTGTCAAAGGAGTTCCCTGGCAAGAGGAATTCCGCTAATTGCCTACCCTGTCCAGGGGGAGGCACTAGATGCTACCTGCATTTCCAGCCCAACCCCCGCATGTCCCCGGCAAACCGCACAGGCAGACACTCGGGGAAGACACGCGAAGGGCTCCTAGGAGATCCCGGGTGATGCAGACAGAAGATGGAACCTCCCCACACTCAGAATTCCGGAACACGGCTGACTGTGTGGGGGAGGTTTGGGGCCGCCGTCCACGCAGCTGACTGGTGTCACAGGTGTTACCTGGCAGGGGAAATCCGCTAACAAAATCCCCTGTCCAGGGAGAGGCAATAGATGCTACCTGCATTTCCAGCCCAACCCTTCACATTTCCCCGGCAGCCCGCAATGTGAGACACTCGGGGAAACACGCGAAGGGCTCCTAGGAGATCCCGGGTGCCTAAGACAGAACACGGAACCTCCCCACACTCAGAATTCCGGAACACGGCTGACTGTGTGGGGGAGGTTTGGGGCCGCCGTCCACGCAGCTGACTGGTGTCACAGGTGTTACCTGGCAGGGAAAACCGCTAATTAATACCGTGTTCAGGGAGAGGCACTAGATGCTACCTTCATTTCCAGCCCAACCCCCGCCTTTCCCCGGAAGCCCGCAATTGGAGACACTCGGGGAAAACACGCGGATGGCTCCTATGAAATCCAAGGTCCTGCAGACAGAAGACGGAACCTCCCCACACTCACAATTCCGGAACAAGCCTGACTGTGTGTGGGAAGTTTGGGTCCGCCCTCCTCGCAGCTGAGTGGTGTCAAAGGAGTTCGCTGGCAGGAGGAAGTCCTCTAATTGCCTACCCTGTCCAGGGGGAGGCACTAGATGCTACCTGCATTTCCAGCCCAACCCCCGCATTTCCCCGGCAGCCCTCAATGGGAGACACTCGGGGAAGACACGCGAGTGGCTCCTAGGAAATCCAAGGTCCTGCAGACAGAAGACGGAACCTCCCCAAACTCAGAATTCCGTAACACGGCTGACTGTGTTGGGGAGGTTTGGGGCCACCCTCCTCGCAGCTGAGTGGTGTCAAAGGAGTACGCTGGCAGGAGGAAGTCCTCTAATTGCCTACCCTGTCCAGGGGGAGGCACTAGATGCTACCTGCATTTCCAGCCCAACCCCCGCATTTCCCCGGCAGCCCTCAATGGGAGACACTCGGGGAAGACACGCGAGTGGCTCCTAGGAAATCCAAGGTCCTGCAGACAGAAGACGGAACCTCCCCAAACTCAGAATTCCGGAACACGGCTGACTGTGTGGGGGAGGTTTGGGGCCGCCGTCCACGCAGCTCACTGGTGTCACAGGTGTTACCTGGCAGGGAAAACCGCTAATTAATACCCTGTTCATGGAGAGGCACTAAATGCTACCTGCATTTCCAGCCCAACCCCCGACTTTCCCTGGCAGCCCGCACTGGGAGACACTCGGGGAAGACACGCGAATGGCTACTACAGATCCAAGGTCCTGCAGACAGAAGACGGAACCTCCCCACACTCACAATTCCGGAACAAGCATGACTGTGTGGGGGAGGTTTGGGGCCGCCGTTCACGCAGCTGACTGGTGTCGCAGGTGTTACCTTGCAGGGGAAATCCGCTAATTAAATTACCTGTCCAGGGAGAGGCAATAGATGCTACCTGCATTTCCAGCCCAACCCTTCGCCTTTCCCCGGCAGCCCGCAATGTGAGAAACTCGGGGAAGACACGCGAAGGGCTCCTAGGAGATCCCGGGTTCCTCAGACAGAACACGGAACCTCCCCACACTCAGAATTCCGGAACACAGCTGACTGTTTGGGGGAGGTTTGGGGCCGTCGTCCACGCAGCTGACTGGTGCCAAAGGTGTTCCCCGGCAGGGGGAAGTCCGCTACTTGCCTACCCTGTCCAGGGGGAGGCACTAGATGCTACCTGCAATTCCAGCCCAACCCCCGCCTTTCCCCGGCAGCCCGCAACTGGAGACACTCGGGGAAGACACGCGGATGGCTCCTATGAAATCCAAGGACCTGCAGACAAAAGACGGAACCTCCCCACACTCACAATTCCGGAACAACCCTGACTGTGTGGGGGAGGTTTGGGGCCGCCGTCCACGAAGCTGAGTGGTGTCAAAGGAGTTCGCTGGCAGGAGGAATTCCGCTAATTGCCTACCCTGTCCAGGGGGAGGCACTAGATGCTACCTGCATTTCCAAATAAACCCCCAACTTTCACCGGCAGTCCGCACAGGCAGATACTCGGGGAAGACACGCAAAGGGCTCCTAGCAGATCCCGGGTGCTGCAGACCGAATACGGAACCACCCCACACTCAGAATTCCGGAACACGGCTGACTGTGTGGGGGAGGAATGGGGCCGCCGTACACGAGGCTGACTGGTGTCACAGGTGTTCCCTGGCAGGGGGAAGTCCGCTAATTACCTCCTATGACCAGTGGGAGGCACTAGATGCTATCTGCATTTCCAGCCCAACCCCTGCCTTTCCCCGGCAGCCCTCACTGTGAGACAATCGGGGAAGACACGCGAATGGCTCCTAGGGGATCCAAGGTTCTGCAGACAGAAGACGGAACCTCCCCACACTCACAATTCCGGAACAAGCCTGACTGTGTGGGGGAGGTTTGGGTCCGCCCTCCTCGCAGCTGAGTTGTGTCAAATTATTTCCCTGGCAGGAGGAAGTCCGCTAATTGCCTACCATGTCCAGGGGGAGGCACTAGATGCTACCTGCATTTCCAGGCAATCCCCCGCATTTCCCTGGCAGTCCGCACAGGCAGACACTCGGGGAAGACACGCGATGGGCTCCTAGGAGATCCCGGGTGCTGCAGACAGAAGACGGAACCTCCCCACACTCAGAATTCCGGAACACGGCTGACTGTGTGGGGGAGGTTTGGGGCCGCCTTCCACGCAGTTGACTGGTGTCACAGGTGTTACCTGGCAGGGAAAACCGCTAATTAATACCCTGTTCAGGGAGAGGCACTAGATGCTACCTGCATTTCCAGCCCAAACCCCACCTTTCCCCGGCAGCCCGCAATGGGAGACACTCGGGGAAGACACGCGGATGGCTCCTAGGAAATCCAAGGTCCTGCAGACAGAAGACGGAACCTCCCCACACTCACAATTCTGGAACAAGCCTGACAGTGTGCGGGAGGTTTGGGTCCGCCTTCCTCACAGCTGAGTGGTGTCAAAGGAGTTCCCTGGCAGGGGGAATTCCGCTAATTCCCTACCCTGTCCAGGGGGAGGCACTAGATGCTACCTGCATTTCCATACCAACCCCAGCCTTTCCCCGGCAGCCCGCAATGGGAAACACTCGGGGAAGACACGTGAAGGGCTCCTAGGAGATCCCGGGTTCTGCAGACCGAATACGGAACCTCCCCACACTCAGAATTCCGGAACACGGCTGACTGTGTGGGGGAGGAATGGGGCCGCCGTCCACGAGGCTGACTGGTGTCACAGGTGTTCCCTGGCAGGGGGAAGTCCGCTAATTACCTCCTATGACCAGGGGGAGGCAATAGATGCTATCTGCATTTCCAGCCCAACCCCCGCCTTTCCCCGGCAGCCCGCACTGGGAGACAATCGGGGAAGACACGTGAATGGCTCCTAGGGGATCCAAGGTTCTGCAGACCGAAGACGGAACCTCCCCACACTCACAATTCCGGAACAAGCCTGACTGTGTGGGGGAGGTTTGGGTCCGCCCTCCTCGCAGCTGAGTTGTGTCAAAGGGGTTCCCTGGCAAGAGGAATTCCGCTAATTGCCTACCCTGTCCAGGGGGAGGCACTAGATGCTACCTGCATTTCCAGCCCAACCCCCGCATGTCCCCGGCAAACCGCACAGGCAGACACTCGGGGAAGACACGCGAAGGGCTCCTAGGAGATCCCGGGTGATGCAGACAGAAGATGGAACCTCCCCACACTCAGAATTCCGGAACACGGCTGACTGTGTGGGGGAGGTTTGGGGCCGCCGTCCACGCAGCTGACTGGTGTCACAGGTGTTACCTGGCAGGGAAAACCGCTAATTAATACCGTGTTCAGGGAGAGGCACTAGATGCTACCTTCATTTCCAGCCCAACCCCCGCATTTCCCCGGCAGCCCTCAGTGGGAGACACTCGGGGAAGACACGCGAGTGGCTCCTAGGAAATCCAAGGTCCTGCAGACAGAAGACGGAACCTCCCCAAACTCAGAATTCCGTAACACGGCTGACTGTGTTGGGGAGGTTTGGGGCCACCCTCCTCGCAGCTGAGTGGTGTCAAAGGAGTACGCTGGCAGGAGGAAGTCCTCTAATTGCCTACCCTGTCCAGGGGGAGGCACTAGATGCTACCTGCATTTCCAGCCCAACCCCCGCATTTCCCCGGCAGCCCTCAATGGGAGACACTCGGGGAAGACACGCGAGTGGCTCCTAGGAAATCCAAGGTCCTGCAGACAGAAGACGGAACCTCCCCAAACTCAGAATTCCGGAACACGGCTGACTGTGTGGGGGAGGTTTGGGGCCGCCGTCCACGCAGCTCACTGGTGTCACAGGTGTTACCTGGCAGGGAAAACCGCTAATTAATACCCTGTTCATGGAGAGGCACTAAATGCTACCTGCATTTCCAGCCCAACCCCCGACTTTCCCTGGCAGCCCGCAGTGGGAGACACTCGGGGAAGACACGCGAATGGCTACTACAGATCCAAGGTCCTGCAGACAGAAGACGGAACCTCCCCACACTCACAATTCCGGAACAAGCATGACTGTGTGGGGGAGGTTTGGGGCCGCCGTTCACGCAGCTGACTGGTGTCGCAGGTGTTACCTTGCAGGGGAAATCCGCTAATTAAATTACCTGTCCAGGGAGAGGCAATAGATGCTACCTGCATTTCCAGCCCAACCCTTCGCCTTTCCCCGGCAGCCCGCAATGTGAGAAACTCGGGGAAGACACGCGAATGGCTCCTAGGGGATCCAAGGTTCTGCAGACAGAAGACGGAACCTCCCCACACTCACAATTCCGGAACAAGCCTGACTGTGTGGGGGAGGTTTGGGTCCGCCCTCCTCGCAGCTGAGTTGTGTCAAATTATTTCCCTGGCAGGAGGAAGTCCGCTAATTGCCTACCATGTCCAGGGGGAGGCACTAGATGCTACCTGCATTTCCAGGCAATCCCCCGCATTTCCCTGGCAGTCCGCACAGGCAGACACTCGGGGAAGACACGCGATGGGCTCCTAGGAGATCCCGGGTGCTGCAGACAGAAGACGGAACCTCCCCACACTCAGAATTCCGGAACACGGCTGACTGTGTGGGGGAGGTTTGGGGCCGCCGTCCACGCAGTTGAATGGTGTCACAGGTGTTACCTGGCAGGGAAAACCGCTAATTAATACCCTGTTCAGGGAGAGGCACTAGATGCTACCTGCATTTCCAGCCCAACACCCACCTTTCCCCGGCAGCCCGCAATGGGAGACACTCGGGGAAGACACGCGGATGGCTCCTAGGAAATCCAAGGTCCTGCAGACAGAAGACGGAACCTCCCCACACTCACAATTCTGGAACAAGCCTGACAGTGTGCGGGAGGTTTGGGTCCGCCTTCCTCACAGCTGAGTGGTGTCAAAGGAGTTCCCTGGCAGGGGGAATTCCGCTAATTCCCTACCCTGTCCAGGGGGAGGCACTAGATGCTACCTGCATTTCCATACCAACCCCAGCCTTTCCCCGGCAGCCCGCAATGGGAAACACTCGGGGAAGACACGTGAAGGGCTCCTAGGAGATCCCGGGTTCTGCAGACCGAATACGGAACCTCCCCACACTCAGAATTCCGGAACACGGCTGACTGTGTGGGGGAGGAATGGGGCCGCCGTCCACGAGGCTGACTGGTGTCACAGGTGTTCCCTGGCAGGGGGAAGTCCGCTAATTACCTCCTATGACCAGGGGGAGGCAATAGATGCTATCTGCATTTCCAGCCCAACCCCCGCCTTTCCCCGGCAGCCCGCACTGGGAGACAATCGGGGAAGACACGTGAATGGCTCCTAGGGGATCCAAGGTTCTGCAGACAGAAGACGGAACCTCCCCACACTCACAATTCCGGAACAAGCCTGACTGTGTGGGGGAGGTTTGGGTCCGCCCTCCTCGCAGATGAGTTGTGTCAAAGGAGTTCCCTGGCAAGAGGAATTCCGCTAATTGCCTACCCTGTCCAGGGGGAGGCACTAGATGCTACCTGCATTTCCAGCCCAACCCCCGCATGTCCCCGGCAGACCGCACAGGCAGACACTCGGGGAAGACACGCGAAGGTCTCCTAGGAGATCCCGGTTGATGCAGACAGAAGATGGAACCTCCCCACATTCAGAATTCCGGAACACGGCTGACTGTGTGGGGGAGGTTTGGGGCCGCCGTCCACGCAGCTGACTGGTGTCACAGGTGTTCCCTGGCAGGGGGAAGTCCGGTAATTGCCTACCCTGTCCAGGGGGAGGCAATAGATTCTACCTGCATTTCCAGCCCAACCCCCGCCTTTCCCAGGCAGACCTCAATGGGAGACACTCGGGGAAGACACGCGAATGCCTCCTAGGAAATCCAAGGTCCTGCAGAGAGAAGACGGAACCTCCCCACACTCAGAATTCCGGAACACGGCTGACTGTGTGGGGGAGGTTTGGGGCCGCCGTCCACGCAGCTGACTGGTGTCACAGGTGTTACCTGGCAGGGAAAACCGCTAATAAATACCCTGTTCAGGGAGAGGCACTAGATGCTACCTGCATTTCCAGCCCAACCCCCGCTTTTCCGCGGCAGTCCGCACAGGCAGACACTCGGGGAAGACACGCGAAGGGCTCCTAGGATATCCCGGGTGCTGCAGACAGAAGACGGAACCTCCCCACACTCAGAATTCCGGAACACGGCTGACTGTGTGGGGGAGGTTTGGGGCCGCCGTCCACGCAGCTGACTGGTGTCACAGGTGTTCCCTGGCAGGGGGAAGTCCGCTAATTACCTCCCAACTCCAGGGGGATGCACTAGATGCTACCTGCATTTCCAGCCCAACCCCCACCTTACCCCGGCAGCCCGCAATGCGAGACACTCGGGGAAGACACGCGGATGGCTCCTAGGAAATCCAAGGTCCTGCAGACAGAAGACGGAACCTCCCCACACTCACAATTCCGGAACAAGCCTGACAGTGTGCGGGAGGTTTGGGTCCGCCCTCCTCGCAGCTGAGTGGTGTCAAAGGAGTTCCCTGGCAGGGGGAATTCCGCTAATTCCCTACCCTGTCCAGGGGGAGGCACTAGATGCTACCTGCATTTCCAGCCCAACCCCCGCATTTCCCCGGCAGCCCGCAATGGGAGACACTCGGGGAAGACACGCGAATGGCTACTACAGATCCAAGGTCCTGCACACAGAAGACGGAACCTCCCCACACTCACAATTCCGGAACAAGCATGACTGTGTGGGGGAGGTTTGGGGTCGCCGTCCACGCAGCTGACTGGTGTCACAGGTGTTACCTGGCAGGGGAAATCCGCTAACAAAGTCCCCTGTTCAGGGAGAGGCACTAGATGCTACCTGCATTTCCAGCCCAAACCCAGGCTTTCCCCGGCAGCCCGCACAGTCAGACACTCGGGGAAGACACGCGAAGGGCTCCTAGGAGATCCGGGGTGCTGCAGACAGAAGACGGAACCTCCCCACACTCAGAATTCCGGAACACGGCTGACTGTGTGGGGGAGGTTTGGGGCCGACGTCCACTCAGCTGACTGGTGTCACAGGTGTTCCCTGGCAGGGGTAATTCCGCTAAATACCTCCCATGTCCAGGAGGAGGCACTAGATGCTACCTGCATTTCCAGCCCAACCCCCGCCTTTCCCCGGAAGCCCGCAATTGGAGACACTCGGGGAAAACACGCGGATGGCTCCTATGAAATCCAAGGTCCTGCAGACAGAAGACGGAACCTCCCCACACTCACAATTCCGGAACAAGCCTGACTGTGTGTGGGAAGTTTGGGTCCGCCCTCCTCGCAGCTGAGTGGTGTCAAAGGAGTTCGCTGGCAGGAGGAAGTCCTCTAATTGCCTACCCTGTCCAGGGGGAGGCACTAGATGCTACCTGCATTTCCAGCCCAACCCCCGCATTTCCCCGGCAGCCCTCAATGGGAGACACTCGGGGAAGACACGCGAGTGGCTCCTAGGAAATCCAAGGTCCTGCAGACAGAAGACGGAACCTCCCCAAACTCAGAATTCCGTAACACGGCTGACTGTGTTGGGGAGGTTTGGGGCCACCCTCCTCGCAGCTGAGTGGTGTCAAAGGAGTACGCTGGCAGGAGGAAGTCCTCTAATTGCCTACCCTGTCCAGGGGGAGGCACTAGATGCTACCTGCATTTCCAGCCCAACCCCCGCATTTCCCCGGCAGCCCTCAATGGGAGACACTCGGGGAAGACACGCGAGTGGCTCCTAGGAAATCCAAGGTCCTGCAGACAGAAGACGGAACCTCCCCAAACTCAGAATTCCGGAACACGGCTGACTGTGTGGGGGAGGTTTGGGGCCGCCGTCCACGCAGCTCACTGGTGTCACAGGTGTTACCTGGCAGGGAAAACCGCTAATTAATACCCTGTTCATGGAGAGGCACTAAATGCTACCTGCATTTCCAGCCCAACCCCCGACTTTCCCTGGCAGCCCGCACTGGGAGACACTCGGGGAAGACACGCGAATGGCTACTACAGATCCAAGGTCCTGCAGACAGAAGACGGAACCTCCCCACACTCACAATTCCGGAACAAGCATGACTGTGTGGGGGAGGTTTGGGGCCGCCGTTCACGCAGCTGACTGGTGTCGCAGGTGTTACCTTGCAGGGGAAATCCGCTAATTAATTTACCTGTCCAGGGAGAGGCAATAGATGCTACCTGCATTTCCAGCCCAACCCTTCGCCTTTCCCCGGCAGCCCGCAATGTGAGAAACTCGGGGAAGACACGCGAAGGGCTCCTAGGAGATCCCGGGTTCCTCAGACAGAACACGGAACCTCCCCACACTCAGAATTCCGGAACACAGCTGACTGTTTGGGGGAGGTTTGGGGCCGTCGTCCACGCAGCTGACTGGTGCCAAAGGTGTTCCCCGGCAGGGGGAAGTCCGCTAATTGCCTACCCTGTCCAGGGGGAGGCACTAGATGCTACCTGCAATTCCAGCCCAACCCCCGCCTTTCCCCGGCAGCCCGCAACTGGAGACACTCGGGGAAGACACGCGGATGGCTCCTATGAAATCCAAGGACCTGCAGACAAAAGACGGAACCTCCCCACACTCACAATTCCGGAACAACCCTGACTGTGTGGGGGAGGTTTGGGGCCGCCGTCCACGAAGCTGAGTGGTGTCAAAGGAGTTCGCTGGCAGGAGGAATTCCGCTAATTGCCTACCCTGTCCAGGGGGAGGCACTAGATGCTACCTGCATTTCCAAATAAACCCCCAACTTTCACCGGCAGTCCGCACAGGCAGATACTCGGGGAAGACACGCAAAGGGCTCCTAGCAGATCCCGGGTGCTGCAGACCGAATACGGAACCACCCCACACTCAGAATTCCGGAACACGGCTGACTGTGTGGGGGAGGAATGGGGCCGCCGTACACGAGGCTGACTGGTGTCACAGGTGTTCCCTGGCAGGGGGAAGTCCGCTAATTACCTCCTATGACCAGTGGGAGGCACTAGATGCTATCTGCATTTCCAGCCCAACCCCTGCCTTTCCCCGGCAGCCCTCACTGTGAGACAATCGGGGAAGACACGCGAATGGCTCCTAGGGGATCCAAGGTTCTGCAGACAGAAGACGGAACCTCCCCACACTCACAATTCCGGAACAAGCCTGACTGTGTGGGGGAGGTTTGGGTCCGCCCTCCTCGCAGCTGAGTTGTGTCAAATTATTTCCCTGGCAGGAGGAAGTCCGCTAATTGCCTACCATGTCCAGGGGGAGGCACTAGATGCTACCTGCATTTCCAGCCCATCCCCCGCCTTTCCCCGGCAGTCCGCACAGGCAGACACTCGGGGAAGACACGCGATGGGCTCCTAGGAGATCTGGGGTGCTGCAGACAGAAGACGGAACCTCCCCACACTCAGAATTCCGGAACACGGCTGACTGTGTGGGGGAGGTTTGGGGCCGCCGTCCACTCAGCTGACTGGTGTCACAGGTGTTCCCTGGCAGGGGTAATTCTGCTAAATACCTCCCATGTCCAGAGGGAGGCACGAGATGCTACCTGCATTTCCAGCCCATCCCCCGCCTTTCCCCGGCAGTCCGCACAGGCAGACACTCGGGGAAGACACGCGATGGGCTCCTAGGAGATCCCGGGTGCTGCAGACAGAAGACGGAACCTCCCCACACTCAGAATTCCGGAACACGGCTGACTGTGTGGGGGAGGTTTGGGGCCGCCGTCCACGCAGCTGACTGGTGTCACAGGTGTTCCCTGGCAGGGGGAAGTCCGCTAATTGCCTACCCTGTCCAGGGGGAGGCAATAGGTTCTACCTGCATTTCCAGCACAACCCCCGCCTTTCCCCGGCAGCCCTCAATGGGAGACACTCGGGGAAGACACGCGAATGGCTCCTAGGAAATCCAAGGTCCTGCAGACAGAAGACGGAACCTCGCCACACTCAGAATTCCGGAACACGGCTGACTGTGAGGGGGAGGTTGGGGCCGCCGTCCACGCAGCTGACTGGTGTCACAGGTGTTACCTGGCAGGGAAAACCGCTAATTAATACCCTGTTCAGGGAGAGGCACTAGATTCTACCTGCATTTCCAGCCCAAACCCAGGCTTTCCCCGGCAGCCCGCACAGTCAGACACTCGGGGAAGACACGCGAAGGGCTCCTAGGAGATCCGGGGTGCTGCAGACAGAAGACGGAACCTCCTCACACTCAGAATTCCGGAACACGGCTGACTGTGTGGGGGAGGTTTGGGGCCGCCTTCCACTCAGCTGACTGGTGTCACAGGTGTTCCCTGGCAGGGGTAATTCCGCTAAATACCTCCCATGTCCAGGGGGAGGCACTAGATGCTACCTGTATTTCCAGCCCAACCCCCGCATTTCCCTTCCAGCACGCACTGGGAGACACTCGGGGAATACACGCGAAGGGCTCCTAGGAAATCCAACGTCCTGCAGACAGAAGACGGAACCTCCCCACACTCAGAATTCCGGAACACGGCTGACTGTGTTGGGGAGGTTTGGGGCCGACGTCCACGCAGCTGACTGGTGTCACAGGTGTTACCTGGCAGGGAAAACCGCTAATTAATACCCTGTTCAGGGAGAGGCACTAGATGCTACCTGCATTTCCAGCCCAACCCCCACCTTTCCCCGGCAGCCCGCAATGGGAGACACTCGGGGAAGACACGCGGATGGCTCCTAGGAAATCCAAGTTCCTGCAGACAGAAGACGGAACCTCCCCACACTCACAATTCTGGAACAAGCCTGACAGTGTGCGGGAGGTTTGGGTCCGCCTTCCTAACAGCTGAGTGGTGTCAAAGGAGTTCCCTGGCAGGGGGAATTCCGCTAATTCCCTACCCTGTCCAGGGGGAGGCACTAGATGCTACCTGCATTTCCAGACCAACCCCAGCCTTTTCCCGGCAGCCCGCAATGGGAAACACTCGGGGAAGACACGTGAAGGGCTCCTAGGAGATCCCGGGTTCTGCAGACCGAATACGGAACCTCCCCACACTCAGAATTCCGGAACACGGCTGACTGTGTGGGGGAGGAATGGGGCCGCCGTCCACGAGGCTGACTGGTGTCACAGGTGTTCCCTGGCAGGGGGAAGTCCGCTAATTACCTCCTATGACCAGGGGGAGGCAATAGATGCTATCTGCATTTCCAGCCCAACCCCCGCCTTTCCCCGGCAGCCCGCAATGGGAGACAATCGGGGAAGACACGTGAATGGCTCCTAGGGGATCCAAGGTTCTGCAGACAGAAGACGCAACCTCCCCACACTCACAAATCCGGAACAAGCCTGACTGTGTGGGAGAGGTTTGGGTCCGCCCTCCTCGCAGCTGAGTTGTGTCAAAGGAGTTCCCTGGGAAGAAGAATTCCGCTAATTGCCTACCCTGTCCAGGGGGAGGCACTAGATGCTACCTGCATTTCCAGCCAAACTCCCGCATGTCCCCGGCAGACCGCACAGGCAGACACTCGGGGAAGACACGCGAAGGGCTCCTAGGAGATCCCGGGTGATGCAGACAGAAGATGGAATATCCCCACACTCAGAATTCCGGAACACGGCTGACTGTGTGGGGGAGGTTTGGGGCCGCATTCCACGCAGCTGACTGGTGTCACAGGTGTTCCCTGGCAGGGGGAAGTCCGCTAATTGCCTACCCTGTCCAGGGGGAGGCAATAGATTCTACCTGCATTTCCAGCCCAACCCCCGCGTTTCCCAGGCAGACCTCAATGGGAGACACTCGGGGAAGACACGCGAATGCCTCCTAGGAAATCCAAGGTCCTGCAGAGAGAAGACGGAACCTCTCCACACTCAGAATTCCGGAACACGGCTGACTGTGTGGGGGAGTTTTGGGGCCGCCGTCCACGCAGATGACTGGTGTCACAGGTGTTACCTGGCAGGGAAAACCGCTAATTAATACCCTGTTCAGGGAGAGGCACTAGATGCTACCTGCATTTCCAGCCCAACCCCCGCTTTTCCGCGGCAGTCCGCACAGGCAGACACTCGGGGAAGACACGCGAAGGGCTCCTAGGATATCCCGGGTGCTGCAGACAGAAGACGGAACCTCCCCACACTCAGAATTCCGGAACACGGCTGACTGTGTGGGGGAGGTTTGGGGCCGCCGTCCACGCAGCTGACTGGTGTCACAGGTGTTCCCTGGCAGGGGGAAGTCCGCTAATTACCTCCCAACTCCAGGGGGATGCACTAGATGCTACCTGCATTTCCAGCGCAACCCCCACCTTTCCCCGGCAGCCCGCAATGGGAGACACTCGGGGAAGACACGCGGATGGCTCCTAGGAAATCCAAGGTCCTGCAGACAGAAGACGGAACCTCCCCACACTCACAATTCCGGAACAAGCCTGACAGTGTGCGGGAGGTTTGGGTCCGCCCTCCTCGCAGCTGAGAGGTGTCAAAGGAGTTCCCTGGCAGGGGGAATTCCGCTAATTCCCTACCCTGTCCAGGGGGAGGCACTAGATGCTACCTGCATTTCCAGCCCAACCCCCGCATTTCCCCGGCAGCCCGCAATGGGAGACACTCGGGGAAGACACGCGAATGGCTCCTAGTAAATCAAAGGTCCTGCAGACAGAATTGGAACCTCCCCACACTCAGAATTCCGGAACACGGCTGACTGTGTGGGGGAGGTTTGGGGCCGCCGTCCACGCAGCTGACTGGTGTCACAGGTGTTACCTGGCAGGGAAAACCGCTAATTTATACCCTGTTCAGGGAGAGGCACTAGATGCTACCTTCATTTCCAGCCCAAACCCAGGCTTTCCCCGGCAGCCCACACAGTCAGACACTCGGGGATCACACGCGAAGGGCTCCTAGGAGATCCGGGGTGCTGCAGACAGAAGACGGAACCTCCCCACACTCAGAATTCCGGAACACTGCTGACTGTGTGGGGGAGGTTTGGGGCCGCCGTCCACTCAGCTGACTGGTGTCACAGGTGTTCCCTGGCAGGGGTAATTCTGCTAAATACCTCCCATGTCCAGAGGGAGGCACTAGATGCTACCTGCATTTCCAGCCCAACCCCCGCCTTTCCCTGGCAGCCCGCACTGGGAAACACTCGGGGAAGACACGCGAATGGCTACTACAGATCCAAGGTCCTGCACACAGAAGACGGAACCTCCCCACACTCACAATTCCGGAACAAGCATGACTGTGTGGGGGAGGTTTGGGGCCGCCGTCCACGCAGCTGACTGGTGTCACAGGTGTTACCTGGCAGGGGAAATCCGCTAACAAATCCCCTGTCCAGGGAGAGGCAATAGATGCTACCTGCATTTCCAGCCCATCCCTTCACATTTCCCCGGCAGCCCGCAATGTGAGACACTCGGGGAAACACGCGAAGTGCTCCTAGGAGATCCCGGTGCCTCAGACAGAACACGGAACCTCCCCACACTCAGAATTCCGGAACACGGCTGACTGTGTTGGGGAGGTTTGGGGCCGTCGTCCACGCAGTTGACTGGTGTCAAAGGTGTTCCCCGGCAGGGGGAAGTCCGCTAATTGCCTACCCTGTCCAGGGGGAGGCACTAGATGCTTCCTGCATTTCCAGCCCAACCCCCGCCTTTCCCCGGAAGCCCGCAATTGGAGACACTCGGTGAAAATACGCGGATGGCTCCTATGAAATACAAGGTCCTGCAGACAGAAGACGGAACCTCCCCACACTCACAATTCCGGAACATGCCTGACTGTGTTGGGGAGGTTTGGGGCCACCCTCCTCGCAGCTGAGTGTTGTCAAAGGAGTTCGCTGGCAGGAGGAAGTCCTCTAATTGCCTACCCTGTCCAGGGGGAGGCACTAGATGCTACCTGCATTTCCAGCCCAACCCCCGCATTTCCCCGGCAGCCCTCAATGGGAGACACTCGGGGAAGACACGCGAGTGGCTCCTAGGAAATCCAAGGTCCTGCAGACAGAAGACGGAACCTCCCCACACTCAGAATTCCGGAACACGGCTGACTGTGTGGGGGAGGTTTGGGGCCGCCGTCCACGCAGCTGACTGGTGTCACAGGTGTTACCTGGCAGGGAAAACCGCTAATTAATACCCTGTTCATGGAGAGGCACTAAATGCTACCTGCATTTCCAGCCCAACCCCCGCCTTTCCCCGGCAGTCCGCACAGGCAGACACACGGGGAAGGCACGCGAAGGGCTCCTAGGAGATCCAAGGTTCTGCAGACAGAAGACGGAACCTCCCCACACTCACAATTCCGGATCAAGCCTGACTCTGTGGGGGAGGTTTGGGTCCGCCCTCCTCGCAGCTGAGTGGTGTCAAAGGAGTTCCCTGGCAGGGGGAATTCCGCTAATTCCCTACCCTGTCCAGGGGGAGGCACTAGATGCTACCTGCATTTCCAGCCCAACCCCCGCATTTCCCCGGCAGACCGCAATGGGAGACACTCGGGGAAGACACGCGAATGGCTCCTAGGAAATCCAAGGTGCTGCAGACAGAAGACGGAACCTCCCCACACTCAGAATTCCGGAACACGGCTGACTGTGTGGGGGAGGTTTGGGGCCGACGTCCACGCAGCTGACTGGTGTCACAGGTGTTACCTGGCAGGGAAAACCGCTAATTAATACCCTGTTCAGGGAGAGGCACTAGATGCTACCTTCATTTCCAGCCCAAACCCAGGCTTTCCCCGGCAGCCCGCACAGTCAGACACTCGGGGAAGACACGCGAAGGGCTCCTAGGAGATCCGGGGTGCTGCAGACAGAAGACGGAACCTCCCCACACTCAGAATTCCGGAACAAACATGACTGTGTGGGGGAGGTTTGGGGCCGCCGTCCACTCAGCTGACTGGTGTCACAGGTGTTACCTGGCAGGGGAAATCCGCTAACAAAATCTCCTGTTAGGGAGAGGCAATAGATGCTACCTGCATTTCCAGCCCTACCCTTCACATTTCCCCGGCAGCCCGCAATGTGAGACACTCGGGGAAACACGCGAAGGGCTCCTAGGAGATCCCGGGTACCTCAGACAGAACACGGAACCTCCCCACACTCAGAATTCCGGAACACGGCTGACTGTGTGGGGGAGGTTTGGGGCCGCCGTCCACGCAGCTGACTGGTGTCACAGGTGTTACCTGGCAGGGAAAACCGCTAATTAATACCCTGTTCAGGGAGAGGCACTAGATGCTACCTGCATTTCCAGCCCAACCCCTGCCTTTCCCCGGAAGCCCGCAATTGGAGACACTCGGGGAAAACACGCGGATGGCTCCTATGAAATCCAAGGTCCTGCAGACAGAAGACGGAACCTCCCCACACTCACAATTCCGGAACAAGCCTGACTGTGTGTGGGAAGTTTGGGTCCGCCCTCCTCGCAGCTGAGTGGTGTCAAAGGAGTTCGCTGGCAGGAGGAAGTCCGCTAATTGCCTACCCTGTCCAGGGGGAGGCACTAGATGCTACCTGCATTTCCAGCCCAACCCCCAACTTTCCCCGGCAGCCCGCAATTGGAGACACTCGGGGAAGACACGCGGATGGCTCCTATGAAATCCAAGGTCCTGCAGACAGAAGACGGAACCTCCCCACACTCACAATTCCGGAACAAGCCTGACTGTGTGGGGGAGGTTTGGGGCCGCCGTCCACGCAGCTGACTGGTGTCACAGGTGTTACCTGGCAGGGAAAACCGCTAATTAATACCCTGTTCATGGAGAGGCACTAAATGCTACCTGCATTTCCAGCCCAACCCCCGCCTTTCCCTGGCAGCCCGCACTGGGAGACACTCGGGGAAGACACGCGAATGGCTACTACAGATCCAAGGTCCTGCAGACAGAAGACGGAACCTCCCCACACTCAGAATTCTGGAACACGGCTGACTGTGTGGGGGAGGTTTGGGGCCGCCGTCCACGCAGCTGACTGGTGTCACAGGTGTTACCTGGCAGGGAAAACCGCTAATTAATACCCTGTTCAGGGAGAGGCACTAGATGCTACCTTCATTTCCAGCCCAAACCCAGGCGTTCCCCGGCAGCCCGCAAAGTCAGACACTCGGGGAAGACACGCGAATGGCTCCTAGGAGATCCGGGGTGCTGCAGACAGAAGACGGAACCTCCCCACACTCAGAATTCCGGAACACGGCTGACTGTGTGGGGGAGGTTTGGGTCCGCCGTCCACTCAGCTGACTGGTGTCACAGGTGTTCCCTGGCAGGGGTAATTCTGCTAAATACCTCCCATGTCCAGAGGGAGGCACTAGATGCTACCTGCATTTCCAGCCCAACCCCCGCCTTTCCCGGGCAGCCCGCACTGGGAGACACTCGGGGAAGACACGCGAATGGCTACTACAGATCCAAGGTCCTGCACACAGAAGACGGAACCTCCCCACACTCACAATTCCGGAACAAGCCTGACTGTGTGGGGGAGGTTTGGGGCCGCCGTCCACACAGCTGACTGGTGTCACAGGTGTTACCTGGCAGGGGAAATCCGCTAACAATATCCCCTGTCCAGGGAGAGGCAATAGATGCTACCTGCATTTCCAGCCCAACCCTTCACATTTCCCCGGCAGCCCGCAATGTGAGACACTCGGGGAAACACGCGAAGGGCTCCTAGGAGATCCCGGGTGCCTCAGACAGAACACGGAACCTCCCCACACTCAGAATTCCGGAACACGGCTGACTGTGTGGGGGAGGTATGGGGCCGCCTTCCACGCAGCTGACTGGTGTCACAGGTGTTACCTGGCAGGGAAAACCGCTAATTAATACCCTGTTCAGGGAGAGGCACTAGATGCTACCTTCATTTCCAGCCCAACCCCCGCCTTTCCCCGGAAGCCCGCAATTGGAGACACTCGGGGAAAACACGCGGATGGCTCCTATGAAATCCAAGGTCCTGCAGACAGAAGACGGAACCTCCCCACACTCACAATTCCGGAACAAGCCTGACTGTGTGTGGGAAGTTTGGGTCCGCCCTCCTCGCAGCTGAGTGGTGTCAAAGGAGTTCGCTGGCAGGAGGAAGTCCGCTAATTGCCTACCCTGTCCAGGGGGAGGCACTAGATGCTACCTGCATTTCCAGCCCAACCCCCGCATTTCCCCGGCAGCCCTCAATGGGAGACACTCGGGGAAGACACGCGAGTGGCTTCTAGGAAATCCAAGGTCCTGCAGACAGAAGACAGAACCTCCCCACACTCAGAATTCCGGAACACGGCTGACTGTGTGGGGGAGGTTTGGGGCCGCCGTCCACGCAGCTGACTGGTGTCACAGGTGTTACCTGGCAAGGAAAACCGCTAATTAATACCCTGTTCATGGAGAGGCACTAAATGCTACCTGCATTTCCAGCCCAACCCCCGCCTTTCCCCGGTAGTCCGCACAGGCCGACACACGGGGAAGGCACGCGAAGGGCTCCTAGGAGATCCCGGGTTCTGCAGACCGAATACGGAACCTCCCCACAATCAGAATTCCGGAACACGGCTGACTGTGTGGGGGAGGAATGGGGCCGCCGTCCACGAGGCTGACTGGTGTCACAGGTGTTCCCTGGCAGGGGGAAGTCCGCTAATTACCTCCTATGACCAGGGGGAGGCAATAGATGCTATCTGCATTTCCAGCCAAACCCCCGCCTTTCCCCGGCAGCCCGCAATGGGAGACAATCGAGGAAGACACGCGATTGGCTCCTAGGGGATCCAAGGTTCTGCAGACAGAAGACGGAACCTCCCCACACTCACAATTCCGGATCAAGCCTGACTGTGTGGGGGAGGTTTGGGTCCGCCCTCCTCGCATCTGAGTTGTGTCAAAGGAGTTCCCTGGCAAGAGGAATTCCGCTAATTGCCTACGCTGTACAGGGGGAGGCACTAGATGCTACCTGCATTTCCAGCCAAACCCCCGCATGTCCCCGGCAGTCCGCACAGGCAGACACTCGGGGAAGACACGCGAAGGGCTCCTAGGAGATCCCGGGTGCTGCAGACAGAAGACGGAACCTCCCCACACTCAGAATTCCGGAACACGACTGACTGGGTTGGGGAGGTTTGGGGCCGCCGTCCACGCAGATGACTGGTGTCACAGGTGTTCCCTGGCAGGGGGAAGTCCGCTAAATACCTCCCATGTCCAGGGGGAGGCACTAGATGCTACCTGCATTTCCAGCCCAACCCCCGCCTTTCCCTGGCAGCCCGCACTGGGAGACACTCGGGGAAGACACGCGAATGGCTACTACAGATCCAAGGTCCTGCAGACAGAAGACGGAACCTCCCCACACTCACAATTCCGGAACAAGCATGACTGTGTGGGGGAGGTTTGGGGCCGCCGTCCACGCAGCTGACTGGTGTCACAGGTGTTACCTTGCAGGGGAAATCCGCAAATTAAATCCCCTGTCCAGGGAGAGGCAGTAGATGCTACCTGCATTTCCAGCCCAACCCTTCGCCTTTCCCCGGCAGCCCGCAATGTGAGAAACTCGGGGTAGACACGCGAAGGGCTCCTAGAAGATCCCGGGTTCCTCAGACAGAACACGGAACCTCCCCACACTCAGAATTCTGGAACACGGCTGACTGTTTGGGGGAGGTTTGGGGCCGTGGTCCACGCAGTTGACTGGTGCCAAAGGTGTTCCCCGGCAGGGTGAAGTCCGCTAATTACCTACCCTGTCCAGGGGGAGGCACTAGATGCTACCTGCATTTCCAGCCCAACCCCCGCCTTTCCCCGGCAGCCCGCAACTGGAGACACTCGGGGAAGACACGCGGATGGCTCCTATGAAATCTAAGGACCTGCAGACAGAAGACGGAACCTCCCCACACTCACAATTCCGGAACAACCCTGACTGTGTGGGGGAGGTTTGGGGCCGCCGTCCACGAAGCTGAGTGGTGTCAAAGGAGTTCGCTGGCAGGAGGAAGTCCGCTAATTGCCTACCCTGTCCAGGGGGAGGCACTAGATGCTACCTGCATTTCCAACCAAACCCCCGCCTTTCCCCGGCAGTCCGCACAGGCAGACACTCGGGGAAGACACGCGAAGGGCTCCTAGCAGATCCCGGGTGCTGCAGACCGAATACGGAACCACCACCCCACACTCAGAATACCGGAACACGGCTGACTGTGTGGGGGAGGAATGGGGCCGCCGTATACGAGGCTGACTGGTGTCACAGGTGTTCCCTGGCAGGGGGAAGTCCGCTAATTACCTCCTATGACCAGTGGGAGGCACTAGATGCTATCTGCATTTCCAGCACAACCCCTGCCTTTCCCCGGCAGCCCTCACTGTGAGACAATCGGGGAAGACACGCGAATGGCTCCTAGGGGATCCAAGGTTCTGCAGACAGAAGACGGAACCTCCCAACACTCACAATTCCTGAACAAGCCTGACTGTGTGGGGGAGGTTTGGGTCCGCCCTCCTCGCAGCTGAGTTGTGTCAAATTATTTCCCTGGCAGGAGGAAGTCCGCTAATTGCCTACCCTGTCCAGGGGGAGGCACTAGATGCTACCTGCATTTCCAGCCAATCCCCCGCCTTTCCCCGGCAGTCCGCACAGGCAGACACTCGGGGAAGACACGCGATGGGCTCCTAGGAGATCCCGGGTGCTGCAGACAGAAGACGGAACCTCCCCACACTCAGAATTCCGGAACACGGCTGACTGTGTTGGGGAGGAATGGGGCCGCCGTCCACGAGGCTGACTGGTGTCACAGGTGTTCCCTGGCAGGGGGAAGTCCGCTAATTACCTCCTATGATCAGGTTGAGGCACTAGATGCTATCTGCATTTCCAGCCCAACCCCCGCCTTTCCCCGGCAGCCCGCACTGGGAGACAATCGGGGAAGACACGCGAATGGCTCCTAGGGGATCCAAGGTTCTGCAGACAGAAGACGGAACCTCCCCACACTCACAATTCCGGATCAAGCCTGACTGTGTGGGGGAGGTTTGGGTCCGCCCTCCTCGCAGCTGAGTGGTGTCAAAGGAGTTCCCTGGCAGGGGGAATTCCGCTAATTCCCCACCCAGTCCAGGGGGAGGCACTAGATGCTACCTGCATTTCCAGCCCATCCCCCGCATTTCCCCGGCAGCCCGCAATGGGAGACACTCGGGGAAGACACGCGAATGGCTCCTAGGAAATCCAAGGTCCTGCAGACAGAAGACGGAACCTCCCCACACTCAGAATTCCGGAACACGGCTGACTGTGTGGGGGAGGTTTGGGGCCGCCGTCCACGCAGCTGACTGGTGTCACAGGTGTTACCTGGCAGGGAAAACCGCTAATTAATACCCTGTTCAGGGAGAGGCACTAGATGCTACCTTTATTTCCAGCCCAAACCCAGGCTTTCCCCGGCAGCCCGCACAGTCAAACACTCGGGGAAGACACGCGAAGGGCTCCTAGGAGATCCGGGTTGCTGCAGACAGAAGACGGAACCTCCCCACACTCAGAATTCCGGAACACGGCTCACTGTGTGGGGGAGGTTTTGGGCCGCCGTCCACTCAGCAGACTGGTGTCACAGGTGTTCCCTGGCAGGGGTAATTCTGCTAAATACCTCCCATGTCCAGAGGGAGGCACTAGATGCTACCTGCATTTCCAGCCCAACCCCCGCCTTTCCCTGGCCGCCCGCACTGGGAGACACTCGGGGAAGACACGCGAATGGCTACTACAGATCCAAGGTCCTGCACACAGAAGACGGAACCTCCCCACACTCACAATTCCGGAACAAGCCTGACTGTGTGGGGGAGGTTTGGGGCCGCCGTCCACACAGCTGACTGGTGTAACAGCTGTTACCTGGCAGGGGAAATCCGCTAACAATATCCCCTGTCCAGGGAGAGGCAATAGATGCTACCTGCATTTCCAGCCCAACCCTTCATATTTCCCCGGCAGCCCGCAATGTGAGACACTCGGGGAAACACGCGAAGGGCTCCTAGGAGATCCCGGGTGCCTCAGACAGAACACGGAACCTCCCCACACTCAGAATTCCGGAACACGGCTGACTGTGTGGGGGAGGTTTGGGGCCGCCGTCCACGCAGCTGACTGGTGTCACAGGTGTTACCTGGCAGGGAAAACCGCTAATTAATACCCTGTTCAGGGAGAGGCACTAGATGCTACCTTCATTTCCAGCCCAACCCCCGCCTTTCCCCGGAAGCCCGCAATTGGAGACACTCGGGGAAAACACGCGGATGGCTCCTATGAAATCCAAGGTCCTGCAGACAGAATACGGAACCTCCCCACACTCACAATTCCGGAACAAGCCTGACTGTGTGTGGGAAGTTTGGGTCCGCCCTCCTCGCAGCTGAGTGGTGTCAAAGGAGTTCGCTGGCAGGAGGAAATCCGCTAATTGCCTACCCTGTCCAGGGGGAGGCACTAGATGCTACCTGCATTTCCAGCCCAACCCCCGCATTTCCCCGGCAGCCCTCAATGGGAGACACTCGGGGAAGACACGCGAGTGGCTCCTAGGAAATCCAAGGTCCTGCAGACAGAAGACGGAACCTCCCCACACTCAGAATTCCGGAACACGGCTGACTGTGTGGGGGAGGTTTGGGGCCGCCGTCCACGCAGCTGACTGGTGTCACAGGTGTTACCTGGCAAGGAAAACCGCTAATTAATACCCTGTTCATGGAGAGGCACTAAATGCTACCTGCATTTCCAGCCCAACCCCCGCCTTTCCCCGGCAATCCGCACAGGCCGACACACGGGGAAGGCACGCGAAGGGCTCCTAGGAGATCCCGGGTTCTGCAGACCGAATACGGAACCTCCCCACAATCAGAATTCCGGAACACGGCTGACTGTGTGGGGGAGGAATGGGGCCGCCGTCCACGAGGCTGACTGGTGTCACAGGTGTTCCCTGGCAGGGGGAAGTCCGCTAAATACCTCCTATGACCAGGGGGAGGCAATAGATGCTATCTGCATTTCCAGCCAAACCCCCGCCTTTCCCCGGAAGCCCGCAATGGGAGACAATCGAGGAAGACACGCGATTGGCTCCTAGGGGATCCAAGGTTCTGCAGACAGAAGACGGAACCTCCCCACACTCACAATTCCGGAACAAGCCTGACTGTGTGGGGGAGGTTTGGGTCCGCCCTCCTCGCATCTGAGTTGTGTCAAAGGAGTTCCCTGGCAAGAGGAATTCCGCTAATTGCCTACCCTGTACAGGGGGAGGCACTAGATGCTACCTGCATTTCCAGCCCAACCCCCGCATGTCCCCGGCAGTCCGCACAGGCAGACACTCGGGGAAGACACGCGAAGGGCTCCTAGGAGATCCCGGGTGCTGCAGACAGAAGACGGAACCTCCCCACACTCAGAATTCCGGAACACGACTGACTGGGTTGGGGAGGTTTGGGGCCGCCCTCCACGCAGCTGACTGGTGTCACAGGTGTTACCTTGCAGGGGAAATCCGCTAATTAAATCCCCTGTCCAGGGAGAGGCAGTAGATGCTACCTGCATTTCCAGCCCAACCCTTCGCCTTTCCCCGGCAGCCCGCAATGTGAGAAACTCGGGGTAGACACGCGAAGGGCTCCTAGAAGATCCCGGGTTCCTCAGACAGAACACGGAACCTCCCCACACTCAGAATTCTGGAACACGGCTGACTGTTTGGGGGAGGTTTGGGGCCGTGGTCCACGCAGTTGACTGGTGCCAAAGGTGTTCCCCGGCAGGGGGAAGTCCGCTAATTACCTACCCTGTCCAGGGGGAGGCACTAGATGCTACCTGCATTTCCAGCCCAACCCCCGCTTTTCCCCGGCAGCCCGCAACTGGAGACACTCGGGGAAGACACGCGGATGGCTCCTATGAAATCCAAGGACCTGCAGACAGAAGACGGAACCTCCCCACACTCACAATTCCGGAACAACCCTGACTGTGTGGGGGAGGTTTGGGTCCGCCCTCCTCGCAGCTGAGTTGTGTCAAATTATTTTCCTGGCAAGAGGAATTCCGCTAATTGCCTACCCTGTCCAGGGGGAGGCACTAGATGCTACCTGCATTTCCAGCCCATCCCCCGCCTTTCCCCGGCAGTCCGCACAGGCAGACACTCGGGGAAGACACGCGAAGGGCTCCTAGCAGATCCCGGGTGCTGCAGACCGAATACGGAACCACCCCACACTCAGAATACCGGAACACGGCTGACTGTGTGGGGGAGGAATGGGGCCGCCGTATACGAGGCTGACTGGTGTCACAGGTGTTCCCTGGCAGGGGGAAGTCCGCTAATTACCTCCTATGACCAGTGGGAGGCACTAGATGCTATCTGCATTTCCAGCCCAACCCCTGCCTTTCCCCGGCAGCCCTCACTGTGAGACAATCGGGGAAGACACGCGAATGGCTCCTAGGTGATCCAAGGTTCTGCAGACAGAAGACGGAACCTCCCAACACTCACAATTCCGGAACAAGCCTGACTGTGTGGGGGAGGTTTGGGTCCGCCCTCCTCGCAGCTGAGTTGTGTCAAATTATTTCCCTGGCAGGAGGAAGTCCGCTAATTGCCTACCCAGTCCAGGGGGAGGCACTAGATGCTACCTGCATTTCCAGCCCATCCCCCGCCTTTCCCCGGCAGTCCGCACAGGCAGACACTCGGGGAATACACGCGATGGGCTCCTAGGAGATCCCGGGTGCTGCAGACAGAAGACGGAACCTCCCCACACTCAGAATTCCGGAACACGGCTGACTTTGTGGGGGAGGTTTGGGGCCGCCGTCCACGCAGCTGACTGGTGTCACAGGTGTTCCCTGGCAGGGGGAAGTCCGCTAATTGCCTACCCTGTCCAGGGGGAGGCAATAGATTCTACCTGCATTTCCAGCCAACCCCCGCCTTTCCCCGGCAGCCCTCAATGGGAGACACTCGGGGAAGACACGCGAATGGCTCCTAGGAAATCGAAGGTCCTGCAGACAGAAGACGGAACCTCCCCACACTCAGAATTCCGGAACACGGCTGACTGTGTGGGGGAGGTTTGGGGCCGCCGTCCACGCAGCTGACTGGTGTCACAGCTGTTACCTGGCAGGGAAAACCGCTAATTAATACCCTGTTCAGGGAGAGGCACTAGATGCTACCTGCATTTCCAGCCCAACCCCCACCTTTCCCCGGCAGCCCGCAATGGGAGACACTCGGGGAAGACACGCGGATGGCTCCTAGGAAATCCAAGGTCCTGCAGACAGAAGACGGAACCTCCCCACACTCACAATTCTGGAACAAGCCTGACAGTGTGCGGGAGGTTTGGGTCCGCCCTCCTCACAGCTGAGTGGTGTCAA
This sequence comes from Camelus dromedarius, assembly GCF_036321535.1. Taxonomy (NCBI): domain Eukaryota; kingdom Metazoa; phylum Chordata; class Mammalia; order Artiodactyla; family Camelidae; genus Camelus; species Camelus dromedarius. The sequence goes on from NW_026989804.1 coordinate 1,072,845, forward strand.
AGGAGTTCCCTGGCAGGGGGAATTCCGCTAATTCCCTACCCTGTCCAGGGGGAGGCACTAGATGCTACCTGCATTTCCAGACCAACCCCAGCCTTTCCCCGGCAGCCCGCAATGGGAAACACTCGGGGAAGACATGTGAATGGCTCCAAGGAGATCCCGGGTTCTGCAGACCGAATACGGAACCTCCCCACACTCAGAATTCCGGAACACGGCTGACTGTGTGGGGGAGGAATGGGGCCGCCGTCCACGAGGCTGACTGGTGTCACAGGTGTTCCCTGGCAGGGGGAAGTCCGCTAATTACCTCCTATGACCAGGGGGAGGCAATAGATGCTATCTGCATTTCCAGCCCAACCCCCGCCTTTCCCCGGCAGCCCGCACTGGGAGACAATCGGGGAAGACACGTGAATGGCTCCTAGGGGATCCAAGGTTCTGCAGACAGAAGACGGAACCTCCCCACACTCACAATTCCGGAACAAACCTGACGGTGTGGGGGAGGTTTGGGTCCGCCCTCCTCGCAGCTGAGTTGTGTCAAAGGAGTTCCCTGGCAAGAGGAATTCCGCTAATTGCCTACCCTGTCCAGGGGGAGGCACTAGATGCTACCTGCATTTCCAGCCCAACCCCCGCATGTCCCCGGCAGACCGCACAGGCAGACACTCGGGGAAGACACGCGAAAGGCTCCTAGGAGATCCCGGGTGATGCAGACAGAAGATGGAACCTCCCCACACTCAGAATTCCGGAACACGGCTGACTGTGTGGGGGAGGTTTGGGGCCGCCGTCCACGGAGCTGACTGGTGTCACAGGTGTTCCCTGGCAGGGGGAAGTCCGCTAATTGCCTACCCTGTCCAGGGGGAGGCAATAGATTCTACCTGCATTTCCAGCCCAACCCCCGCCTTTCCCAGGCAGACCTCAATGGGAGACACTCGGGGAAGACACGCGAATGCCTCCTAGGAAATCCAAGGTCCTGCAGAGAGAAGACGGAACTTCCCCACACTCAGAATTCCGGAACACGGCTGACTGTGTGGGGGACGTTTGGGGCCGCCGTCCACGCAGCTGACTGGTGTCACAGGTGTTAACTGGCAGGGAAAACCGCTAATTAATACCCTGTTCAGGGAGAGGCACTAGATGCTACCTGCATTTCCAGCCCAAACCCCGCTTTTCCCCGGCAGTCCGCACAGGCAGACACTCGGTTAGACACGCGAAGGGCTCCTAGGATATCCCGGGTGCTGCAGACAGAAGACGGAACCTCCCCACACTCAGAATTCCGGAACACGGCTGACTGTGTGGGGGAGGTTTGGGGCCGCCGTCCACGCAGCTGACTGGTGTCACAGGTGTTCCCTGGCAGGGGGACTTCCGCTAATTACCTCCCAACTCCAGGGGGATGCACTAGATGCTACCTGCATTTCCAGCCCAACCCCCACCTTTCCCCGTCAGCCCGCAATGGGAGACACTCGGGGAAGACACGCGGATGGCTCCTAGGAAATCCAAGGTCCTGCAGACAGAAGACGGAACCTCCCCACACTCACAATTCCGGAACAAGCCTGACAGTGTGCGGGAGGTTTGGGTCCGCCCACCTCGCAGCTGAGTGGTGTCAAAGGAGTTCCCTGGCAGGGGGAATTCCGCTAATTCCCTACCCTGTCCAGGGGGAGGCACTAGATGCTACCTGCATTTCCAGCCCAACCCCCGCATTTCCCCGGCAGCCCGCAATGGGAGACACTCGGGGAAGACTCGCGAATGGCTCCTAGGAAATCCAAGGTCCTGCAGACAGAAGACGGAACCTCCCCACACTCAGAATTCCGGAACACGGCTGACTGTGTGGGGGAGGTTTGGGGCCGCCGTCCACGCAGCTGACTGGTGTCACAGGTGATACCTGGCAGGGAAAACCGCTAATTAATACCCTGTTCAGGGAGAGGCACTAGATGTTACCTTCATTTCCAGCCCAACCCCCGCCTTTCCCCGGCAGCCCTCAATTGGACACACTCGGGGAAGACACGGGAAGGGCTCCTAGGAGATCCGGGGTGCTGCAGACAGAAGACGGAACCTCCCCACACTCAGAATTCCGGAACACGTCTGACTTTGTGGGGGAGGTTTGGGGCCGCCGTCCACTCAGCTGACTGGTGTCACAGGTGTTCCCTGGCAGGGGTAATTCCGCTAAATACCTCCCATGTCCAGCTGGAGGCACTAGATGCTACCTGCATTTCCAGCCCAACCCCCGCCTTTCCCTGGCAGCACGCACTGGGAGACACTCGGGGAAGACACGCGAAGGGCTCCTAGGAAATCCAAGGTCCTGCAGACAGAAGACGGAACCTCCCCACTCTCTGAATTCCGGAACACGGCTGACTGTGTGGGGGAGGTATGGGGCCGCCGTCCACGCAGCTGACTGGTGTCACAGGTGTTACCTGGCAGGGAAAACCGCTAATTAATACCCTGTTCAGGGAGAGGAACTAGATGCTACCTGCATTTCCAGCCCAACCCCCGCCTTTCCCCGGCAGCCCGCACTGGGAGACAATCGGGGAAGACACGTGAATGTCTCCTAGGGGATCCAAGGTTCTGCAGACAGAAGACGGAACCTCCCCACACTCACAATTCCGGAAAAAGCCTGACTGTGTGGGGGAGGTTTGGGTCCGCCCTCCTCGCAGCTGAGTTGTGTCAAAGGAGTTCCCTGGCAAGAGGAATTCCGCTAATTGCCTACCCTGTCCAGGGGGAGGCACTAGATGCTACCTGCATTTCCAGCCCAACCCCCGCATGTCCCCGGCAGACCGCACAGGCTGACACTCGGGGAAGACACGCGAAGGACTCCTAGGAAATCCAAGGTCCTGCAGACAGAAGACGGAACCTCCCCACACTCAGAATTCCGGAACACGGCTGACTGTGTTGGGGAGGAATGGGGCCGCCGTCCACGAGGCTGACTGGTGTCACAGGTGTTCCCTGGCAGGGGGAAGTCCGCTAATTACCTCCTATGACCAGGGGGAGGCAATAGATGCTATCTGCATTTCCAGCCCAACCCCCGCCTTTCCCCGGCAGCCCGCACTGGGAGACAATCGGGGAAGACACATGAATGTCTCCTAGGGGATCCAAGGTTCTGCAGACAGAAGAAGGAACCTCCCCACACTCACAATTCCGGAACAAGCCTGACTGTGTGGGGGAGGTTTGGGTCCACCCTCCTCGCAGCTGAGTTGTGTCAAAGGAGTTCCCTGGCAAGAGGAATTCCGCTAATTGCCTACCCTGTCCAAGGGGAGGCACTAGATGCTACCTGCATTTCCAGCCCAACCCCAGGCTTTCCCCGGCAGCCCGCACAGTCAGACACTCGGGGAAGACACGCGAAGGGCTCCTAGGAGATCCGGGGTGCTGCAGACAGAAGACGGAACCTCCCCACACTCAGAATTCCGGAACACGGCTGACTTTGTGGGGGAGGTTTGGGGCCGCCGTCCACTCAGCTGACTGGTGTCACAGGTGTTCCCTGGCTGGGGTAATTCGGCTAAATACCTCCCATGTCCAGGGGGAGGCACTAGATGCTACCTGCATTTCCAGCCCAACCCCCGCCTTTCCCTGGCAGCACGCACTGGGAGACACTCGGGGAAGACACGCGAAGGGCTCCTAGGAAATCCAAGGTCCTGCAGACAGAAGACGGAACCTCCCCACTCTCAGAATTCCGGAACACGGCTGACTGTGTGGGGGAGGTATGGGGCCGCCGTCCACGCAGCTGACTGGTGTCACAGGTGTTACCTGGCAGGGAAAACCGCTAATTAATACCCTGTTCAGGGAGAGGCACTAGATGCTACCTGCATTTCCAGCCCAACCCCCACCTTTCCCCGGCAGCCCGCAATGGGAAACACTCGGGGAAGACACGCGGATGGCTCCTATGAAATCCAAGGTCCTGCAGACAGAAGACGGAACCTCCCCACACTCACAATTCCGGAACAAGCCTGACAGTGTGCAGGAGGTTTGGGTCCGCCCTCCTCACAGCTGAGTGGTGTCAAAGGAGTTCCCTGGCAGGGGGAATTCCGCTAATTCCCTACCCTGTCCAGGGGGAGGCACTAGATGCTACCTGCATTTCCAGACCAACCCCAGCCTTTCCCCGGCAGCCCGCAATGGGAAACACTGGGGGAAGACACGTGAAGGGCTCCTAGGAGATCCCGGGTTCTGCAGACCGAATACGGAACCTCCCCACACTCAGAATTCCGGAACACGGCTGACTGTGTGGGGGAGGAATGGGGCCGCCTTCCACGAGGCTGACTGGTGTCACAGGTGTTCCCTGGCAGGGGGAAGTCCGCTAATTACCTCCTATGACCAGGGGGAGGCAATAGATGCTATCTACATTTCCAGCCCAACCCCCGCCTTTCACCGGCAGCCCGCACTGGGAGACAATCGGGGAAGACACGTGAATGGCTCCCAGGGGATCCAAGGTCCTGCAGACAGAAGACGGAACCTCCCCACACTCAGAATTCCGGAACACGGCTGACTGTGTGGGGGAGGTTTGGGGCCGCCGTCCACGCAGCTGACTGGTGTCACAGGTGTTACCTGGCAGGGAAAACCGCTAATTAATACCCTGTTCAGGGAGAGGCACTAGATGCTACCTGCATTTCCAGCCCAACCCCCGCCTTTCACCGGCAGCCCGCACTACGAGACAATCGGGGAAGACACGTGAATGTCTCCTAGGGGATCCAAGGTTCTGCAGACAGAAGACGGAACCTCCCCACACTCACAATTCCGGAACAAGCCTGACTGTGTGGGTTAGGTTTGGGTCCGCCCTCCTCGCAGCTGAGTTGTGTCAAAGGAGTTCCCTGGCAAGAGGAATTCCGCTAATTGCCTACCCTGTCCAGGGGGAGGCACTAGATGCTACCTGCATTTCCAGCCCAACCCCCGCATGTCCCCGGCAGACCGCACAGGCAGACACTCGGGGAAGACACGCGAATGACTCCTAGGAAATCCAAGGTCCTGCAGACAGAAGACGGAACCTCCCCACACTCACAATTCTGGAACAAGTCTGACAGTGTGCGGGAGGTTTGGGTCCGCCCTCCTCGCAGCTGAGTTGTGTCAAAGGAGTTCCCTGGCAAGAGGAATTCCGCTAATTGCCTACCCTGTCCAGGGGGAGGCACTAGATGCTACCTGCATTTCCAGACCAACCCCAGCCTTTCCCCGGCAGCCCGCAATGGGAAACACTCGGGGAAGACACGTGAAGGGCTCCTAGGAGATCCCGGGTTCTGCAGACCGAATACGGAACCTCCCCACACTCAGAATTCCGGAACACGGCTGACTGTGTGGGGGAGGAATGGGGCCGCCGTCCACGAGGCTGACTGGTGTCACAGGTGTTCCCTGGCAGGGGGAAGTCCGCTAATTACCTCCTATGACCAGGGGGAGGCAATAGATGCTATCTGCATTTCCAGCCCAACCCCCGCCTTTCCCCGGCAGCCCGCACTGGGAGGCAATCGGGGAAGACACGTGAATGTCTCCTAGGGGATCCAAGGTTCTGCAGACAGAAGACGGAACCTCCCCACACTCACAATTCCGGAACAAGCCTGACTGTGTGGGGGAGTTTTGGGTCCACCCTCCTCGCAGCTGAGTTGTGTCAAAGGAGTTCCCTGGCAAGAGGAATTCCGCTAATTGCCTACCCTGTCCAGGGGGAGGCACTAGATGCTACCTGCATTTCCAGCCCAACCCCCGCATGTCCCCGGCAGACCGCACAGGCAGACACTCGGGGAAGACACGCGAAGGGCTCCTAGGAGATCCCGGGTGATGCAGACAGAAGATGGAACCTCCCCACAATCAGAATTCTGAAACACGGCTGTGTGGGGGAGGTTTGGGGCCGCCGTCCACGCAGCTGACTGGTGTCACAGGTGTTCCCTGGCAGGGGGAAGTCCGCTAATTGCCTACCCTGTCCAGGGGGAGGCAATAGATTCTACCTGCATTTCCAGCCCAACCCCCAACTTTCCCAGGCAGACCTCAATGGGAGACACTCGGGGAAGACACGCGAAGGGCTTCTAGGAGATCCCGGGTTCTGCAGACCGAATACGGAACCTCCCCACACTCAGAATTCCGGAACACGTCTGACTGTGTGGGGGAGGAATGGGGCCGCCGTCCACGAGGCTGACTGGGGTCACAGGTGTTCCCTGGCAGGGGGAAGTCCGCTAATTACCTCCTATGACCAGTGAGAGGCACTAGATGCTGTCTGCATTTCCAGGCCAACCCCTGCCTTTCCCCGGCAGCCCTCACTGTGAGACAATCGGGGAAGACACGCGAATGGCTCCTAGGGGATCCAAGGTTCTGCAGACAGAAGACGGAACCTCCCCACACTCACAATTCCGGAACAAGCCTGACTGTGTGGGGGAGGTTTGGGTCCGCCCTCCTCGCAGCTGAGTTTTGTCAAATTATTTCCCTGGCAGGAGGAAGTCCGCTAATTGCCTACCCTGTCCAGAGGGGGGCACTAGGTGCTACCTGCATTCCCAGCCCATCCCCCGCCTTTCCCCGGCAGTCCGCACAGGCAGACACTCGGGGAAGACACGCGAAGGGCTCCTAGGAGATCCCGGGTGCTGCAGATAGAAGACGGATCCTCCCCACACTCAGAATTCCGGAACACGGCTGACTGTGTGGGGGAGGTTTGGGGCCGCCGTCCACGCAGCTGACTGGTGTCACAGGTGTTACCTGGCAGGGAAAACCGCGAATTAATACCCTGTTCAGGGAGAGGCACTAGATGCTACCTTCATTTCCAGCCCAAACCCAGGCTTTCCCCGGCAGCCCGCACAGTCAGACACTCGGGGAAGACACGCGAAGGGCTCCTAGGAGATCCGGGGTGCTGCAGACAGAAGACGGAACCTCCCCACACTCAGAATTCCGGAACAAGGCTGACTGTGTGGGGGAGGTTTGGGGCCGTCCTCCACGCAGCTGACTGGTGTCACAGGTGTTCCCTGGCAGGGGTAATTCCGCTAAATACCTCCCATGTCCAGGGGGAGGCACTAGATGCTACCTGCATTTCCAGCCCAACCCCCGACTTTCCCTGGCAGCACGCACTGGGAGACACTCGGGGAAGTCACGCGAAGGGCTCCTAGGAAATCCAAGGTCCTGCAGACAGAAGACGGAACCTCCCCACACTCAGAATTCCGGAACACGGCTGACTGTGTGGGGGAGGTTTGGGGCCGCCGTCCACGCAGCTGACTGGTGTCACAGGTGTTACCTGGCAGGGAAAACCGCTAATTAATACCCTGTTCAGGGAGAGGCACTAGATGCTACCTGCATTTCCAGCCCAACCCCCACCTTTCCCCGGCAGCCCGCAATGGGAGACACTCGGGGAAGACACGCGGATGGCTCCTAGGAAATCCAAGGTCCTGCAGACAGAAGACGGAACCTCCCCACACTCACAATTCCGGAACAAGCCTGACAGTGTGCGGGACGTTTGGGTCCGCCCTCCTCACAGCTGAGTGGTGTCAAAGGAGTTCCCTGGCAGGGGGAATTCCGCTAATTCCCTACCCTGTCCAGGGGGAGGCACTAGATGCTACCTGCATTTCCAGACCAACCCCAGCCTTTCCCCGGCAGCCCGCAATGGGAAACACTCGGGGAAGACACGTGAAGGGCTCCTAGGAGATCCCGGTTGATGCAGACAGAAGATGGAACCTCCCCACACTCAGAATTCTGGAACACGGCTGACTGTGTGGGGGAGGTTTGGGGCCGCCGTCCACGCAGCTGACTGGTGTCACAGGTGTTCCCTGGCAGGGGGAAGTCCGCTAATTGCCTACCCTGTCCAGGGGGAGGCAATAGATTCTACCTGCATTTCCAGCCCAACCCCCGCCTTTCCCAGGCAGACCTCAATGGGAGACACTCGGGGAAGACACGCGAAAGCCTCCTAGGAAATCCAAGGTCCTGCAGAGAGAAGACGGAACCTCCCCACACTCAGAATTCCGGAACACGGCTGACTATGTGGGGGAGGTTTGGGGCCGACGTCCACGCAGCTGACTGGTGTCACAGGTGTTACCTGGCAGGGAAAACCGCTAATTAATACCCTGTTCAGGGAGAGGCACTAGATGCTACCTGCATTTCCAGGCCAACCCCCACCTTTCCCCGGCAGCCCGCAATGGGAGACACTCGGGGAAGACACGCGGATGGCTCCTAGGTAATCCAAGGTCCTGCAGACAGAAGACGGAACCTCCCCACACTCACAATTCCGGAACAAGCCTGAGAGTGTGCGGGAGGTTTGGGTCCGCCCTCCTCACAGCTGAGTGGTGTCAAAGGAGTTCCCTGGCAGGGGGAATTCCGCTAATTCCCTACCCTGTCCAGGGGGAGGCACTAGATGCTACCTGCATTTCCAGTCCAACCCCAGCCTTTCCCCGGCAGCCCGCAATGGGAAAAACTCGGGGAAGGCACGTGAAGGGCTCCTAGGAGATCCCGGGTTCTGCAGACCGAATACGGAACCTCCCCACACTCAGAATTCCGGAACACGGCTGACTGTGTGGGGGAGGAATGGGGCCGCCGTCCACGAGGCTGACTGGTGTCACAGGTGTTCCCTGGCAGGGGGAAGTCCGCTAATTACCTCCTATGACCAGTGGGAGGCACTAGATGCTATCTGCATTTCCAGGCCAACCCCTGCCTTTCCCCGGCAGCCCTCACTGTGAGACAATCGGGGAAGACACGCGAATGGCTCCTAGGGGATCCAAGGTTCTGCAGACAGAAGACGGAACCTCCCCACACTCACAATTCCGGAACAAGCCTGACTGTGTGGGGGAGGTTTGAGTCCGCCCTCCTCGCAGCTGAGTTGTCTCAAATTATTTCCCTGGCAGGAGGAAGTCCGCTAATTGCCTACCATGTCCAGGGGTAGGCACTAGATGCTACCTGCATTTCCAGCCCATCCCCCGCCTTTCCCCGGCAGTCCGCACAGGCAGACACTCGGGGAAGACACGCGATGGGCTCCTAGGAGATCCCGGGTGCTGCAGACAGAAGACGGATCCTCCCCACACTCAGAATTCCGGAACACAGCTGACTGTGTGGGGGAGGATTGGGGCCGCCGTCCACGCAGCTGACTGGTGTCACAGGTGTTCCCTGGCAGGGGGAAGTCCGCTAATTGCCTACCCTGTCCAGGGGGAGGCAATAGATTCTACCTGCATTTCCAGCCCAACCCCCGCCTTTCCCCGGCAGCCCTCAATTGGAGACACTCGGGGAAGACACGCGAATGGCTCCTAGGAAATCCAAGGTCCTGCAGACAGAAGACGGAACCTCCCCACACTCAGATTTCCGGAACACGGCTGACTGTGTGGGGGAGGTTTGGGGCCGCCGTCCACGCAGCTGACTGGTGTCACAGGAGTTACCTGGCAGGGAAAACCGCTAATTAATACCCTGTTCAGGGAGAGGCACTAGATGCTACCTTCATTTCCAGCCCAAACCCAGGCTTTCCCCGGCAGCCCGCACAGTGAGACACTCGGGGAATACACGCGAAGGGCTCCTAGGAGATCCGGGGTGCTGCAGACAGAAGACGGAACCTCCCCACACTCAGAATTCCGGAACACGGCTGACTGTGTGGGGGAGGTTTGGGGCCGCCGTCCACTCAGCTGACTGGTGTCACAGGTGTTCCCTGGCAGGGGTAATTCCGCTAAATACCTCCCATGTCCAGGGGGAGGCACTAGATGCTACCTGCATTTCCAGCCCAACCCCCGCCTTTCCCTGGCAGCACGCACTGGGAGACACTCGGGGAAGTCACGCGAAGGGCTCCTAGGAAATCCAAGGTCCTGCAGACAGAAGACGGAACCTCCCCACACTCAGAATTCCGGAACACGGCTGACTGTGTGGGGGAGGTTTGGGGCCGCCGTCCACGCAGCTGACTGGTGTCACAGGTGTTACCTGGCAGGGAAAACCGCTAATTAATACCCTTTTCAGGGAGAGGCACTAGATGCTACCTGCATTTCCAGCCCAACCCCCACCTTTCCCCGGCAGCCCGCAATGGGAGACACTCGGGGAAGACACGCGGATGGCTCCTAGGAAATCCAAGGTCCTGCAGACAGAAGACGGAACCTCCCCACACTCACAATTCCGGAACAAGGATGACAGTGTGCGGGAGGTTTGGTTCCGCCCTCCTCACAGCTGAGTGGTGTCAAAGGAGTTCCCTGGCAGGGGGAATTCCGCTAATTCCCTACCCTGTCCAGGGGGAGGCACTAGATGCTACCTGCATTTCCAGACCAACCCCAGCCTTTCCCCGGCAGCCCGCAATGGGAAACACTCGGGGAAGACACGTGAATGGCTCCTAGGAGATCCCGGGTTCTGCAGACCGAATACGGAACCTCCCCACAATCAGAATTCCGGAACACGGCTGACTGTGTGGGGGAGGAATGGGGCCGCCGTCCACGAGGCTGACTGGTGTCACAGGTGTTCCCTGGCAGGGGGAAGTCCGCTAAATACCTCCTATGACCAGGGGGAGGCAATAGATGCTATCTGCATTTCCAGCCAAACCCCCGCCTTTCCCCGGCAGCACGCAATGGGAGACAATCGAGGAAGACACGCGATTGGCTCCTAGGGGATCCAAGGTTCTGCAGACAGAAGACGGAACCTCCCCACACTCACAATTCCGGAACAACCCTGACTGTGTGGGGGAGGTTTGGGGCCGCCGTCCACGAAGCTGAGTGGTGTCAAAGGAGTTCGCTGGCAGGAAGAAGTCCGCTAATTGCCTACCCTGTCCAGGGGGAGGCACTAGATGCTACCTGCATTTCCAACCAAACCCCCGCCTTTCCCCGGCAGTCCGCACAGGCAGACACTCGGGGAAGACACGCGAAGGGCTCCTAGCAGATCCCGGGTGCTGCAGACCGAATACGGAACCACCCCACACTCAGAATACCGGAACACGGCTGACTGTGTGGGGGAGGAATGGGGCCGCCGTATACGAGGGTGACTGGTGTCACAGGTGTTCCCTGGCAGGGGGAAGTCCGCTAATTACCTCCTATGACCAGTGGGAGGCACTAGATGCTATCTGCATTTCCAGCACAACCCCTGCCTTTCCCCGGCAGCCCTCACTGTGAGACAATCGGGGAAGACACGCGAATGGCTCCTAGGGGATCCAAGGTTCTGCAGACAGAAGACGGAACCTCCCAACACTCACAATTCCTGAACAAGCCTGACTGTGTGGGGGAGGTTTGGGTCCGCCCTCCTCGCAGCTGAGTTGTGTCAAATTATTTCCCTGGCAGGAGGAAGTCCGCTAATTGCCTACCCTGTCCAGGGGGAGGCACTAGATGCTACCTGCATTTCCAGCCAATCCCCCGCCTTTCCCCGGCAGTCCGCACAGGCAGACACTCGGGGAAGACACGCGATGGGCTCCTAGGAGATCCCGGGTGCTGCAGACAGAAGACGGAACCTCCCCACACTCAGAATTCCGGAACACGGCTGACTGTGTTGGGGAGGAATGGGGCCGCCGTCCACGAGGCTGACTGGTGTCACAGGTGTTCCCTGGCAGGGGGAAGTCCGCTAATTACCTCCTATGATCAGGTTGAGGCACTAGATGCTATCTGCATTTCCAGCCCAACCCCCGCCTTTCCCCGGCAGCCCGCACTGGGAGACAATCGGGGAAGACACGCGAATGGCTCCTAGGGGATCCAAGGTTCTGCAGACAGAAGACGGAACCTCCCCACACTCACAATTCCGGATCAAGCCTGACTGTGTGGGGGAGGTTTGGGTCCGCCCTCCTCGCAGCTGAGTGGTGTCAAAGGAGTTCCCTGGCAGGGGGAATTCCGCTAATTCCCCACCCAGTCCAGGGGGAGGCACTAGATGCTACCTGCAATTCCAGCCCACCCCCCGCATTTCCCCGGCAGCCCGCAATGGGAGACACTCGGGGAAGACACGCGAATGGCTCCTAGGAAATCCAAGGTCCTGCAGACAGAAGACGGAACCTCCCCACACTCAGAATTCCGGAACACGGCTGACTGTGTGGGGGAGGTTTGGGGCCGCCGTCCACGCAGCTGACTGGTGTCACAGGTGTTACCTGGCAGGGAAAACCGCTAATTAATACCCTGTTCAGGGAGAGGCACTAGATGCTACCTTTATTTCCAGCCCAAACCCAGGCTTTCCCCGGCAGCCCGCACAGTCAAACACTCGGGGAAGACACGCGAAGGGCTCCTAGGAGATCCGGGTTGCTGCAGACAGAAGACGGAACCTCCCCACACTCAGAATTCCGGAAGACGGCTCACTGTGTGGGGGAGGTTTTGGGCCGCCGTCCACTCAGCAGACTGGTGTCACAGGTGTTCCCTGGCAGGGGTAATTCTGCTAAATACCTCCCATGTCCAGAGGGAGGCACTAGATGCTACCTGCATTTCCAGCCCAACCCCCGCCTTTCCCTGGCCGCCCGCACTGGGAGACACTCGGGGAAGACACGCGAATGGCTACTACAGATCCAAGGTCCTGCACACAGAAGACGGAACCTCCCCACACTCACAATTCCGGAACAAGCCTGACTGTGTGGGGGAGGTTTGGGGCCGCCGTCCACACAGCTGACTGGTGTCACAGGTGTTACCTGGCAGGGGAAATCCGCTAACAATATCCCCTGTCCAGGGAGAGGCAATAGATGCTACCTGCATTTCCAGCCCAACCCTTCATATTTCCCCGGCAGCCCGCAATGTGAGACACTCGGGGAAACACGCGAAGGGCTCCTAGGAGATCCCGGGTGCCTCAGACAGAACACGGAACCTCCCCACACTCAGAATTCCGGAACACGGCTGACTGTGTGGGGGAGGTTTGGGGCCGCCGTCCACGCAGCTGACTGGTGTCACAGGTGTTACCTGGCAGGGAAAACCGCTAATTAATACCCTGTTCAGGGAGAGGCACTAGATGCTACCTTCATTTCCAGCCCAACCCCCGCCTTTCCCCGGAAGCCCGCAATTGGAGACACTCGGGGAAAACACGCGGATGGCTCCTATGAAATCCAAGGTCCTGCAGACAGAATACGGAACCTCCCCACACTCACAATTCCGGAACAAGCCTGACTGTGTGTGGGAAGTTTGGGTCCGCCCTCCTCGCAGCTGAGTGGTGTCAAAGGAGTTCGCTGGCAGGAGGAAGTCCGCTAATTGCCTACCCTGTCCAGGGGGAGGCACTAGATGCTACCTGCATTTCCAGCCCAACCCCCGCATTTCCCCGGCAGCCCTCAATGGGAGACACTCGGGGAAGACACGCGAGTGGCTCCTAGGAAATCCAAGGTCCTGCAGACAGAAGACGGAACCTCCCCACACTCAGAATTCCGGAACACGGCTGACTGTGTGGGGGAGGTTTGGGGCCGCCGTCCACGCAGCTGACTGGTGTCACAGGTGTTACCTGGCAAGGAAAACCGCTAATTAATACCCTGTTCATGGAGAGGCACTAAATGCTACCTGCATTTCCAGCCCAACCCCCGCCTTTCCCCGGCAATCCGCACAGGCCGACACACGGGGAAGGCACGCGAAGGGCTCCTAGGAGATCCCGGGTTCTGCAGACCGAATACGGAACCTCCCCACAATCAGAATTCCGGAACACGGCTGACTGTGTGGGGGAGGAATGGGGCCGCCGTCCACGAGGCTGACTGGTGTCACAGGTGTTCCCTGGCAGGGGGAAGTCCGCTAAATACCTCCTATGACCAGGGGGAGGCAATAGATGCTATCTGCATTTCCAGCCAAACCCCCGCCTTTCCCCGGAAGCCCGCAATGGGAGACAATCGAGGAAGACACGCGATTGGCTCCTAGGGGATCCAAGGTTCTGCAGACAGAAGACGGAACCTCCCCACACTCACAATTCCGGAACAAGCCTGACTGTGTGGGGGAGGTTTGGGTCCGCCCTCCTCGCATCTGAGTTGTGTCAAAGGAGTTCCCTGGCAAGAGGAATTCCGCTAATTGCCTACCCTGTACAGGGGGAGGCACTAGATGCTACCTGCATTTCCAACCCAACCCCCGCATGTCCCCGGCAGTCCGCACAGGCAGACACTCGGGGAAGACACGCGAAGGGCTCCTAGGAGATCCCGGGTGCTGCAGACAGAAGACGGAACCTCCCCACACTCAGAATTCCGGAACACGACTGACTGGGTTGGGGAGGTTTGGGGCCGCCGTCCACGAAGATGACTGTTGTCACAGGGGTTCCCTGGCACGGGGAAGTCCGCTAAATACCTCCCATGTCCAGGGGGAGGCACTAGATGCTACCTGCATTTCCAGCCCAACCCCCGCCTTTCCCTGGCAGCCCTCACTGGGAGACACTCGGGGAAGACACGCGAATGGCTACTACAGATCCAAGGTCCTGCAGACAGAAGACGGAACCTCCCCACACTCACAATTCCGGAACAAGCATGACTGTGTGGGGGAGGTTTGGGGCCGCCCTCCACGCAGCTGACTGGTGTCACAGGTGTTACCTTGCAGGGGAAATCCGCTAATTAAATCCCCTGTCCAGGGAGAGGCAGTAGATGCTACCTGCATTTCCAGCCCAACCCTTCGCCTTTCCCCGGCAGCCCGCAATGTGAGAAACTCGGGGTAGACACGCGAAGGGCTCCTAGAAGATCCCGGGTTCCTCAGACAGAACACGGAACCTCCCCACACTCAGAATTCTGGAACACGGCTGACTGTTTGGGGGAGGTTTGGGTCCGTGGTCCACGCAGTTGACTGGTGCCAAAGGTGTTCCCCGGCAGGGGGAAGTCCGCTAATTACCTACCCTGTCCAGGGGGAGGCACTAGATGCTACCTGCATTTCCAGCCCAACCCCCGCTTTTCCCCGGCAGCCCGCAACTGGAGACACTCGGGGAAGACACGCGGATGGCTCCTATGAAATCCAAGGACCTGCAGACAGAAGACGGAACCTCCCCACACTCACAATTCCGGAACAACCCTGACTGTGTGGGGGAGGTTTGGGTCCGCCCTCCTCGCAGCTGAGTTGTGTCAAATTATTTTCCTGGCAAGAGGAAGTCCGCTAATTGCCTACCCTGTCCAGGGGGAGGCACTAGATGCTACCTGCATTTCCAGCCCATCCCCCGCCTTTCCCCGTCAGTCCGCACAGGCAGACACTCGGGGAAGACACGCGAAGGGCTCCTAGCAGATCCCGGGTGCTGCAGACCGAATACGGAACCACCCCACACTCAGAATACCGGAACACGGCTGACTGTGTGGGGGAGGAATGGGGCCGCCGTATACGAGGCTGACTGGTGTCACAGGTGTTCCCTGGCAGGGGGAAGTCCGCTAATTACCTCCTATGACCAGTGGGAGGCACTAGATGCTATCTGCATTTCCAGCCCAACCCCTGCCTTTCCCCGGCAGCCCTCACTGTGAGACAATCGGGGAAGACACGCGAATGGCTCCTAGGGGATCCAAGGTTCTGCAGACAGAAGACGGAACCTCCCAACACTCACAATTCCGGAACAAGCCTGACTGTGTGGGGGAGGTTTGGGTCCGCCCTCCTCGCAGCTGAGTTGTGTCAAATTATTTCCCTGGCAGGAGGAAGTCCGCTAATTGCCTACCCTGTCCAGGGGGAGGCACTAGATGCTACCTGCATTTCCAGCCCATCCCCAGCCTTTCCCCGGCAGTCCGCACAGGCAGACACTCGGGGAATACACGCGATGGGCTCCTAGGAGATCCCGGGTGCTGCAGACAGAAGACGGAACCTCCCCACACTCAGAATTCCGGAACACGGCTGACTTTGTGGGGGAGGTTTGGGGCCGCCGTCCACGCAGCTGACTGGTGTCACAGGTGTTCCCTGGCAGGGGGAAGTCCGCTAATTGCCTACCCTGTCCAGGGGGAGGAAATAGATTCTACCTGCATTTCCAGCCAACCCCCGCCTTTCCCCGGCAGCCCTCAATGGGAGACACTCGGGGAAGACACGCGAATGGCTCCTAGGAAATCGAAGGTCCTGCAGACAGAAGACGGAACCTCCCCACACTCAGAATTCCGGAACACGGCTGACTGTGTGGGGGAGGTTTGGAGCCGCCGTCCACGCAGCTGACTGGTGTCACAGCTGTTACCTGGCAGGGAAAACCGCTAATTAATACCCTGTTCAGGGAGAGGCACTAGATGCTACCTGCATTTCCAGCCCAACCCCCACCTTTCCCCGGCAGCCCGCAATGGGAGACACTCGGGGAAGACACGCGGATGGCTCCTAGGAAATCCAAGGTCCTGCAGACAGAAGACGGAACCTCCCCACACTCACAATTCTGGAACAAGCCTGACAGTGTGCGGGAGGTTTGGGTCCGCCCTCCTCACAGCTGAGTGGTGTCAAAGGAGTTCCCTGGCAGGGGGAATTCCGCTAATTCCCTACCCTGTCCAGGGGGAGGCACTAGATGCTACCTGCATTTCCAGACCAACCCCAGCCTTTCCCCGGCAGCCCGCAATGGGAAACACTCGGGGAAGACATGTGAAGGGCTCCAAGGAGATCCCGGGTTCTGCAGACCGAATACGGAACCTCCCCACACTCAGAATTCCGGAACACGGCTGACTGTGTGGGGGAGGAATGGGGCCGCCGTCCACGAGGCTGACTGGTGTCACAGGTGTTCCCTGGCAGGGGGAAGTCCGCTAATTACCTCCTATGACCAGGGGGAGGCAATAGATGCTATCTGCATTTCCAGCCCAACCCCCGCCTTTCCCCGGCAGCCCGCACTGGGAGACAATCGGGGAAGACCCGTGAATGGCTCCTAGGGGATCCAAGGTTCTGCAGACAGAAGACGGAACCTCCCCACACTCACAATTCCGGAACAAACCTGACGGTGTGGGGGAGGTTTGGGTCCGCCCTCCTCGCAGCTGAGTTGTGTCAAAGGAGTTCCCTGGCAAGAGGAATTCCGCTAATTGCCTACCCTGTCCAGGGGGAGGCACTAGATGCTACCTGCATTTCCAGCCCAACCCCCGCATGTCCCCGGCAGACCGCACAGGCAGACACTCGGGGAAGACAAGCGAAAGGCTCCTAGGAGATCCCGGGTGATGCAGACAGAAGATGGAACCTCCCCACACTCAGAATTCCGGAACACGGCTGACTGTGTGGGGGAGGTTTGGGGCCGCCGTCCACGGAGCTGACTGGTGTCACAGGTGTTCCCTGGCAGGGGGAAGTCCGCTAATTGCCTACCTTGTCCAGGGGGAGGCAATAGATTCTACCTGCATTTCCAGCCCAACCCCCGCCTTTCCCAGGCAGACCTCAATGGGAGACACTCGGGGAAGACACGCGAATGCCTCCTAGGAAATCCAAGGTCCTGCAGAGAGAAGACGGAACTTCCCCACACTCAGAATTCCGGAACACGGCTGACTGTGTGGGGGACGTTTGGGGCCGCCGTCCACGCAGCTGACTGGTGTCACAGGTGTTAACTGGCAGGGAAAACCGCTAATTAATACCCTGTTCAGGGAGAGGCACTAGATGCTACCTGCATTTCCAGCCCAACCCCCGCTTTTCCCCGGCAGTTCGCACAGGCAGACACTCGGTTAGACACGCGAAGGGCTCCTAGGATATCCCGGGTGCTGCAGACAGAAGACGGAACCTCCCCACACTCAGAATTCCGGAACACGGCTGACTGTGTGGGGGAGGTTTGGGGCCGCCGTCCACGCAGCTGACTGGTGTCACAGGTGTTCCCTGGCAGGGGGACTTCCGCTAATTACCTCCCAACTCCAGGGGGATGCACTAGATGCTACCTGCATTTCCAGCCCAACCCCCACCTTTCCCCGGCAGCCCGCAATGGGAGACACTCGGGGAAGACACGCGGATGGCTCCTAGGAAATCCAAGGTCCTGCAGACAGAAGACGGAACCTCCCCACACTCACAATTCCGGAACAAGCCTGACAGTGTGCGGGAGGTTTGGGTCCGCCCACCTCGCAGCTGAGTGGTGTCAAAGGAGTTCCCTGGCAGGGGGAATTCCGCTAATTCCCTACCCTGTCCAGGGGGAGGCACTAGATGCTACCTGCATTTCCAGCCCAACACCCGCATTTCCCCGGCAGCCCGCAATGGGAGACACTCGGGGAAGACTCGCGAATGGCTCCTAGGAAATCCAAGGTCCTGCAGACAGAAGACGGAACCTCCCCACACTCAGAATTCCGGAACACGACTGACTGTGTGGGGGAGGTTTGGGGCCGCCGTCCACGCAGCTGACTGGTGTCACAGGTGATACCTGGCAGGGAAAACCGCTAATTAATACCCTGTTCAGGGAGAGGCACTAGATGTTACCTTCATTTCCAGCCCAACCCCCGCCTTTCCCCGGCAGCCCTCAATTGGACACACTCGGGGAAGACACGGGAAGGGCTCCTAGGAGATCCGGGGTGCTGCAGACAGAAGACGGAACCTCCCCACACTCAGAATTCCGGAACACGGCTGACTTTGTGGGGGAGGTTTGGGGCCGCCGTCCACTCAGCTGACTGGTGTCACAGGTGTTCCCTGGCAGGGGTAATTCCGCTAAATACCTCCCATGTCCAGCGGGAGGCACTAGATGCTACCTGCATTTCCAGCCCAACCCCCGCCTTTCCCTGGCAGCACGCACTGGGAGACACTCGGGGAAGACACGCGAAGGGCTCCTAGGAAATCCAAGGTCCTGCAGACAGAAGACGGAACCTCCCCACTCTCAGAATTCCGGAACACGGCTGACTGTGTGGGGGAGGTATGGGGCCGCCGTCCACGCAGCTGACTGGTGTCACAGGTGTTACCTGGCAGGGAAAACCGCTAATTAATACCCTGTTCAGGGAGAGGAACTAGATGCTACCTGCATTTCCAGCCCAACCCCCGCCTTTCCCCGGCAGCCCGCACTGGGAGACAATCGGGGAAGACACGTGAATGTCTCCTAGGGGATCCAAGGTTCTGCAGACAGAAGACGGAACCTCCCCACACTCACAATTCCGGAAAAAGCCTGACTGTGTGGGGGAGGTTTGGGTCCGCCCTCCTCGCAGCTGAGTTGTGTCAAAGGAGTTCCCTGGCAAGAGGAATTCCGCTAATTGCCTACCCTGTCCAGGGGGAGGCACTAGATGCTACCTGCATTTCCAGCCCAACCCCCGCATGTCCCCGGCAGACCGCACAGGCAGACACTCGGGGAAGACACGCGAAGGACTCCTAGGAAATCCAAGGTCCTGCAGACCGAAGACGGAACCTCCCCACACTCACAATTCCGGAACAAGCCTGACAGTGTGCAGGAGGTTTGGGTCCGCCCTCCTCACAGCTGAGTGGTGTCAAAGGAGTTCCCTGGCAGGGGGAATTCCGCTAATTCCCTACCCTGTCCAGGGGGAGGCACTAGATGCTACCTGCATTTCCAGACCAACCCCAGCCTTTCCCCGGCAGCCCGCAATGGGAAACACTTGGGGAAGACACGTGAAGGGCTCCTAGGAGATCCCGGGTTCTGCAGACCGAATACGGAACCTCCCCACACTCAGAATTCCGGAACACGGCTGACTGTGTGGGGGAGGAATGGGGCCGCCTTCCACGAGGCTGACTGGTGTCACAGGTGTTCCCTGGCAGGGGGAAGTCCGCTAATTACCTCCTATGACCAGGGGGAGGCAATAGATGCTATCTACATTTCCAGCCCAACCCCCGCCTTTCACCGGCAGCCCGCACTGGGAGACAATCGGGGAAGACACGTGAATGGCTCCTAGGGGATCCAAGGTCCTGCAGACAGAAGACGGAACCTCCCCACACTCACAATTCCGGAACAAGCCTGACAGTGTGCGGGAGGTTTGGGTCCGCCCTCCTCGCAGCTGAGTGGTGTCAAAGGAGTTCCCTGGCAGGGGGAATTCCGCTAATTCCCTACCCTGTCCAGGGGGAGGCACTAGATGCTACCTGCATTTCCAGCCCAACCCCCGCATTTCCCCGGCAGCCCGCAATGGGAGACACTCGGGGAAGACACGCGAATGGCTCCTAGGAAATCCAATGTCCTGCAGACAGAAGACGGAACCTCCCCACACTCAGAATTCCGGAACACGGCTGACTGTGTGGGGGAGGTTTGGGGCCGCCGTCCACGCAGCTGACTGGTGTCACAGGTGTTACCTGGCAGGGAAAACCGCTAATTAATACCCTGTTCAGGGAGAGGCACTAGATGCTACCTGCATTTCCAGCCCAACCCCCGCCTTTCACCGGCAGCCCGCACTACGAGACAATCGGGGAAGACACGTGAATGTCTCCTAGGGGATCCAAGGTTCTGCAGACAGAAGACGGAACCTCCCCACACTCACAATTCCGGAACAAGCCTGACTGTGTGGGGGAGGTTTGGGTCCGCCCTCCTCGCAGCTGAGTTGTGTCAAAGGAGTTCCCTGGCAAGAGGAATTCCGCTAATTGCCTACCCTGTCCAGGGGGAGGCACTAGATGCTACCTGCATTTCCAGCCCAACCCCCGCATGTCCCCGGCAGACCGCACAGGCAGACACTCGGGGAAGACACGCGAATGACTCCTAGGAAATCCAAGGTCCTGCAGACAGAAGACGGAACCTCCCCACACTCACAATTCTGGAACAAGTCTGACAGTGTGCGGGAGGTTTGGGTCCGCCCTCCTCGCAGCTGAGTTGTGTCAAAGGAGTTCCCTGGCAAGAGGAATTCCGCTAATTGCCTACCCTGTCCAGGGGGAGGCACTAGATGCTACCTGCATTTCCAGACCAACCCCAGCCTTTCCCCGGCAGCCCGCAATGGGAAACACTCGGGGAAGACACGTGAAGGGCTCCTAGGAGATCCCGGGTTCTGCAGACCGAATACGGAACCTCCCCACACTCAGAATTCCGGAACACGGCTGACTGTGTGGGGGAGGAATGGGGCCGCCGTCCACGAGGCTGACTGGTGTCACAGGTGTTCCCTGGCAGGGGGAAGTCCGCTAATTACCTCCTATGACCAGGGGGAGGCAATAGATGCTATCTGCATTTCCAGCCCAACCCCCGTCTTTCCCCGGCAGCCCGCACTGGGAGACAATCGGGGAAGACACGTGAATGTCTCCTAGGGGATCCAAGGTTCTGCAGACAGAAGACGGAACCTCCCCACACTCACAATTCCGGAACAAGCCTGACTGTGTGGGGGAGTTTTGGGTCCACCCTCCTCGCAGCTGAGTTGTGTCAAAGGAGTTCCCTGGCAAGAGGAATTCCGCTAATTGCCTACCCTGTCCAGGGGGAGGCACTAGATGCTACCTGCATTTCCAGCCCAACCCCCGCATGTCCCCGGCAGACCGCACAGGCAGACACTCGGGGAAGACACGCGAAGGGCTCCTAGGAGATCCCGGGTGATGCAGACAGAAGATGGAACCTCCCCACACTCAGAATTCTGAAACACGGCTGTGTGGGGGAGGTTTGGGGCCGCCGTCCACGCAGCTGACTGGTGTCACAGGTGTTCCCTGGCAGGGGGAAGTCCGCTAATTGCCTACCCTGTCCAGGGGGAGGCAATAGATTCTACCTGCATTTCCAGCCCAACCCCCAACTTTCCCAGGCAGACCTCAATGGGAGACACTCGGGGAAGACACGCGAAGGGCTTCTAGGAGATCCCGGGTTCTGCAGACCGAATACGGAACCTCCCCACACTCAGAATTCCGGAACACGTCTGACTGTGTGGGGGAGGAATGGGGCCGCCGTCCACGAGGCTGACTGGGGTCACAGGTGTTCCCTGGCAGGGGGAAGTCCGCTAATTACCTCCTATGACCAGTGAGAGGCACTAGATGCTGTCTGCATTTCCAGGCCAACCCCTGCCTTTCCCCGGCAGCCCTCACTGTGAGACAATCGGGGAAGACACGCGAATGGCTCCTAGGGGATCCAAGGTTCTGCAGACAGAAGACGGAACCTCCCCACACTCACAATTCCGGAACAAGCCTGACTGTGTGGGGGAGGTTTGGGTCCGCCCTCCTCGCAGCTGAGTTTTGTCTAATTATTTCCCTGGCAGGAGGAAGTCCGCTAATTGCCTACCCTGTCCAGAGGGGGGCACTAGGTGCTACCTGCATTCCCAGCCCATCCCCCGCCTTTCCCCGGCAGTCCGCACAGGCAGACACTCGGGGAAGACACGCGAAGGGCTCCTAGGAGATCCCGGGTGCTGCAGATAGAAGACGGATCCTCCCCACACTCAGAATTCCGGAACACGGCTGACTGTGTGGGGGAGGTTTGGGGCCGCCGTCCACGCAGCTGACTGGTGTCACAGGTGTTACCTGGCAGGGAAAACCGCTAATTAATACCCTGTTCAGGGAGAGGCACTAGATGCTACCTTCATTTCCAGCCCAAACCCAGGCTTTCCCCGGCAGCCCGCACAGTCAGACACTCGGGGAAGACACGCGAAGGGCTCCTAGGAGATCCGGGGTGCTGCAGACAGAAGACGGAACCTCCCCACACTCAGAATTCCGGAACAAGGCTGACTGTGTGGGGGAGGTTTGGGGCCGTCCTCCACGCAGCTGACTGGTGTCACAGGTGTTCCCTGGCAGGGGTAATTCCGCTAAATACCTCCCATGTCCAGGGGGAGGCACTAGATGCTACCTGCATTTCCAGCCCAACCCCCGACTTTCCCTGGCAGCACGCACTGGGAGACACTCGGGGAAGTCACGCGAAGGGCTCCTAGGAAATCCAAGGTCCTGCAGACAGAAGACGGAACCTCCCCACACTCAGAATTCCGGAACACGGCTGACTGTGTGGGGGAGGTTTGGGGCCGCCGTCCACGCAGCTGACTGGTGTCACAGGTGTTACCTGGCAGGGAAAACCGCTAATTAATACCCTGTTCAGGGAGAGGCACTAGATGCTACCTGCATTTCCAGCCCAACCCCCACCTTTCCCCGGCAGCCCGCAATGGGAGACACTCGGGGAAGACACGCGGATGGCTCCTAGGAAATCCAAGGTCCTGCAGACAGAAGACGGAACCTCCCCACACTCACAATTCCGGAACAAGCCTGACAGTGTGCGGGAGGTTTGGGTCCGCCCTCCTCACAGCTTAGTGGTGTCAAAGGAGTTCCCTGGCAGGGGGAATTCCGCTAATTCCCTACCCTGTCCAGGGGGAGGCACTAGATGCTACCTGCATTTCCAGACCAACCCCAGCCTTTCCCCGGCAGCCCGCAATGGGAAACACTCGGGGAAGACACGTGAAGGGCTCCTAGGAGATCCCGGTTGATGCAGACAGAAGATGGAACCTCCCCAAACTCAGAATTCTGGAACACGGCTGACTGTGTGGGGAAGTTTGGGGCCGCCGTCCACGCAGCTGACTGGTGTCACAGGTGTTCCCTGGCAGGGGGAAGTCCGCTAATTGCCTACCCTGTCCAGGGGGAGGCAATAGATTCTACCTGCATTTCCAGCCCAACCCCCGCCTTTCCCAGGCAGACCTCAATGGGAGACACTCGGGGAAGACACGCGAAAGCCTCCTAGGAAATCCAAGGTCCTGCAGAGAGAAGACGGAACCTCCCCACACTCAGAATTCCGGAACACGGCTGACTATGTGGGGGAGGTTTGGGGCCGACGTCCACGCAGCTGACTGGTGTCACAGGTGTTACCTGGCAGGGAAAACCGCTAATTAATACCCTGTTCAGGGAGAGGCACTAGATGCTACCTGCATTTCCAGGCCAACCCCCACCTTTCCCCGGCAGCCCGCAATGGGAGACACTCGGGGAAGACACGCGGATGGCTCCTAGGTAATCCAAGGTCCTGCAGACAGAAGACGGAACCTCCCCACACTCACAATTCCGGAACAAGCCTGAGAGTGTGCGGGAGGTTTGGGTCCGCCCTCCTCACAGCTGAGTGGTGTCAAAGGAGTTCCCTGGCAGGGGGAATTCCGCTAATTCCCTACCCTGTCCAGGGGGAGGCACTAGATGCTACCTGCATTTCCAGTCCAACCCCAGCCTTTCCCCGGCAGCCCGCAATGGGAAACACTCGGGGAAGGCACGTGAAGGGCTCCTAGGAGATCCCGGGTTCTGCAGACCGAATACGGAACCTCCCCACACTCAGAATTCCGGAACACGTCTGACTGTGTGGGGGAGGAATGGGGCTGCCGTCCACGAGGCTGACTGGTGTCACAGGTGTTCCCTGGCAGGGGGAAGTCCGCTAATTACCTCCTATGACCAGTGGGAGGCACTAGATGCTATCTGCATTTCCAGGCCAACCCCTGCCTTTCCCCGGCAGCCCTCACTGTGAGACAATCGGGGAAGAAACGCGAATGGCTCCTAGGGGATCCAAGGTTCTGCAGACAGAAGACGGAACCTCCCCACACTCACAATTCCGGAACAAGCCTGACTGTGTGGGGGAGGTTTGGGTCCGCCCTCCTCGCAGCTGAGTTGTCTCAAATTATTTCCCTGGCAGGAGGAAGTCCGCTAATTGCCTACCATGTCCAGGGGTAGGCACTAGATGCTACCTGCATTTCCAGCCCATCCCCCGCCTTTCCCCGGCAGTCCGCACAGGCAGACACTCGGGGAAGACACGCGATGGGCTCCTAGGAGATCCCGGGTGCTGCAGACAGAAGACGGATCCTCCCCACACTCAGAATTCCGGAACACAGCTGACTGTGTGGGGGAGGATTGGGGCCGCCGTCCACGCAGCTGACTGGTGTCACAGGTGTTCCCTGGCAGGGGGAAGTCCGCTAATTGCCTACCCTGTCCAGGGGGAGGCAATAGATTCTACCTGCATTTCCAGCCCAACCCCCGCCTTTCCCCGGCAGCCCTCAATTGGAGACACTCGGGGAAGACACGCGAATGGCTCCTAGGAAATCCAAGGTCCTGCAGACAGAAGACGGAACCTCCCCACACTCAGATTTCCGGAACATGGCTGACTGTGTGGGGGAGGTTTGGGGCCGCCGTCCACGCAGCTGACTGGTGTCACAGGAGTTACCTGGCAGGGAAAACCGCTAATTAATACCCTGTTCAGGGAGAGGCACTAGATGCTACCTTCATTTCCAGCCCAAACCGAGGCTTTCCCCGGCAGCCCGCACAGTGAGACACTCGGGGAATACACGCGAAGGGCTCCTAGGAGATCCGGGGTGCTGCAGACAGAAGACGGAACCTCCCCACACTCAGAATTCCGGAACACGGCTGACTGTGTGGGGGAGTTTTGGGGCCGCCGTCCACTCAGCTGACTGGTGTCACAGGTGTTCCCTGGCAGGGGTAATTCCGCTAAATACCTCCCATGTCCAGGGGGAGGCACTAGATGCTACCTGCATTTCCAGCCCAACCCCCGCCTTTCCCTGGCAGCACGCACTGGGAGACACTCGGGGAAGTCACGCGAAGGGCTCCTAGGAAATCCAAGGTCCTGCAGACAGAAGACGGAACCTCCCCACACTCAGAATTCCGGAACACGGCTGACTGTGTGGGGAAGGTTTGGGGCCGCCGTCCACGCAGCTGACTGGTGTCACAGGTGTTACCTGGCAGGGAAAACCGCTAATTAATACCCTTTTCAGGGAGAGGCACTAGATGCTACCTGCATTTCCAGCCCAACCCCCACATTTCCCCGGAAGCCCGCAATGGGAGACACTCGGGGAAGACACGCGGATGGCTCCTAGGAAATCCAAGGTCCTGCAGACAGAAGACGGAACCTCCGCACACTCACAATTCCGGAACAAGCCTGACAGTGTGCGGGAGGTTTGGTTCCGCCCTCCTCACAGCTGAGTGGTGTCAAAGGAGTTCCCTGGCAGGGGGAATTCCGCTAATTCCCTACCCTGTCCAGGGGGAGGCACTAGATGCTACCTGCATTTCCAGACCAACCCCAGCCTTTCCCCGGCAGCCCGCAATGGGAAACACTCGGGGAAGACACGTGAATGGCTCCTAGGAGATCCCGGGTTCTGCAGACCGAATACGGAACCTCCCCACACTCAGAATTCCGGAACACGGCTGACTGTGTGGGGGAGGAATGGGGCCGCCGTCCACGAGGCTGACTGGTGTCACAGGTGTTCCCTGGCATGGGGAAGTCCGCTAATTACCTCCTATGACCAGGGGGAGGCACTAGATGCTACCTGCATTTCCAGCCCAACCCCCGCCTTTCCCCGGCAGCCCGCACTGGGAGACAATCGGGGAAGACACGTGAATGGCTCCTAGGGGATCCAAGGTTCTGCAGACAGAAGACGGAACCTCCCCACACTCACAATTCCGGAATAAGCCTGACTGTGTGTGGGAGGTTTGGGTCCGCCCTCCTCGCAGCTGAGTTGTGTCAAAGGAGTTCCCTTGCAAAAGGAATTCGGCTAATTGCCTACCCTGTCCAGGGGGAGGCACTAGATGCTACCTGCATTTCCAGCCCAACCCCCGCATGTCCCCGGCAGACCGCACAGGCAGACAATCGGGGAAGACACGCGAAGGGCTCCTAGGAAATCCAAGGTCCTGCAGACAGAAGACGGAACCTCCCCACACTCACAATTCCGGAACAAGCCTGACTGTGTGTGGGAGGTTTGGGTCCGCCCTCCTCGCAGCTGAGTTGTGTCAAAGGAGTTCCCTGGCAAGAGGAATTCCGCTAATTGCCTACCCTGTCCAGGGGGAGGCACTAGATGCTACCTGCATTTCCAGCCCAACCCCCGCATGTCCCCGGCAGACCGCACAGGCAGACACTCGGGGAAGACACTCGAAGGGCTCCTAGGAAATCCAAGGTCCTGCAGACAGAAGACGGAACCTCCCCACACTCAGAATTCCGGAACACGGCTGACTGTGTGGGGGAGGAATGGGGCCGCCGTCCACGAGGCTGACTGGTGTCACAGGTGTTCCCTGGCAGGGGGAAGTCCGCTAATTACCTCCTATGACCAAGGGGAGGCAATAGATGCTATCTGCATTTCCAGCCCAACCCCCGCCTTTCCCCGGCAGCCCGCACTGGGAGACAATCGGGGAATACACGTGAATGGCTCCTAGGGGATCCAAGGTTCTGCAGACAGAAGACGGAACCTCCCCACACTCACAATTCCGGAACAAGCCTGACTGTGTGGGGGAGGTTTGGGTCCACCCTCCTCGCAGCTGAGTTGTGTCAAAGGAGTTCCCTGGCAAGAGGAAGTCCGCTAATTGCCTACCATGTCCAGGGGTAGGCACTAGATGCTACCTGCATTTCCAGCCCATCCCCCGCCTTTCCCCGGCAGTCCGCACAGGCAGACACTCGGGGAAGACACGCGAAGGGCTCCTAGGAGATCCCGGGTGCTGCAGACAGAAGACGGATCCTCCCCACACTCAGAATTCCGGAACACAGCTGACTGTGTGGGGGAGGATTGGGGCCGCCGTCCACGCAGCTGACTGGTGTCACAGGTGTTCCCTGGCAGGGGGAAGTCCGCTAATTTCCTACCCTGTCCAGGGGGAGGCAATAGATTCTACCTGCATTTCCAGCCCAACCCCCGCCTTTCCCCGGCAGCCCTCAATTGGAGACACTCGGGGAAGACACGCGAATGGCTCCTAGGAAATCCAAGGTCCTGCAGACAGAAGACGGAACCTCCCCACACTCAGATTTCCGGAACACGGCTGACTGTGTGGGGGAGGTTTGGGGCCGCCGTCCACGCAGCTGACTGGTGTCACAGGAGTTACCTGGCAGGGAAAACCGCTAATTAATACCCTGTTCAGGGAGAGGCACTAGATGCTACTTTCATTTCCAGCCCAAACCCAGGCTTTCCCCGGCAGCCCGCACAGTGAGACACTCGGGGAATACACGCGAAGGGCTCCTAGGAGATCCGGGGTGCTGCAGACAGAAGACGGAACCTCCCCACACTCAGAATTCCGGAACACGGCTGACTGTGTGGGGGAGGTTTGGGGCCGCCGTCCACTCAGCTGACTGGTGTCACAGGTGTTCCCTGGCAGGGGTAATTCCGCTAAATACCTCCCATGTCCAGGGGGAGGCACTAGATGCTACCTGCATTTCCAGCCCAACCCCCGCCTTTCCCTGGCAGCACGCACTGGGAGACACTCGGGGAAGTCACGCGAAGGGCTCCTAGGAAATCCAAGGTCCTGCAGACAGAAGACGGAACCTCCCCACACTCAGAATTCCGGAACACGGCTGACTGTGTGGGGGAGGTTTGGGGCCGCCGTCCACGCAGCTGACTGGTGTCACAGGTGTTACCTGGCAGGGAAAACCGCTAATTAATACCCTTTTCAGGGAGAGGCACTAGATGCTACCTGCATTTCCAGCCCAACCCCCACCTTTCCCCGGCAGCCCGCAATGGGAGACACTCGGGGAAGACACGCGGATGGCTCCTAGGAAATCCAAGGTCCTGCAGACAGAAGACGGAACCTCCCCACACTCACAATTCCGGAACAAGGATGACAGTGTGCGGGAGGTTTGGTTCCGCCCTCCTCACAGCTGAGTGGTGTCAAAGGAGTTCCCTGGCAGGGGGAATTCCGCTAATTCCCTACCCTGTCCAGGGGGAGGCACTAGATGCTACCTGCATTTCCAGACCATCCCCAGCCTTTCCCCGGCAGCCCGCAATGGGAAACACTCGGGGAAGACACGTGAATGGCTCCTAGGAGATCCCGGGTTCTGCAGACCGAATACGGAACCTCCCCACACTCAGAATTCCGGAACACGGCTGACTGTGTGGGGGAGGAATGGGGCCGCCGTCCACGAGGCTGACTGGTGTCACAGGTGTTCCCTGGCATGGGGAAGTCCGCTAATTACCTCCTATGACCAGGGGGAGGCAATAGATGCTATCTGCATTTCCAGCCCAACCCCCGCCTTTCCCCGGCAGCCCGCACTGGGAGACAATCGGGGAAGACACGTGAATGGCTCCTAGGGGATCCAAGGTTCTGCAGACAGAAGACGGAACCTCCCCACACTCACAATTCCGGAACAAGCCTGACTGTGTGTGGGAGGTTTGGGTCCGCCCTCCTCGCAGCTGAGTTGTGTCAAAGGAGTTCCCTGGCAAGAGGAATTCCGCTAATTGCCTACCCTGTCCAGGGGGAGGCACTAGATGCTACCTGCATTTCCAGCCCAACCCCCGCATGTCCCCGGCAGACCGCACAGGCAGACACTCGGGGAAGACACGCGAAGGGCTCCTAGGAAATCCAAGGTCCTGCAGACAGAAGACGGAACCTCCCCACACTCACAATTCCGGAACAAGCCTGACTGTGTGTGGGAGGTTTGGGTCCGCCCTCCTCGCAGCTGAGTTGTGTCAAAGGAGTTCCCTGGCAAGAGGAATTCCGCTAATTGCCTACCCTGTCCAGGGGGAGGCACTAGATGCTACCTGCATTTCCAGCCCAACCCCCGCATGTCCCCGGCAGACCGCACAGGCAGACACTCGGGGAAGACACTCGAAGGGCTCCTAGGAAATCCAAGGTCCTGCAGACAGAAGACGGAACCTCCCCACACTCAGAATTCCGGAACACGGCTGACTGTGTGGGGGAGGAATGGGGCCGCCGTCCACGAGGCTGACTGGTGTCACAGGTGTTCCCTGGCAGGGGGAAGTCCGCTAATTACCTCCTATGACCAAGGGGAGGCAATAGATGCTATCTGCATTTCCAGCCCAACCCCCGCCTTTCCCCGGCAGCCCGCACTGGGAGACAATCGGGGAAGACACGTGAATGGCTCCTAGGGGATCCAAGGATCTGCAGACAGAAGACGGAACCTCCCCACACTCACAATTCCGGAACAAGCCTGACTGTGTGGGGGAGGTTTGGGTCCGCCCTCCTCGCAGCTGAGTTGTGTCAAAGGAGTTCCCTGGCAAGAGGAAGTCCGCTAATTGCCTACCATGTCCAGGGGTAGGCACTAGATGCTACCTGCATTTCCAGCCCATCCCCCGCCTTTCCCCGGCAGTCCGCACAGGCAGACACTCGGGGAAGACACGCGAAGGGCTCCTAGGAGATCCCGGGTGCTGCAGACAGAAGACGGATCCTCCCCACACTCAGAATTCCGGAACACAGCTGACTGTGTGGGGGAGGATTGGGGCCGCCGTCCACGCAGCTGACTGGTGTCACAGGTGTTCCCTGGCAGGGGGAAGTCCGCTAATTGCCTACCCTGTTCAGGGGGAGGCAATAGATTCTACCTGCATTTCCAGCCCAACCCCCGCCTTTCCCCGGCAGCCCTCAATTGGAGACACTCGGGGAAGACACGCGAATGGCTCCTAGGAAATCCAAGGTCCTGCAGACAGAAGACGGAAACTCCCCACACTCAGAATTCCAGAACACGGCTGACTGTGTGGGGGAGGTTTGGGGCCGCCGTCCACGCAGCTGACTGGTGTCACAGGAGTTACCTGGCAGGGAAAACCGCTAATTAATACCCTGTTCAGGGAGAGGCACTAGATGCTACCTTCATTTCCAGCCCAAACCCAGGCTTTCCCCGGCAGCCCGCACAGTCAGACACTCGGGGAATACACGCGAAGGGCTCCTAGGAGATCCGGGGTGCTGCAGACAGAAGACGGAACCTCCCCACACTCAGAATTCCGGAACACGGCTGACTGTGTGGGGGAGGTTTGGGGCCGCCGTCCACTCAGCTGACTGGTGTCACAGGTGTTCCCTGGCAGGGTTAATTCCGCTAAATACCTCCCATGTCCAGGGGGAGGCACTAGATGCTACCTGCATTTCCAGCCCAACCCCCGCCTTTCCCTGGCAGCACGCACTGGGAGACACTCGGGGAAGTCACGCGAAGGGCTCCTAGGAAATCCAAGGTCCTGCAGACAGAAGACGGAACCTCCCCACACTCAGAATTCCGGAACACGGCTGACTGTGTGGGGGAGGGTTGGGGCCGCCGTCCACGCAGCTGACTGGTGTCACAGGTGTTACCTG
Source organism: Camelus dromedarius (assembly GCF_036321535.1). Lineage (NCBI taxonomy): Eukaryota > Metazoa > Chordata > Mammalia > Artiodactyla > Camelidae > Camelus > Camelus dromedarius. The sequence goes on from NW_026989804.1 coordinate 1,103,354, forward strand.
TCAGGGAAAACCGCTAATTAATACCCTTTTCAGGGAGAGGCACTAGATGCTACCTGCATTTCCAGCCCAACCCCCACTTTCCCCGGCAGCCCGCAATGGGAGACACTCGGGGAAAACACGCGGATGGCTCCTAGGAAATCCAAGGTCCTGCAGACAGAAGACGGAACCTCCCCACACTCACAATTCCGGAACAAGGATGACAGTGTGCGGGAGGTTTGGTTCCGCCCTCCTCACAGCTGAGTGGTGTCAAAGGAGTTCCCTGGCAGGGGGAATTCCGCTAATTCCCTACCCTGTCCAGGGGGAGGCACTAGATGCTACCTGCATTTCCAGACCAACCCCAGCCTTTCCCCGGCAGCCCGCAATGGGAAACACTCGGGGAAGACACGTGAAGGGCTCCTAGGAGATCCCGGGTTCTGCAGACCGAATACGGAACCTCCCCACATTCAGAATTCCGGAACACGTCTGACTGTGTGGGGGAGGAATGGGGCCGCCGTCCACGAGGCTGACTGGTGTCACAGGTGTTCCCTGGCATGGGGAAGTCCGCTAATTACCTCCTATGACCAGGGGGAGGCAATAGATGCTACCTGCATTTCCAGCCCAACCCCCGCATGTCCCCGGCAGACCGCACAGGCAGACACTCGGGGAAGACACGCGAATGGCTCCTAGGAGATCCCGGGTGATGCAGACAGAAGATGGAACCTCCCCACACTCAGAATTCTGGAACACGGCTGACTGTGTGGGGGAGGTTTGGGGCCGCCGTACACGCAGCTGACTGGTGTCACAGGTGTTCCCTGGCAGGGGGAAGTCCGCTAATTGCCTACCCTGTCCAGGGGGAGGCAATAGATTCTACCTGCATTTCCAGCCCAACCCCCGCCTTTCCCAGGCAGACCTCAATGGGAGACACTCGGGGAAGACACGCGAATGCCTCCTAGGAAATCCAAGGTCCTGCAGAGAGAAGACGGAACTTCCCCACACTCAGAATTCTGGAACACGGCTGACTGTGTGGGGGAGGTTTGGGGCCGCCGTCCACGCAGCTGACTGGTGTCACAGGTGTTACCTGGCAGGGAAAACCGCTAATTAATACCCTGTTCAGGGAGAGACACTAGATGCTACCTGCATTTCCAGGCCAACCCCCGCTTTTCCCCGGCATTCCGCACAGGCAGACACTCGGGGAAGACACGCGAAGGGCTCCTAGTATATCCCGGGTGCTGCAGACAGAAGACGGAACCTCCCCACACTCAGAATTCCGGAACACGGCTGACTGTGTGGGGGAGTTTTGGGGCCGCCTTCCACGCAGCTGACTGGTGTCACAGTTGTTCCCTGGCAGGGGGAAGTCCGCTAAATACCTCCCAACTCCAGGGGGATGCACTAGATGCTACCTGCATTTCCAGCCCAACCCCCACCTTTCCCCGGCAGCCCGCAATGGGAGACACTCGGGGAAGACACGCGGATGGCTCCTAGGAAATCCAAGGTCCTGCAGACAGAAGACGGAACCTCCCCACACTCACAATTCCGGAACAAGCCTGACAGAGTGCGGGAGGTTTGGGTCCGCCATCCTCGCAGCTGAGTGGTGTCAAATGAGTTCCCTGGCAGGGGGAATTCCGCTAATTCCCTACCCTGTCCAGGGGGAGGCACTAGATGCTACCTGCATTTCCAGCCCAACCCCAGCCTTTCCCCGGCAGCCCGCAATGGGAGACACTCGGGGAAGACACGCGAATGGCTCCTAGGAAATCCAAGGTCCTGCAGACAGAAGACGGAACCTCCCCACACTCAGAATTCCGGAACACGGCTGACTGTGTGGGGGAGGTTTGGGGCCGACTTCCACGCAGCTGACTGGTGTCACATGTGTTACCTGGCAGGGAAAACCGCTAATTAATACCCTGTTCAGGGAGAGGCACTAGATGCTACCTGCATTTCCAGCCCAAACCCAGGCTTTCCCCGGCAGCCCGCACAGTCAGACACTCGGGGAAGACACGCGAAGTGCTCCTAGGAGATCCGGGGTGCTGCAGACAGAAGACGGAACCTCCCCACACTCAGAATTCCGGAACACGGCTGACTGTTTGGGGGAGGTTTGGGGCCGCCGTCCACTCAGCTGACTGGTGTCACAGGTGTTCCATGGCAGGGGTAATTCCGCTAAATACCTCCCATGTCCAGGGGGAGGCACTAGATGCTACCTGCATTTCCAGCCCAACCCCCGCCTTTCCCTGGCAGCACGCAGTGGGAGACACTCGGGGAAGACACGCGAAGGGCTCCTAGGAAATCCAAGGTCCTGCAGACAGAAGACGGAACCTCCCCAAACTCAGAATTCCAGAACACGGCTGACTGTGTGGGGGAGGAATGGGGCCGCCGTCCACGAGGCTGACTGGTGTCACAGTTGTTCCCTGGCAGGGGGAAGTCCGCTAATTACCTCCTATGACCAGGGGGAGGCAATAGATGCTATCTGCATTTCCAGCCCAACCCCCGCCTTTCCCCGGCAGCCCGCACTGGGAGACAATCGGGGAAGACACGTGAATGGCTCCTAGGGTATCCAAGGTTCTGCAGACAGAAGACGGAACCTCCCCACACTCACAATTCCGGAACAAGCCTGACTGTGTGGGGGAGGTTTGGGTCCGCCCTCCTCGCAGCTGAGTTGTGTCAAAGGAGATCCCTTGCAAGAGGAATTCCGCTAATTGCCTACCCTGTCCAGGGGGAGGCACTAGATGCTACCTGCATTTAAAGCCGAACCCCCGCATGTCCCCGGCAGACCGCACAGGCAGACACTCGGGGAAGACACGCGAAGGGCTCCTAGGAGATCCCGGGTGATGCAGACAGAAGATGGAACCTCCCCACACTCAGAATTCTGGAACACGGCTGACTGTGTGGGGGAGGTTTGGGGCCGCCGTCCACGCAACTGACTGGTGTCAAAGGTGTTCCCAGGCAGGGGGAAGTCCGCTAATTGCCTACCCTGTCCAGGGGGAGGCAATAGATTCTACCTGCATTTCCAGCCCAACCCCCGCCTTTCCCAGCCAGACCTCAATGGGAGACACTCGGGGAAGACACGCGAAGGGCTCCTAGGAGATCCCGGGTTCTGCAGACCGAATACGGAACCTCCCCACACTCAGAATTCCGGAACACGTCTGACTGTGTGGGGGAGGAATGGGGCCGCCGTCCACGAGGCTGACTGGTGTCACAGGTGTTCCCTGGCAGGGGGAAGTCCGCTAATTACCTCCTATGACCAGTGGGAGGCACTAGATGCTATCTGCATTTCCAGGCCAACCCCTGCCTTTCCCCGGCAGCCCTCACTGTGAGACAATCGGGGAAGACACGCGAATGGCTCCTAGGGGATCCAAGGTTCTGCAGACAGAAGACGGAACCTCCCCACACTCAGAATTCCGGAACACGGCTGACAGTGTGGGGGAGGTTTGGGGCCGCCGTCCACTCAGCTGACTGGTGTCACAGGTGTTCCCTGGCAGGGGTAATTCCGCTAAATACCTCCCATGTCCAGGGGGAGGCACTAGATGCTACCTGCATTTCCAGCCCAACCCCCGCCTTTCCCTGGCAGCACGCACTGGGAGACACTCGGGGAAGTCACGCGAAGGGCCCCTAGGAAATCCAAGGTCCTGCAGACAGAAGACGGAACCTCCCCACACTCAGAATTCCGGAACACGGCTGACTGTGTGGGGGAGGTTTGGGGCCGCTGTCCACGCAGCTGACTGGTGTCACAGGTGTTACCTGGCAGGGAAAACCGCTAATTAATACCCTGTTCAGGGAGAGGCACTAGATGCTACATGCATTTCCAGCCCAACCCCCACCTTTCCCCGGCAGCCCGCAATGGGAGACACTCGGGGAAGACACGCGGATGGCTCCTAGGAAATCCAAGGTCCTGCAGACAGAAGACGGAACCTCCCCACACTCACAATTCCGGAACAAGCCTGACAGTGTGCGGGAGGTTTGGGTCCACCCTCCTCACAGCTGAGTGGTGTCAAAGGAGTTCCCTGGCAGGGGGAATTCCGCTAATTCCCTACCCTGTCCAGGGGGAGGCACTAGATGCTACCTGCATTTCCAGACCAACCCCCGCATGTCCCCGGCAGATCGCACAGGCATACAATCTGGGAAGACACGCGAAGGGCTCCTAGGAGATCCCGGGTGATGCAGACAGAAGATGGAACCTCCCCACATACAGAATTCTGGAACACGGCTGACTGTCTGGGGGAGGTTTGAGGCCGCCGTCCACGCAGCTGACTGGTGTCACAGGTGTTACCTGGCAGGGAAAACCGCTAATTAATACCCTGTTCAGGGAGAGGCACTAGATGCTACCTGCATTTCCAGCCCAACCCCCGCTTTTCCCCGGCAGTCCGCACAGGCAGACACTCGGGGAAGACACGCGAAGGGCTCCTAGGATATCCCGGGTGCTGCAGACAGAAGACGGAACCTCCCCACACTCAGAATTCCGGAACACGGCTGACTGTGTGGGGGAGGTTTGGGGCCGCCGTCCACGCAGCTGACTGGTGTCACAGGTGTTCCCTGGCAGGGGGAAGTCCGCTAATTACCTCCCAACTCCAGGGGGATGCACTAGATGCTACCTGCATTTCCAGCCCAACCCCCACCTTTCCCCGGCAGCCCGCAATGGGAGACACTCGGGGAAGACACGCGGATGGCTCCTAGGGAATCCAAGGTCCTGCAGACAGAGACGGAACCTCCCCACACTCACAATTCCGGAACAAGCCTGACAGTGTGCGGGAGGTTTAGGTCCGCCCTCCTCGCAGCTGAGTGGTGTCAAAGGAGTTCCCTGGCAGGGGGAATTCCGCTAATTCCCTACCCTGTCCAGGGGGAGGCACTAGATGCTACCTGCATTTCCAGCCCAACCCCCACCTTTCCCCGGCAGCCCGCAATGGGAGACACTCGGGGAAGTCACGCGAATGGCTCCTAGGAAATCCAAGGTCCTGCAGACAGAAGACGGAACCTCCCCACACTCAGAATTCCGGAACACGGCTGACTGTGTGGGGGAGGTTTGGGGCCGCCGTCCACGCAGCTGACTGGTGTCACAGGTGTTACCTGGCAGGGAAAACCGCTAATTAATACCCTGTTCAGGAGAGGCACTAGATGCTACCTGCATTTCCAGCCCAAACCCAGGCTTTCCCCGGCAGCCCGCACAGTCAGACACTCGGGGAAGACACGCGAAGGGCTCCTAGGAGATCCGGGGTGCTGCAGACAGAAGACGGAACCTCCCCACACTCAGAATTCCGGAACACGGCTGACTGTGTGGGGGAGGTTTGGGGCCGCCGTCCACTCAGCTGACTGGTGTCACAGGTGTTCCATGGCAGGGGTAATTCCGCTAAATACCTCCCATGTCCAGGGGGAGGCACTAGATGCTACCTGCATTTCCAGCCCAACCCCCGCCTTTCCCTGGCAGCACGCACTGGGAGACACTCGGGGAAGACACGCGAAGGGCTCCTAGGAAATCCAAGGTCCTGCAGACAGAAGACGGAACCTCCCCAAACTCAGAATTCCAGAACACGGCTGACTGTGTGGGGGAGGAATGGGGCCGCCGTCCACGAGGCTGACTGGTGTCACAGTTGTTCCCTGGCAGGGGGAAGTCCGCTAATTACCTCCTATGACCAGGGGGAGGCAATAGATGCTATCTGCATTTCCAGCCCAACCCCCGCCTTTCCCCGGCAGCCCGCACTGGGAGACAATCGGGGAAGACACGTGAATGGCTCCTAGGGTATCCAAGGTTCTGCAGACAGAAGACGGAACCTCCCCACACTCACAATTCCGGAACAAGCCTGACTGTGTGGGGGAGGTTTGGGTCCGCCCTCCTCGCAGCTGAGTTGTGTCAAAGGAGTTCCCTTGCAAGAGGAATTCCGCTAATTGCCTACCCTGTCCAGGGGGAGGCACTAGATGCTACCTGCATTTAAAGCCGAACCCCCGCATGTCCCCGGCAGACCGCACAGGCAGACACTCGGGGAAGACACGCGAAGGGCTCCTAGGAGATCCCGGGTGATGCAGACAGAAGATGGAACCTCCCCACACTCAGAATTCTGGAACACGGCTGACTGTGTGGGGGAGGTTTGGGGCCGCCGTCCACGCAACTGACTGGTGTCAAAGGTGTTCCCTGGCAGGGGGAAGTCCGCTAATTGCCTACCCTGTCCAGGGGGAGGCAATAGATTCTACCTGCATTTCCAGCACAACCCCCGCCTTTCCCAGCCAGACCTCAATGGGAGACACTCGGGGAAGACACGCGAAGGGCTCCTAGGAGATCCCGGGTTCTGCAGACCGAATACGGAACCTCCCCACACTCAGAATTCCGGAACACGTCTGACTGTGTGGGGGAGGAATGGGGCCGCCGTCCACGAGGCTGACTGGTGTCACAGGTGTTCCCTGGCAGGGGGAAGTCCGCTAATTACCTCCTATGACCAGTGGGAGGCACTAGATGCTATCTGCATTTCCAGGCCAACCCCTGCCTTTCCCCGGCAGCCCTCACTGTGAGACAATCGGGGAAGACACGCGAATGGCTCCTAGGGGATCCAAGGTTCTGCAGACAGAAGACGGAACCTCCCCACACTCAGAATTCCGGAACACGGCTGACAGTGTGGGGGAGGTTTGGGGCCGCCGTCCACTCAGCTGACTGGTGTCACAGGTGTTCCCTGGCAGGGGTAATTCCGCTAAATACCTCCCATGTCCAGGGGGAGGCACTAGATGCTACCTGCATTTCCAGCCCAACCCCCGCCTTTCCCTGGCAGCACGCACTGGGAGACACTCGGGGAAGTCACGCGAAGGGCCCCTAGGAAATCCAAGGTCCTGCAGACAGAAGACGGAACCTCCCCACACTCAGAATTCCGGAACACGGCTGACTGTGTGGGGGAGGTTTGGGGCCGCCGTCCACGCAGCTGACTGGTGTCACAGGGGTTACCTGGCAGGGAAAACCGCTAATTAATACCCTGTTCAGGGAGAGGCACTAGATGCTACATGCATTTCCAGCCCAACCCCCACCTTTCCCCGGCAGCCCGCAATGGGAGACACTCGGGGAAGACACGCGGATGGCTCCTAGGAAATCCAAGGTCCTGCAGACAGAAGACGGAACCTCCCCACACTCAGAATTCCGGAACACGGCTGACTGTGTGGGGGAGGAATGGGGCCGCCGTCCACGAGGCTGACTGGTGTCACAGGTGTTCCCTGGCAGGGGGAAGTCCGCTAATTACCTCCTATGACCAGGGGGAGGCAATAGATGCTATCTGCATTTCCAGCCCAACCCCCGCCTTTCCCCGGCAGCCCGCACTGGGAGACAATCGGGGAAGACACGTGAATGTCTCCTAGGGGATCCAAGGTTCTGCAGACAGAAGACGGAACCTCCCCAAACTCACAATTCCGGAACAAGCCTGACTGTGTGGGGGAGGTTTGGGTCCGCCTTCCTCGCAGATGAGTTGTGTCAAAGGAGTTCCCTGGCAAGAGGAATTCCGCTAATTGCCTACCCTGTCCAGGGGGAGGCACTAGATGCTACCTGCATTTCCAGCCCAACCCCCGCATGTCCCCAGCAGACAGCACAGGCAGACACTCGGGGAAGACACGCGAAGGGCTCCTAGGAGATCCCGGGTGATGCAGACAGAAGATGGAACCTCCCCACTCTCAGAATTCTGGAACACGGCTGACTGTGTGGGGGAGGTTTGGTGCCGCCGTCCACGCAGCTGACTGGTGTCACAGGTGTTACCTGGCAGGGAAAACCGCTAATTAATACCCTGTTCAGGGAGAGGCACTAGATGCTACCTGCATTTCCAGCCCAAACCCAGGCTTTCCCCGGCAGCCCGCTCAGTCAGACACTCGGGGAAGACACGCGAAGTGCTCCTAGGAGATCCGGGGTTCTGCAGACCGAAGACGGAACCTCCCCACACTCAGAATTCCGGAACACGGCTGACTGTTTGGGGGAGGTTTGGGGCCGCCGTCCACTCAGCTGACTGGTGTCACAGGTGTTCCCTGGCAGGGGTAATTCCGCTAAATACCTCCCATGTCCAGGGGGAGGCACTAGATGCTACCTGCATTTCCAGCCCAACCCCCGCCTTTCCCTGGCAGCACGCACTGGGAGACAATCGGGGAAGACACGCGAAGGGCTCCTAGGAAATCCAAGGTCCTGCAGACAGAAGATGGAACCTCCCCACACTCAGAATTCCGGAACACGGCTGACTGTGTGGGGGAGGTTTGGGGCCGCCGTCCACGCAGCTGACGGGTGTCACAGGTGTTACCTGGCAGGGAAAACCGCTAATTAATACCCTGTTCAGGGAGAGGCACTAGATGCTACCTGCATTTCCAGCCCAACCTCCGCCTTTCCCCGGCAGCCCGCACAGGGAGACAATCGGGGAAGACACGTGAATGGCTCCTAGGGGATCCAAGGTTCTGCAGACAGAAGACGGAACCTCCCCACACTCACAATTCCGGAACAAGTCTGACTGTGTGGGGTAGGTTTGGGTCCGCCCTCCTCGCAGCTGAGTTGTGTCAAAGGAGTTCCCTGGCAAGAGGAATTCCGCTAATTGTCTACCCTGTCCAGGGGGAGGCACTAGATGCTACCTGCATTTCCAGCACAACCCCCGCATGTCCCCGGCAGATCGCACAGGCATACAATCTGGGAAGACACGCGAAGGGCTCCTAGGAGATCCCGGGTGATGCAGACAGAAGATGGAACCTCCCCACACACAGAATTCTGGAACACGGCTGACTGTCTGGGGGAGGTTTGGGGCCGCCGTCCACGCAGCTGACTGGTGTCACAGGTGTTACCTGGCAGGGAAAACCGCTAATTAATACCCTGTTCAGGGAGAGGCACTAGATGCTACCTGCATTTCCAGCCCAACCCCCGCTTTTCCCCGGCAGTCCGCACAGGCAGACACTCGGGGAAGACACGCGAAGGGCTCCTAGGATATCCCGGGTGCTGCAGACAGAAGACGGAACCTCCCCACACTCAGAATTCCGGAACACGGCTGACTGTGTGGGGGAGGTTTGGGGCCGCCGTCCACGCAGCTGACTGGTGTCACAGGTGTTCCCTGGCAGGGGGAAGTCCGCTAATTACCTCCCAACTCCAGGGGGATGCACTAGATGCTACCTGCATTTCCAGCCCAACCCCCACCTTTCCCCGGCAGCTCGCAATGGGAGACACTCGGGGAAGACACGCGGATGGCTCCTAGGGAATCCAAGGTCCTGCAGACAGAGACGGAACCTCCCCACACTCACAATTCCGGAACAAGCCTGACAGTGTGCGGGAGGTTTAGGTCCGCCCTCCTCGCAGCTGAGTGGTGTCAAAGGAGTTCCCTGGCAGGGGGAATTCCGCTAATTCCCTACCCTGTCCAGGGGGAGGCACTAGATGCTACCTGCATTTCCAGCCCAACCCCCACCTTTCCCCGGCAGCCCGCAATGGGAGACACTCGGGGAAGTCACGCGAATGGCTCCTAGGAAATCCAAGGTCCTGCAGACAGAAGACGGAACCTCCCCACACTCAGAATTCCGGAACACGGCTGACTGTGTGGGGGAGGTTTGGGGCCGCCGTCCACGCAGCTGACTGGTGTCACAGGTGTTACCTGGCAGGGAAAACCGCTAATTAATACCCTGTTCAGGAGAGGCACTAGATGCTACCTGCATTTCCAGCCCAAACCCAGGCTTTCCCCGGCAGCCCGCACAGTCAGACACTCGGGGAAGACACGCGAAGGGCTCCTAGGAGATCCGGGGTGCTGCAGACAGAAGACGGAACCTCCCCACACTCAGAATTCCGGAACACGGCTGACTGTGTGGGGGAGGTTTGGGGCCGCCGTCCACTCAGCTGACTGGTGTCACAGGTGTTCCCTGGCAGGGGTAATTCCGCTAAATACCTCCAATGTCCAGGGGGAGGCACTAGATGCTACCTGCATTTCCAGCCCAACCCCCGCCTTTCCCTGGCAGCACGCACTGGGAGACACTCGGGGAAGACACGCGAAGGGCTCCTAGGAAATCCAAGGTCCTGCAGACAGAAGACGGAACCTCCCCACACTCAGAATTCCGGAACACGGCTGACAGTGTGGGGGAGGTTTGGGGCCGCCGTCCACGCAGCTGACTGGTGTCACAGGTGTTACCTGGCAGGGAAAACCGCTAATTAATACCCTGTTCAGGGAGAGGCACTAGATGCTACCTGCATTTCCAGCCAAACCCCCACCTTTCCCCGGCAGCCCGCAATGGGAGACACTCGGGGAAGACACGCGGATGGCTCCTAGGAAATCCAAGGTCCTGCAGACAGAAGACGGAACCTCCCCACACTCACAATTCCGGAACAAGCCTGACAGTGTGCGGGAGGTTTAGGTCCGCCCTCCTCGCAGCTGAGTGGTGTCAAAGGAGTTCCCTGGCAGGGGGAATTCCGCTAATTCCCTACCCTGTCCAGGGGGAGGCACTAGATGCTACCTGCATTTCCAGACCAACCCCAGCCTTTCACCGGCAGCCCGCAATGGGAAACACTCGGGGAAGACACGTGAAGGGCTCCTAGGAGATCCCGGTTTCTGCAGACCGAATACGGAACCTCCCCACACTCAGAATTCCGGAACACGGCTGACTGTATGGGGGAGGTTTGGGGCCGCCGTCCACGCAGCTGACTGGTGTCACAGGTGTTACCTGGCAGGGAAAACCGCTAATTAATACCCTGTTCAGGGAGAGGCACTAGATGCTACCTGCATTTCCAGACCAACCCCCGCTTTTCCCCGGCAGTCCGCACAGGCAGACACTCGGGGAAGACACGCGAAGGGCTCCTAGGTTATCCCGGGTGCTGCAGACAGAAGACGGAACCTCCCCACACTCAGAATTCCGGAACACGGCTGACTGTGTGGGGGAGGTTTGGGGCCGCCGTCCACGCAGCTGACTGGTGTCACAGGTGTTCCCTGGCAGGGGGAAGTCCGCTAATTACCTCCCAACTCCAGGGGGATGCACTAGATGCTACCTGCATTTCCAGCCCAACCCCCACCTTTCCCCGGCAGCCCGCAATGGGAGACACTCGGGGAAGACACGCGGATGGCTCCTAGGAAATCCAAGTTCCTGCAGACAGAAGACGGAACCTCCCCACACTCACAATTCCGGAACAAGCCTGACAGTGTGCGGTAGGTTTGGGTCCGCCCTCCTCGCAGCTGAGTGGTGTCAAAGGAGTTCCCTGGCAGGGGGAATTCCGCTAATTCCCTACCCTGTCCAGGGGGAGGCACTAGATGCTACCTGCATTTCCAGCCCAACCCCCTGCATTTCCCCGGCAGCCCGCAATGGGAGACACTCGGGGAAGACACGCGGATGGCTCCTAGGAAATCCAAGGTCCTGCAGACAGAAGACGGAACCTCCCCACACTCACAATTCCGGAACAAGCCTGACAGTGTGCGGGAGGTTTGGGTCCGCCCTCCTCACCGCTGAGTGGTGTCAAAGGAGTTCCCTGGCAGGGGGAATTCCGCTAATTCCCTACCCTGTCCAGGGGGAGGCACTAGATGCTACCTGCATTTCCAGACCAACCCCAGCCTTTCACCGGCAGCCCGCAATGGGAAACACACCGGGAAGACACGTGAAGGGCTCCTAGGAGATCCCGGTTTCTGCAGACCGAATACGGAACCTCCCCACACTCAGAATTCCGGAACACGGCTGACTGTATGGGGGAGGTTTGGGGCCGCCGTCCACGCAGCTGACTGGTGTCACAGGTGTTACCTGGCAGGGAAAACCGCTAATTAATACCCTGTTCAGGGAGAGGCACTAGATGCTACCTGCATTTCCAGACCAACCCCCGCTTTTCCCCGGCAGTCCGCACAGGCAGACACTCGGGGAAGACACGCGAAGGGCTCCTAGGATATCCCGGGTGCTGCAGACAGAAGACGGAACCTCCCCACACTCAGAATTCCGGAACACGGCTGACTGTGTGGGGGAGGTTTGGGGCCGCCGTCCACGCAGCTGACTGGTGTCACAGGTGTTCCCTGGCAGGGGGAAGTCCGCTAATTACCTCCCAACTCCAGGGGGATGCACTAGATGCTACCTGCATTTCCAGCCCAACCCCCACCTTTCCCCGGCAGCCCGCAATGGGAGACACTCGGGGAAGACACGCGGATGGCTCCTAGGAAATCCAAGTTCCTGCAGACAGAAGACGGAACCTCCCCACACTCACAATTCCGGAACAAGCCTGACAGTGTGCGGTAGGTTTGGGTCCGCCCTCCTCGCAGCTGAGTGGTGTCAAAGGAGTTCCCTGGCAGGGGGAATTCCGCTAATTCCCTACCCTGTCCAGGGGGAGGCACTAGATGCTACCTGCATTTCCAGCCCAACCCCCTGCATTTCCCCGGCAGCCCGCAATGGGAGACACTCGGGGAAGACACGCGGATGGCTCCTAGGAAATCCAAGGTCCTGCAGACAGAAGACGGAAACTCCCCACACTCACAATTCCGGAACAAGCCTGACAGTGTGCGGGAGGTTTGGGTCCGCCCTCCTCACCGCTGAGTGGTGTCAAAGGAGTTCCCTGGCAGGGGGAATTCCGCTAATTCCCTACCCTGTCCAGGGGGAGGCACTAGATGCTACCTGCATTTCCAGACCAACCCCAGCCTTTCACCGGCAGCCCGCAATGGGAAACACTCGGGGAAGACACGTGAAGGGCTCCTAGGAGATCCCGGTTTCTGCAGACCGAATACGGAACCTCCCCACACTCAGAATTCTGGAACACGGCTGACTGTATGGGGGAGGTTTGGGGCCGCCGTCCACGCAGCTGACTGGTGTCACAGGTGTTACCTGGCAGGGAAAACCGCTAATTAATACCCTGTTCAGGGAGAGGCACTAGATGCTACCTGCATTTCCAGACCAACCCCCGCTTTTCCCCGGCAGTCCGCACAGGCAGACACTCGGGGAAGACACGCGAAGGGCTCCTAGGATATCCCGGGTGCTGCAGACAGAAGACGGAACCTCCCCACACTCAGAATTCCGGAACACGGCTGACTGTGTGGGGGAGGTTTGGGGCCGCCTTCCACGCAGCTGACTGGTGTCACAGGTGTTCCCTGGCAGGGGGAAGTCCGCTAATTACCTCCCAACTCCAGGGGGATGCACTAGATGCTACCTGCATTTCCAGCCCAACCCCCACCTTTCCCCGGCAGCCCGCAATGGGAGACACTCGGGGAAGACACGCGGATGGCTCCTAGGAAATCCAAGTTCCTGCAGACAGAAGACGGAACCTCCCCACACTCACAATTCCGGAACAAGCCTGACAGTGTGCGGTAGGTTTGGGTCCGCCCTCCTCGCAGCTGAGTGGTGTCAAAGGAGTTCCCTGGCAGGGGGAATTCCGCTAATACCCTACCCTGTCCAGGGGGAGGCACTAGATGCTACCTGCATTTCCAGCCCAACCCCCGCATTTCCCCGGCAGCCCGCAATGGGAGACAAACGGGGAAGACACGCGAATGGCTCCTAGGAAATCCAAGGTCCTGCAGACAGAAGACGGAACCTCCCCACACTCAGAATTCCGGAACACGGCTGACTGTGTGGGGGAGGTTTGGGGCCGCCGTCCACGCAGCTGACTGGTGTCACAGGTGTTACCTGGCAGGGAAAACCGCTAATTAATATCCTGTTCAGGGAGAGGCACTAGATGCTACCTTCATTTCCAGCCCAAACCCAGGCTTTCCCCGGCAGCCCGCACAGTCAGACACTCGGGGAAGGCACGCGAAGTGCTCCTAGGAGATCCGGGGTGCTGCAGACAGAAGACGGAACCTCCCCACACTCAGAATTCCGGAACACGGCTGACTGTGTGGGGGAGGTTTGGGGCCGCCGTCCACTCAGCTGACTGGTGTCACAGGTGTTCCCTTGCAGGGGTAATTCCGCTAAATACCTCCCATGTCCAGGGGGAGGCACTAGATTCTACCTGCATTTTCAGCCCAACCCCCGACTTTCCCTTGCAGCACGCACTGGGAGACACTCGGGGAAGACACGCGAAGGGCTCCTAGGAAATCCAAGGTCCTGCAGACAGAAGACGGAACCTCCCCACACTCAGAATTCCGGAACACGGCTGACTGGGTGGGGGAGGTTTGTGGCCGCCGTCCACGCAGCTGACTGGTGTCACAGGTGTTACCTGGCAGGGAAAACCGCTAATTAATACCCTGTTCAGGGAGAGGCACTAGATGCTACCTGCATTTCCAGCCCAACCCCCACCTTTCCCCGGCAGCCCGCAATGGGAGACACTCGGGGAAGACACGCGGATGGCTCCTAGGAAATCCAAGGTCCTGCAGACAGAAGACGGAACCTCCCCACACTCACAATTCCGGAACAAGCCTGACAGTGTGCGGGAGGTTTGGGTCCGCCCTCCTCACAGCTGAGTGGTGTCAAAGGAGTTCCCTGGCAGGGGGAATTCCGCTAATTCCCTACCCTGTCCAGGGGGAGGCACTAGATGCTACCTGCATTTCCAGACCAACCCCAGCCTTTCCCCGGCAGCCCGCAATGGGAAACACTCGGGGAAGACACGTGAACGGCTCCTAGGAGATCCCGGGTTCTGCAGACCGAATACGGAACCTCCCCACACTCAGAATTCCGGAACACGGCTGACTGTGTGGGGGAGGAATGGGGCCGCCGTCCATGAGGCTGACTGGTGTCACAGGTGTTCCCTGGCAGGGGGAAGTCCGCTAATTACCTCCTATGACCAGGGGGAGGCAATAGATGCTATCTGCATTTCCAGCCCAACCCCCGCCTTTCCCTGGCAAGCCGCACTGGGAGACAAACGGGGAAGACACGTGAATGTCTCCTAGGGGATCCAAGGTTCTGCAGACAGAAGACGGAACCTCCCCACACTCACAATTCCGGAACAAGCCTGACTGTGTGCGGGAGGTTTGGGTCCGCCCTCCTCGCAGCTGAGTTGTGTCAAAGGAGTTCCCTGGCAAGAGGAATTCCGCTAATTGCCTACCCTGTCCAGGGGGAGGCACTAGATGCTACCTGCATTTCCAGCCCATCCCCCGCATGTCCCCGGCAGACCGCACAGGAAGACACTCGGGGAAGACACGCGAAGGGATCCTAGGAGATCCCGGGTGATGCAGGCAGAAGATGGAACCTCCCCAAACTCAGAATTCTGGAACACGGCTGACTGTGTGGGGGAGGTTTGGGGCCGCCGTCCACGCAGGTGACTGGTGTCACAGGTGTTCCCTGGCAGGGGGAAGTCCGCTAATTTCCTACACTGTCAAGGGGGAGTCAATAGATTCTACCTGCATTTCCAGCCCAACCCCCGCCTTTCCCAGACAGACCTCAATGGGAGACACTCGGGGAAGACACGCGAATGCCTCCTAGGAAATCCAAGTTCCTGCAGAGAGAAGACGGAACCTCCCCATACTCAGAATTCCGGAACACGGCTGACTGTGTGGGGGAGGTATGGGGCCGCCATCCACGCAGCTGACTGGTGTCACAGGTGTTACCTGGCAGGGAAAACCGCTAATTAATACCCTGTTCAGGGAGAGGCACTAGATGCTACCTGCATTTCCAGCCCAACCCCCGCTTTTCCCCGGCAGTCCGCACAGGCAGACACTCGGGGAAGACACGCGAAGGGCTCCTAGGATATCCCGGGTGCTGCAGACAGAAGACGGAACCTCCCCACACTCAGAATTCCGGAACACGGCTGACTGTGTGGGGGAGGTTTGGGGCCGCCGTCCACGCAGCTGACTGGTGTCACAGGTGTTCCCTGGCAGGGGTAATTCCGCTAAATACCTCCCATGTCCAGGGGGAGGCACTAGATGCTACCTGCATTTCCAGCCCAACCCCCGCCTTTCCCTGGCAGCACGCACTGGGAGACACTCGGGGAAGACACGCGAAGGGATCCTAGGAAATCCAAGGTCCTGCAGACAGAAGACGGAACCTCCCCACACTCAGAATTCCGGAACACGGCTGACTGTGTGGGGGAGGTTTGGGGCCGCGTCCACGCAGCTGACTGGTGTCACAGGTGTTACCTGGCAGGGAAAACCGCTAATTAATACCCTGTTCAGGGAAAGGCACTAGATGCTACCTGCATTTCCAGCACAACCCCCGCTTTTCCCCGGCAGTCCGCACAGGCAGACACTCGGGGAAGACACGCGAAGGGCTCCTAGGATATCCCGGGTTCTGCAGACAGAAGAAGGAACCTCCCCACACTCAGAATTCCGAAACAGGGCTGACTGTGTGGGGGAGGTTTGGGGCCGCCGTCCACGCAGCTGTCTGGTGTCACAGGTGTTCCCTGGCAGGGGGAAGTCCGCTAATTACCTCCCAACTCCAGGGGGATGCACTAGATGCTACCTGCATTTCCAGCCCAACCCCCACCTTTCCCCGGCGTCCCGCAATGGGAGACCCTCGGGGAAGACATGCGGATGGCTCCTAGGAAATCCAAGTTCCTGCAGACAGAAGACGGAACCTCCCCACACTCACAATTCCGGAACAAGCCTGACAGTGTGCGGGAGGTTTGGGTCCGCCCTCCTCGCAGCTGAGTGGTGTCAAAGGAGTTCCCTGGCAGGGGGAATTCCGCTAATTCCCTACCCTGTCCAGGGGGAGGCACTAGATGCTACCTGCATTTCCAGCCCAACCCCCGCATTTCCCCGGCAGCCCGCAATGGGAGACACTCGGGGAAGACACGCGAAGGGATCCTAGGAAATCCAAGGTCCTGCAGACAGAAGACGGAACCTCCCCACACTCAGAATTCCGGAACACGGCTGACTGTGTGGGGGAGGTTTGGGGCCGCCGTCCACGCAGCTGACTGGTGTCACAGGTGTTACCTGGCAGGGAAAACCGCTAATTAATACCCTGTTCAAGGAGAGGCACTAGATGCTACCTGCATTTCCAGCCCAAACCCAGGCTTTCCCCGGCAGCCCGCACAGTCAGACACTCGGGGAAGACACGCGAAGGGCTCCTAGGAGATCCGGGGTGCTGAAGACAGAAGACGGAAGCTCCCCACACTCAGAATTCCGGAACACTGCTGACTGTTTGGGGGAGGTTTGGGGCCGCCGTCCACTCAGCTGACTGGTGTCACAGGTGTTCCCTGGCAGGGGTAATTCCGCTAAATACCTCCCATGTCCAGGGGGAGGCACTAGATGCTACCTGCATTTCCAGCCCAACCCCCGCCTTTCCCTGGCAGCACGCACAGTTAGACACTCGGGGAAGACACGCGAAGGGCTCCTAGGAGATCCGGGGTGCTGCAGACAGAAGACGGAACCTCCCCACACTCAGAATTCCGGAACACGGCTGACTGTGTGGGGGAGGTTTGGGGCCGCCGTCCACGCAGCTGACTGGTGTCACAGGTGTTACCTGGCAGGGAAAACCGCTAATTAATACCCTGTTCAAGGAGAGGCACTAGATGCTACCTGCATTTCCAGCCCAAACACAGGCTTTCCCCGGCAGCTCGCACAGTCAGACACTCGGGGAAGACACGCGAAGGGCTCCTAGGAGATCCGGAATGCTGCAGACAGAAGACGGAACCTCCCCACACTCAGAATTCCGGAACACTGCTGACTGTTTGGGGGAGGTTTTGGGCCGCCGTCCACTCAGCTGACTGGTGTCACAGGTGTTCCCTGGCAGGGGTAATTCCGCTAAATACCTCCCATGTCCAGGGGGAGGCACTAGATGCTACCTGCATTTCCAGCCCAACCCCCGCCTTTCCCTGGCAGCAAGCACTGGGAGACACTCGGGGAAGACACGCGAAGGGCTCCTAGGAAATCCAAGGTCCTGCAGACAGAAGACGGAACCTCCCCACACTCAGAATTCCGGAACACGGCTGACTGTGTGGGGGAGGAATGGGGCCGCCGTCCACGAGGCTGACTGGTGTCACAGGGGTTCCCTGGCAGGGGGAAGTCCGCTAATTACCTCCTATGACCAGGGGGAGGCAATAGATGCTATCTGCATTTCCAGCCCAACCCCCGCCTTTCCCCGGCAGCCCGCACTGGGAGACAATCGGGGAAGACACGTGAATGTCTCCTAGGGGATCCAAGGTTCTGCAGACAGAAGACGGAACCTCCCCACACTCACAATTCCGGAACAAGCCTGACTGTGTGGGGGAGGTTTGGGTCCGCCCTCCTCGCAGCTGAGTTGTGTCAAATTATTTCCCTGGTAGGAGGAAGTCCGCTAATTGCCTACCCTGTCCAGGGGGAGGCACTAGATGCTACCTGCATTTCCAGCCCATCCCACGCCTTTCCCCGGCAGTCCGCACAGGCAGACACTCGGGGAAGACACGCGAAGGGCTCCTAGGAGATCCCGGGTTCTGCAGACAGAAGACGGATCCTCCCCACACTCAGAATTCCGGAACACAGCTGACTGTGTTGGGGAGGTTTGGGGCCGCCGTCCACGCAGCTGACTGGTGTCACAGGTGTTCCCTGTCAGGGGGAAGTCCGCTAATTGCCTACCCTGTCCAGGGGTAGGCAATAGATTCTACCTGCATTTCCAGCCCAACCCCCGCCTTTCCCCGGCAGCCCTCAATTGGAGACACTCGGGGAAGACACGCGAATGGCTCCTAGGAAATCCAAGTTCCTGCAGACAGAAGACGGAACCTCCCCACACTCAGAATTCCGGAACACGGCTGACTGTGTGGGGGAGGTTTGGGGCCGCCGTCCACGCAGCTGACTGGTGTCACAGGTGTTACCTGCAGGGAAAACCGCTAATTAATACCCTGTTCAGGGAGAGGCACTAGATGCTACCTTCATTTCCACCCCAAACCCAGGCTTTCCCCGGCAGCCCGCACAGTCAGACACTCGGGGAAGACACGCGAAGGGCTCCTAGGAGATCCGGGGTGCTGCAGACAGAAGACGGAACCTCCCCACACTCAGAATTCCGGAACACGGCTGACTGTGTTGGGGAGGTTTGGGGCCGCCGTCCACTCAGCTGACTGGTGTCACAGGTGTTCCCTGGCAGGGGTAATTCCGCTAAATACCTCCCATGTCCAGGGGGAGGCACTAGATGCTACCTGCATTTCCAGCCCAACCCCCGCCTTTCCCTGGCAGCACGCACTGGGAGACACTCGGGGAAGACACGCGGATGGCTCCTAGGAAATCCAAGGTCCTGCAGACAGAAGACGGAACCTCCCCACACTCACAATTCCGGAACAAGCCTGACAGTGTTCGGGAGTTTTGGGTCCGCCCTCCTCACAGCTGAGTGGTGTCAAAGGAGTTCCCTGGCAGGGGGAATTCCGCTAATTCCCTACCATGTCCAGGGGGAGGCACTAGATGCTACCTGCATTTCCAGACAAACCCCAGCCTTTCCCCGGCAGCCCGCAATGGGAAACACACGGGGAAGACACGTGAAGGGCTCCTAGGATATCCCGGGTTCTGCAGACCGAATACGGAACCTCCCCACACTCAGAATTCCGGAACACGGCTGACTGTGTGGGGGAGGTTTGGGGCCGCCGTCCACGAGGCTGACTGGTGTCACAGGTGTTCCCTGGCAGGGGGAAGTCCGCTAATTACCTCCTATGACCAGGGGGAGGCAATAGATGCTATCTGCATTTCCAGCCCAACCCCCGCCTTTCCCCGGCAGCCCGCACTGGGAGACAATCGGGGAAGACACGTGAATGGCTCCTAGGGGATCCAAGGTTCTGCAGACAGAAGACGGAACCTCCCCACACTCACAATTCCGGAACAAGCCTGACTGTGTGGGGGAGGTTTGGGTCCGCCCTCCTCGCAGCTGAGTTGTGTCAAAGGAGTTCCCTGGCAAGAGGAATTCCGCTAATTGCCTACCCTGTCCAGGGGGAGGCACTAGATGCTACCTGCATTTCCAGCCTAACCCCCGCATGTCCCCGGCAGACCGCACAGGCAGACACTCGGGGAAGACACGCGAAGAGCTCCTAGGAGATCCCGGGTGATGCAGACAGAACACGGAACCTCCCCACACTCAGAATTCCGGAACACGGCTGACTGTGTGGGGGAGGTTTGGATCCGCCGTCCACGCAGCTGACTGGTGTCACAGGTGTTCCCTGGCAGGGAAAACCGCTAATTAATACCCTGTTCAGGGAGAGGCACTAGATGCTACCTGCATTTCCAGCCCAAACCCAGGCTTTCCCCGGCAGCCCGCACAGTCAGACACTCGGGGAAGACACGCGAAGGGCTCCTAGGAGATCCGGGGTGCTGCAGACAGAAGACGGAACCTCCCCACACTCAGATTTCCGGAACACGGCTGACTGTTTGGGGGAGGTTTGGGGCCGCCGTCCACTCAGCTGACTGGTGTCACAGGTGTTCCCTGGCAGGGGTAATTCCGCTAAATACCTCCCATGTCCAGGGGGCGGCACTAGATGCTACCTGCATTTCCTGCCCAACCCCCGCCTTTCCCTGGCAGCACGCACTGGGAGACACTCGGGGAAGACACGCGAAGGGCTCCTAGGAAATCCAAGGTCCTGCAGACAGAAGACGGAACCTCCCCACACTCAGAATTCCGGAACACGGCTGACTGTGTGGGGGAGGTTTGTGGCCGCCGTCCACGCAGCTGACTGGTGTCACAGGTGTTACCTGGCAGGGAACACCGCTAATTAATACCCTGTTCAGGGAGAGGCACTAGATGCTACCTGCATTTCCAGCCCAACCCCCACCTTTCCCCGGCAGCCCGCAATGGGAGACACTCGGGGAAGACACGCGGATGGCTCCTAGGAAATCCAAGGTCCTGCAGACAGAAGACGGAACCTCCCCACACTCACAATTCCGGAACAAGCCTGACAGTGTGCGGGAGGTTTGGGTCCGCCCTCCTCACAGCTGAGTGGTGTCAAAGGAGTTCCCTGGCAGGGGGAATTCCGCTAATTCCCTACCCTGTCCAGGGGGAGGCACTAGATGCTACCTGCATTTCCAGACCAACCCCAGCCTTTCCCCGGCAGCCCGCAATGGGAAACACTCGGGGAAGACACGTGAAGGGCTCCTAGGAGATCCCGGGTTCTGCAGACCGAATACGGAACCTCCCCACACTCAGAATTCCGGAACACGGCTGACTGTGTGGGGGAGGAATGGGGCCGCCGTCCACGAGGCTGACTGGTGTAACAGGTGTTCCCTGGCAGGGGGAAGTCCGCTAATTACCTCCTATGACCAAGGGGAGGCAATAGATGCTATCTGCATTTCCAGCCCAACCCCCGATTTTCCCCGGGAGCCCGCACTGGGAGACAATCGGGGAAGACACGCGAATGGCTCCTAGGGGATCCAAGGTTCTGCAGACAGAAGACGGGACATCCCCACACTCACAATTCCGGAACAAGCCTGACTGTGTGGGGGAGGTTTGGGTCCGCCCTCCTCGCAGCTGAGTTGTGTCAAAGGAGTTCCCTGGCAAGAGGAATTCCGCTAATTGCCTACCCTGTCCAGGGTGAGGCAATAGATGCTACCTGCATTTCCAGCCTAACCCCCGCATGTCCCCGGCAGACCGCACAGGCAGACACTCGGGGAAGACACGCGAAGGGCTCCTAGGAGATCCGGGGTGCTGCAGACAGAAGACGGAACCTCCCCACACTCAGAATTCCGGAACACGGCTGACTGTGTTGGGGAGGTTTGGGGCCGCCGTCCACTCAGCTGACTGGTGTCACAGGTGTTCCCTGGCAGGGGTAATTCCGCTAAATACCTCCCATGTCCAGGGGGAGGCACTAGATGCTACCTGCATTTCCAGCCCAACCCCCGCCTTTCCCTGGCAGCACGCACTGGGAGACACTCGGGGAAGACACGCGGATGGCTCCTAGGAAATCCAAGGTCCTGCAGACAGAAGACGGAACCTCCCCACACTCACAATTCCGGAACAAGCCTGACAGTGTTCGGGAGTTTTGGGTCCGCCCTCCTCACAGCTGAGTGGTGTCAAAGGAGTTCCCTGGCAGGGGGAATTCCGCTAATTCCCTACCATGTCCAGGGGGAGGCACTAGATGCTACCTGCATTTCCAGACAAACCCCAGCCTTTCCCCGGCAGCCCGCAATGGGAAACACACGGGGAAGACACGTGAAGGGCTCCTAGGATATCCCGGGTTCTGCAGACCGAATACGGAACCTCCCCACACTCAGAATTCCGGAACACGGCTGACTGTGTGGGGGAGGTTTGGGGATGCCGTCCACGAGGCTGACTGGTGTCACAGGTGTTCCCTGGCAGGGGGAAGTCCGCTAATTACCTCCTATGACCAGGGGGAGGCAATAGATGCTATCTGCATTTCCAGCCCAACCCCCGCCTTTCCCCGGCAGCCCGCACTGGGAGACAATCGGGGAAGACACGTGAATGGCTCCTAGGGGATCCAAGGTTCTGCAGACAGAAGACGGAACCTCCCCACACTCACAATTCCGGAACAAGCCTGACTGTGTGGGGGAGGTTTGGGTCCGCCCTCCTCGCAGCTGAGTTGTGTCAAAGGAGTTCCCTGGCAAGAGGAATTCCGCTAATTGCCTACCCTGTCCAGGGGGAGGCACTAGATGCTACCTGCATTTCCAGCCTAACCCCCGCATGTCCCCGGCAGACCGCACAGGCAGACACTCGGGGAAGACACGCGAAGAGCTCCTAGGAGATCCCGGGTGATGCAGACAGAACACGGAACCTCCCCACACTCAGAATTCCGGAACACGGCTGACTGTGTGGGGGAGGTTTGGATCCGCCGTCCACGCAGCTGACTGGTGTCACAGGTGTTCCCTGGCAGGGAAAACCGCTAATTAATACCCTGTTCAGGGAGAGGCACTAGATGCTACCTGCATTTCCAGCCCATACCCAGGCTTTCCCCGGCAGCCCGCACAGTCAGACACTCGGGGAAGACACGCGAAGGGCTCCTAGGAGATCCGGGGTGCTGCAGACAGAAGACGGAACCTCCCCACACTCAGATTTCCGGAACACGGCTGACTGTTTGGGGGAGGTTTGGGGCCGCCGTCCACTCAGCTGACTGGTGTCACAGGTGTTCCCTGGCAGGGGTAATTCCGCTAAATACCTCCCATGTCCAGGGGGAGGCACTAGATGCTACCTGCATTTCCTGCCCAACCCCCGCCTTTCCCTGGCAGCACGCACTGGGAGACACTCGGGGAAGACACGCGAAGGGCTCCTAGGAAATCCAAGGTCCTGCAGACAGAAGACGGAACCTCCCCACACTCAGAATTCCGGAACACGGCTGACTGTGTGGGGGAGGTTTGGGGCCGCCGTCCACGCAGCTGACTGGTGTCACAGGTGTTACCTGGCAGGGAACACCGCTAATTAATACCCTGTTCAGGGAGAGGCACTAGATGCTACCTGCATTTCCAGCCCAACCCCCACCTTTCCCCGGCAGCCCGCAATGGGAGACACTCGGGGAAGACACGCGGATGGCTCCTAGGAAATCCAAGGTCCTGCAGACAGAAGACGGAACCTCCCCACACTCACAATTCCGGAACAAGCCTGACAGTGTGCGGGAGGTTTGGGTCCGCCCTCCTCACAGCTGAGTGGTGTCAAAGGAGTTCCCTGGCAGGGGGAATTCCGCTAATTCCCTACCCTGTCCAGGGGGAGGCACTAGATGCTACCTGCATTTCCAGACCAACCCCAGCCTTTCCCCGGCAGCCCGCAATGGGAAACACTCGGGGAAGACACGTGAAGGGCTCCTAGGAGATCCCGGGTTCTGCAGACCGAATACGGAACCTCCCCACACTCAGAATTCCGGAACACGGCTGACTGTGTGGGGGAGGAATGGGGCCGCCGTCCACGAGGCTGACTGGTGTAACAGGTGTTCCCTGGCAGGGGGAAGTCCGCTAATTACCTCCTATGACCAAGGGGAGGCAATAGATGCTATCTGCATTTCCAGCCCAACCCCCGATTTTCCCCGGGAGCCCGCACTGGGAGACAATCGGGGAAGACACGCGAATGGCTCCTAGGGGATCCAAGGTTCTGCAGACAGAAGACGGGACATCCCCACACTCACAATTCCGGAACAAGCCTGACTGTGTGGGGGAGGTTTGGGTCCGCCCTCCTCGCAGCTGAGTTGTGTCAAAGGAGTTCCCTGGCAAGAGGAATTCCGCTAATTGCCTACCCTGTCCAGGGTGAGGCACTAGATGCTACCTGCATTTCCAGCCTAACCCCCGCATGTCCCCGGCAGACCGCACAGGCAGACACTCGGGGAAGACACGCGAAGGGCTCCTAGGAGATCCCGGGTGATGCAGACAGAAGATGGAACCTCCCCACACTCAGAATTCTGGAACACGGCTGACTGTGTGGGGGAGGTTTGGGGCCGACGTCCACGCAGCTGACTGGTGTCACAGGTGTTCCCTGGCAGGGGGAATTCCGCTAATTCCCTACCCTGTCCAGGGGGAGGCACTAGATGCTACCTGCATTTCCAGACCAACCCCAGCCTTTCCCCGGCAGCCCGCAATGGGAAACACTCGGGGAAGACACGTGAAGGGCTCCTAGGAGATCCCGGGTTCTGCAGACCGAATACGGAACCTCCCCACACTCAGAATTCCGGAACACGGCTGACTGTGTGGGGGAGGAATGGGGCCGCCGTCCACGAGGCTGACTGGTGTAACAGGTGTTCCCTGGCAGGGGGAAGTCCGCTAATTACCTCCTATGACCAAGGGGAGGCAATAGATGCTATCTGCATTTCCAGCCCAACCCCCGATTTTCCCCGGGAGCCCGCACTGGGAGACAATCGGGGAAGACACGCGAATGGCTCCTAGGGGATCCAAGGTTCTGCAGACAGAAGACGGGACATCCCCACACTCACAATTCCGGAACAAGCCTGACTGTGTGGGGGAGGTTTGGGTCCGCCCTCCTCGCAGCTGAGTTGTGTCAAAGGAGTTCCCTGGCAAGAGGAATTCCGCTAATTGCCTACCCTGTCCAGGGTGAGGCAATAGATGCTACCTGCATTTCCAGCCTAACCCCCGCATGTCCCCGGCAGACCGCACAGGCAGACACTCGGGGAAGACACGCGAAGGGCTCCTAGGAGATCCGGGGTGCTGCAGACAGAAGACGGAACCTCCCCACACTCAGAATTCCGGAACACGGCTGACTGTGTTGGGGAGGTTTGGGGCCGCCGTCCACTCAGCTGACTGGTGTCACAGGTGTTCCCTGGCAGGGGTAATTCCGCTAAATACCTCCCATGTCCAGGGGGAGGCACTAGATGCTACCTGCATTTCCAGCCCAACCCCCGCCTTTCCCTGGCAGCACGCACTGGGAGACACTCGGGGAAGACACGCGGATGGCTCCTAGGAAATCCAAGGTCCTGCAGACAGAAGACGGAACCTCCCCACACTCACAATTCCGGAACAAGCCTGACAGTGTTCGGGAGTTTTGGGTCCGCCCTCCTCACAGCTGAGTGGTGTCAAAGGAGTTCCCTGGCAGGGGGAATTCCGCTAATTCCCTACCATGTCCAGGGGGAGGCACTAGATGCTACCTGCATTTCCAGACAAACCCCAGCCTTTCCCCGGCAGCCCGCAATGGGAAACACACGGGGAAGACACGTGAAGGGCTCCTAGGATATCCCGGGTTCTGCAGACCGAATACGGAACCTCCCCACACTCAGAATTCCGGAACACGGCTGACTGTGTGGGGGAGGTTTGGGGATGCCGTCCACGAGGCTGACTGGTGTCACAGGTGTTCCCTGGCAGGGGGAAGTCCGCTAATTACCTCCTATGACCAGGGGGAGGCAATAGATGCTATCTGCATTTCCAGCCCAACCCCCGCCTTTCCCCGGCAGCCCGCACTGGGAGACAATCGGGGAAGACACGTGAATGGCTCCTAGGGGATCCAAGGTTCTGCAGACAGAAGACGGAACCTCCCCACACTAACAATTCCGGAACAAGCCTGACTGTGTGGGGGAGGTTTGGGTCCGCCCTCCTCGCAGCTGAGTTGTGTCAAAGGAGTTCCCTGGCAAGAGGAATTCCGCTAATTGCCTACCCTGTCCAGGGGGAGGCACTAGATGCTACCTGCATTTCCAGCCTAACCCCCGCATGTCCCCGGCAGACCGCACAGGCAGACACTCGGGGAAGACACGCGAAGAGCTCCTAGGAGATCCCGGGTGATGCAGACAGAACACGGAACCTCCCCACACTCAGAATTCCGGAACACGGCTGACTGTGTGGGGGAGGTTTGGATCCGCCGTCCACGCAGCTGACTGGTGTCACAGGTGTTCCCTGGCAGGGAAAACCGCTAATTAATACCCTGTTCAGGGAGAGGCACTAGATGCTACCTGCATTTCCAGCCCATACCCAGGCTTTCCCCGGCAGCCCGCACAGTCAGACACTCGGGGAAGACACGCGAAGGGCTCCTAGGAGATCCGGGGTGCTGCAGACAGAAGACGGAACCTCCCCACACTCAGATTTCCGGAACACGGCTGACTGTTTGGGGGAGGTTTGGGGCCGCCGTCCACTCAGCTGACTGGTGTCACAGGTGTTCCCTGGCAGGGGTAATTCCGCTAAATACCTCCCATGTCCAGGGGGAGGCACTAGATGCTACCTGCATTTCCTGCCCAACCCCCGCCTTTCCCTGGCAGCACGCACTGGGAGACACTCGGGGAAGACACGCGAAGGGCTCCTAGGAAATCCAAGGTCCTGCAGACAGAAGACGGAACCTCCCCACACTCAGAATTCCGGAACACGGCTGACTGTGTGGGGGAGGTTTGGGGCCGCCGTCCACGCAGCTGACTGGTGTCACAGGTGTTACCTGGCAGGGAACACCGCTAATTAATACCCTGTTCAGGGAGAGGCACTAGATGCTACCTGCATTTCCAGCCCAACCCCCACCTTTCCCCGGCAGCCCGCAATGGGAGACACTCGGGGAAGACACGCGGATGGCTCCTAGGAAATCCAAGGTCCTGCAGACAGAAGACGGAACCTCCCCACACTCACAATTCCGGAACAAGCCTGACAGTGTGCGGGAGGTTTGGGTCCGCCCTCCTCACAGCTGAGTGGTGTCAAAGGAGTTCCCTGGCAGGGGGAATTCCGCTAATTCCCTACCCTGTCCAGGGGGAGGCACTAGATGCTACCTGCATTTCCAGACCAACCCCAGCCTTTCCCCGGCAGCCCGCAATGGGAAACACTCGGGGAAGACACGTGAAGGGCTCCTAGGAGATCCCGGGTTCTGCAGACCGAATACGGAACCTCCCCACACTCAGAATTCCGGAACACGGCTGACTGTGTGGGGGAGGAATGGGGCCGCCGTCCACGAGGCTGACTGGTGTAACAGGTGTTCCCTGGCAGGGGGAAGTCCGCTAATTACCTCCTATGACCAAGGGGAGGCAATAGATGCTATCTGCATTTCCAGCCCAACCCCCGATTTTCCCCGGGAGCCCGCACTGGGAGACAATCGGGGAAGACACGCGAATGGCTCCTAGGGGATCCAAGGTTCTGCAGACAGAAGACGGGACATCCCCACACTCACAATTCCGGAACAAGCCTGACTGTGTGGGGGAGGTTTGGGTCCGCCCTCCTCGCAGCTGAGTTGTGTCAAAGGAGTTCCCTGGCAAGAGGAATTCCGCTAATTGCCTACCCTGTCCAGGGTGAGGCACTAGATGCTACCTGCATTTCCAGCCTAACCCCCGCATGTCCCCGGCAGACCGCACAGGCAGACACTCGGGGAAGACACGCGAAGGGCTCCTAGGAGATCCCGGGTGATGCAGACAGAAGATGGAACCTCCCCACACTCAGAATTCTGGAACACGGCTGACTGTGTGGGGGAGGTTTGGGGCCGACGTCCACGCAGCTGACTGGTGTCACAGGTGTTCCCTGGCAGGGGGAAGTCCGCTAATTGCCTACCCTGTCCAGGGGGAGGCAATAGATTCTACCTGCATTTCCAGCCCAACCCCCGCCTTTCCCAGGCAGACCTCAATGGGAGACACTCGGGGAAGACACGCGAATGCCTCCTAGGAAATCCAAGGTCCTGCAGAGAGAAGACGGAACCTCCCCACACTCAGAATTCGGGTACACGGCTGACTGTGTGGGGGAGGTTTGGGGCCGCCGTCCACGCAGCTGACTGGTGTCACAGGTGTTACCTGGCAGGGAAAACCGCTAATTAATACCCTGCTCAGGGAGAGGCAATAGATGCTACCTGCATTTCCAGCCCAACCCCCGCTTTTCCCCGGCAGTACGCACAGGCAGACACTCGGGGAAGACACGCGAAGGGCTCCTAGGATATCCCGGGTGCTGCAGACAGAAGACGGAACCTCCCCACACTCAGAATTCCGGAACACGGCTGACTGTGTGGGGAAGGTTTGGGGCCGCCGTCCACGCAGCTGACTGGTGTCACAGGTGTTCCCTGGCAGGGAGAAGTCCGCTAATTACCTCCCAACTCCAGGGGGATGCACTAGATGCTACCTGCATTTCCAGCCCAACCCCCACCTTTCCCCGGCAGCCCGCAATGGGAGACACTCGGGGAAGACACGCGGATGGCTCCTAGGAAATCCAAGGACCTGCAGACAGAAGACGGATCCTCCCCACACTCACAATTCCGGAACAAGCCTGACAGTGTGCGGTAGGTTTGGGTCCGCCCTCCTTGCAGCTGAGTGGTGTCAAAGGAGTTCCCAGGCAGGGGGAATTCCGCTAATTCCCTACCCTGTCCAGGGGGAGGCACTAGATGCTACCTGCATTTCCAGCCCAACCCCCGCATTTCCCCGGCAGCCCGCAATGGGAGACACTCGGGGAAGACACGCGAATGGCTCCTAGGAAATCCAAGGTCCTGCAGACAGAAGACGGAACCTCCCCACACTCAGAATTCTGGAACACGGCTGACTGTGTCGGGGAGATTTGGGGTCGCCGTCCACGCAGCTGACTGGTGTCACAGGTGTTACCTGGCAGGGAAAACCGCTAATTAATACCCTGTTCAGGGAGAGGCACTAGATGCTACCTGCATTTCCAGCCCAACCCCCACCTTTCCCCGGCAGCCCGCAATGGGAGACACGCGGGGAAGACACGCGGATGGCTCCTAGGAAATCCAAGGTCCTGCAGACAGAAGACGGAACCTCCCCACACTCACAATTCCGGAACACTGCTGACTGTTTGGGGGAGGTTTGGGGCCGCCGTCCACTCAGCTGACTGGTGTCACAGGGGTTCCCTGGCAGGGGTAATTCCGCTAAATACCTCCCATGTCCAGGGGGAGGCACTAGATGCTACCTGCATTTCCAGCCCAACCCCCGCATTTCCCTGGCAGCACGCACAGTTAGACACTCGGGGAAGACACGCGAAGGGCTCCTAGGAGATCCGGGGTGCTGCAGACAGAAGACGGAACCTCCCCACACTCAGAATTCCGGAACACGGCTGACTGTGTGGGGGAGGTTTGGGGCAGCCGTCCACGCAGCTGACTGGTGTCACAGGTGTTACCTGGCAGGGAAAACCGCTAATTAATACCCTGTTCAAGGAGAGGCACTAGATGCTACCTGCATTTCCAGCCCAAACACAGGCTTTCCCCGGCAGCTCGCACAGTCAGACACTCGGGGAAGACACGCGAAGGGCTCCTAGGAGATCCGGAATGCTGCAGACAGAAGACGGAACCTCCCCACACTCAGAATTCCGGAACACTGCTGA
This sequence comes from Camelus dromedarius, assembly GCF_036321535.1. Taxonomy (NCBI): domain Eukaryota; kingdom Metazoa; phylum Chordata; class Mammalia; order Artiodactyla; family Camelidae; genus Camelus; species Camelus dromedarius. The sequence continues at coordinate 1,132,720 of NW_026989804.1, forward strand.
CTGTTTGGGGGAGGTTTGGGGCCGCCGTCCACTCAGCTGACTGGTGTCACAGGTGTTCCCTGGCAGGGGTAATTCCGCTAAATACCTCCCATGTCCAGGGGGAGGCACTAGATGCTACCTGCATTTCCAGCCCAACCCCCGCCTTTCCCTGGCAGCAAGCACTGGGAGACACTCGGGGAAGACACGCGAAGGGCTCCTAGGAAATCCAAGGTCCTGCAGACAGAAGACGGAACCTCCCCACACTCAGAATTCCGGAACACGGCTGACTGTGTGGGGGAGGAATGGGGCCGCCGTCCACGAGGCTGACTGGTGTCACAGGTGTTCCCTGGCAGGGGGAAGTCCGCTAATTACCTCCTATGACCAGGGGGAGGCAATAGATGCTATCTGCATTTCCAGCCCAACCCCCGCCTCTCCCCGGCAGCCCGCACTGGGAGACAATCGGGGAAGACACGTGAATGTCTCCTAGGGGATCCAAGGTTCTGCAGACAGAAGACGGAACCTCCCCACACTCACAATTCCGGAACAAGCCTGACTGTGGGGGGAGGTTTGGGTCCGCCCTCCTCGCAGCTGAGTTGTGTCAAATTATTTCCCTGGTAGGAGGAAGTCCGCTAATTGCCTACCCTGTCCAGGGGGAGGCACTAGATGCTACCTGCATTTCCAGCCCATCCCACGCCTTTCCCCGGCAGTCCGCACAGGCAGACACTCGGGGAAGACACGGGAAGGGCTCCTAGGAGATCCCGGGTGCTGCAGACAGAAGACGGATCCTCCCCACACTCAGAATTCCGGAACAAAGCTGACTGTGTTGGGGAGGTTTGGGGCCGCCGTCCACGCAGCTGACTGGTGTCACAGGTGTTCCCTGTCAGGGGGAAGTCCGCTAATTGCCTACCCTGTCCAGGGGGAGGCAATAGATTCTACCTGCATTTCCAGCCCAACCCCCGCCTTTCCCCGGCAGCCCTCAATTGGAGACACTCGGGGAAGACACGCGAATGGCTCCTAGGAAATCCAAGGTCCTGCAGACAGAAGACGGAACCTCCCCACACTCAGAATTCCGGAACACGGCTGACTGTGTGGGGGAGGTTTGGGGCCGCCGTCCACTCAGCTGACTGGTGTCACAGGTGTTCCCTGGCAGGGGTAATTCCGCTAAATACCTCCCATGTCCAGGGGGAGGCACTAGATGCTACCTGCATTTCCAGACCAACCCCAGCCTTTCCCCGGCAGCCCGCAATGGGAGACACTCGGGGAAGACACGTGAAGGGCTCCTAGGAGATCCCGGGTTCTGCAGACCGAATACGGAACCTCCCCACACTCAGAATTCCGGAACACGGCTGACTGTGTGGGGGCGGAATGGGGCCGCCGTCCACGAGGCTGACTGGTGACACAGGTGTTCCCTGGCAGGGGGAAGTCCGCTAATTACCTCCTATGACCAGGGGGAGGCAATAGATGCTATCTGCATTTCCAGCCAAACCCCCGCCTTTCCCCGGCAGCCCACACTGGGAGACAATCGAGGAAGACACGCGAATGGCTCCTAGGGGATTCAAGGTTCTGCAGACAGAAGACGGAACCTCCCCACACACACAATTCCGGAACAAGCCTGACTGTGTGGGGGAGGTTTGGGTCCGCCCTCCTCACAGCTGAGTTGTGTCAAAGGAGTTCCCTGGCAAGAGGAATTCCGCTAATTGCCTACCCTGTCCAGGGGGAGGCACTAGATGCTACCTGCATTTCCAGCCCAACCCCCGCATGTCCCCGGCAGTCCGCACAGGCAGACACTCGGGGAAGACACGCGAAGGGCTCCTAGGAGATCCCGGGTGCTGCAGACAGAAGACGGAACCTCCCCACACTCAGAATTCCGGAACACGGCTGACTGGGTGGGGGAGGTTTGGGGCCGCCGTCCACGCAGATGACTGGTGTCACAGGTGTTCCCTGGCAGGGGGAAGTCAGCTAATTGCATACCCTGTCCAGGGGGAGGCAATAGATTCTACCTGCATTTCCAGCCCAACCCCCGCCTTTCCGCGTCAGCCCTCAATGGGAGACACTCGGGGAAGACACGCGAATGGCTCCTAGGAAATCCAAGGTCCTGCAGACAGAAGACGGAACCTCCCCACACTCAGAATTCCGGAACACGGCTGACTGTGTGGGGGAGGTTTGGGGCCGCTGTCCACGCAGCTGACTGGTGTCACATGTGTTACCTGGCAGGGAAAACCGCTAATTAATACCCTGTTAAGGGAGAGGCACTAGATGCTACCTGCATTTCCAGCCCAAACCCAGGCTTTCCCCGGCAGCCCGCACAGTCAGACACTCGGGGAAGACACGCGAAGGGCTCCTAGGAGATCTGGGGTGCTGTAGACAGAAGACGGAACCTCCCCACACTCAGAATTCCGGAACACGGCTGACTGTGTGGGGGAGGTTTGGGGCCGCCGTCCACGCAGCTGACTGGTGTCACAGGTGTTACCTGGCAGGGAAAACCGCTAATTAATACCCAGTTCAGGGAGAGGCACTAGATGCTACCTGCATTTCCAGCCCAACCCCCACCTTTTCCCGGCCGCCCGCAATGGGAGACACTCGGGGAAGACACGCGGATGGCTCCTAGGAAATCCAAGGTCCTGCAGACAGAAGACGGAACCTCCCCACACTCACAATTCTGGAACAAGCCTGACAGTGTGCGGGAGGTTTCGGTCCGCCCTCCTCACAGCTGAGTGGTGTCAAAGGAGATCCCTGGCAGGGGGAATTCCGCTAATTCCCTACCCTGTCCAGGGGGAGGCACTAGATGCTACCTGCATTTCCAGACCAACCCCAGCCTTTCCCCGGCAGCCCGCAATGGGAAACACTCGGGGAAGACACGTGAAGGGCTCCTAGGAGATCCCGGGTTCTGCAGACCGAATACGGAACCTCCCCACACTCAGAATTCCGGAACACGGCTGACTGAGTGGGGGAGGAATGGGGCCGCCGTCCACGAGGCTGACTGGTGTCACAGGTGTTCCCTGGCAGGGGGAAGTCCGCTAATTACCTCCTATGACCAGGGGGAGGCAATAGATGCTATCTGCATTTCCAGCCCAACCCCCGCCTTTCCCCGGCAGCCCGCACTGGGAGACAATCGGGGAAGACACGTGAATGGCTCCAAGGGGATCCAAGGTTCTGCAGACAGAAGACGGAACCTCCCCACACTCACAATTCCGGAACAAGCCTGACTGTGTGGGGGAGGTTTGGGTCCGCCCTCCTCGCAGCTGAGTTGTGTCAAAGGAGTTCCCTGGCAAGAGGAATTCCGCTAATTGCCTACCCTGTCCAGGGGGAGGCACTAGATGCTACCTGCATTTCCAGCCCAACCCCCGCATGTCCCCGGCAGACCGCACAGGCAGACACTCGGGGAAGACACGCGAAGGGCCCTAGGAGATCCCGGGTGATGCAGACACAAGATGGAACCTCCCCACACTCAGAATTCCGGAACACGGCTGACTGTGTGGGGGAGGTTTGGGGCCGCCGTCCACGCAGCAGACTGGTGTCACAGGTTTTCCCTGGCAGGGGGAAGTCCGCTAATTGCCTACCCTGTCCAGGGGGAGGCAATAGATTCTACCTGCATTTCCAGCCCAACCCCCGCCTTTCCCAGGCAGACCTCAATGGGAGACACTCGGGGAAGACACGCGAATGCCTCCTAGGAAATCCAAGGTCCTGCAGAGAGAAGACGGAACCTCCCCACACTCAGAATTCCGGAACACGGCTGACTGTTTGGGGGAGGTTTGGGGCCGCCGTCCACGCAGCTGACTGGTTTCACAGGTGTTCCCTGGCAGGGGGAAGTCCGCTAATTACCTCCCAACTCCAGGGGGATGCACTAGATTCTACCTGCATTTCCAGCCCAACCCCCACCTTTACCCTGCAGCCCGCAATGGGAGACACTCGGGGAAGACACGCGGATGGCTCCTAGGAAATCCAAGGTCCTGCAGACAGAAGACGGAACCTCCCCACACTCACAATTCCGGAACAAGCCTGACAGTGTGCGGGAGGTTTGGGTCCGCCCTCCTCGCAGCTGAGTGGTGTCAAAGGAGTTCCCTGGCAGGGGGAATTCCGCTAATTCCCTACCCTGTCCAGGGGGAGGCACTAGATGCTACCTGCATTTCCAGCCCAACCCCCGCATTTCCCATGCAGCCCGCAATGGGAGACACTCGGGGAAGACACGCGAATGGCTCCTAGGAAATCCAAGGTCATGCAGACAGATGACGGAACCTCCCCACACTCAGAATTCCGGAACACGGCTGACTGTGTGGGGGAGGTTTGGGTCCGCCCTCCTCGCAGCTGAGTTGTGTCAAAGGAGTTCCCTGGCAAGAGGAATTCCGCTAATTGCCTACCCTGTCCAGGGGGAGGCACTAGATGCTACCTGCATTTCCAGCCCAACCCCCGCATGTCCCCGGCAGACCGCACAGGCAGACACTCGGGGAAGACACGCGAATGCCTCCTAGGAAATCCAAGGTCCTGCAGATAGAAGACGGAATCTCCCCACACTCAGAAATCCGGAAGACGGCTGACTGTGTGGGGGAGGTTTGGGGCCGCCGTCCACGCAGCTGACTGGTGTCACAGGTGTTACCTGGCAGGGAAAACCGCTAATTAATACCCTGTTCAGGGAGAGGCACTAGATGCTACCTGCATTTCCAGCCCAACCCCCGCTTTCCGCGGCAGTCCGCACAGGCAGACACTCGGGGAAGACACGCGAAGGGCTCCTAGGATATCCCGGGTGCTGCAGACAGAAGACTTAATCTCCCCACACTCACAATTCCGGAACACGGCTGACTGGGTGGGGGAGGTTTGGGGCCGCCGTCCACGCAGCTGACTGGTGTCACAGCTGTTCCCTGGCAGGGGGAATTCCGCTAATTACCTCCCAACTCCAGGGGGATGCACTAGATGCTACCTGCATTTCCAGCCCAACCCCCAACTTTCCCCGGCAGCCCGCAATGGGAGACACTCGGGGAAGACACGCGGATGGCTCCTAGGAAATCCAAGGTCCTGCAGACAGAAGACGGAACCTCCCCACACTCACAATTCCGGAACAAGCCTGACAGTGTGCGGGAGGTTTGGGTCCGCCCTCCTCGCAGCTGAGTGGTGTCAAAGGAGTTCCCTGGCAGGGGGAATTCCGCTAATTCCCTACCCTGTCCAGGGGGAGGCACTAGATGCTACCTGCATTTCCAGCCCAACCCCCGCATTTCCCCGGCAGCCCGCAATGGGAGACACTCGGGGAAGACACGCGAATGGCTCCTAGGAAATCCAAGGTCCTGCAGACAGAAGACGGAACATCCCCACACTCAGAATTCCGGAACACGGCTGACTGTGTGGGGGAGGTTTGGGGCCGCCGTCCACGCAGCTGACTGGTGTCACAGGTGTTACCTGGCAGGGAAAACCGCTAATTAATACCCTGTTCAGGGAGAGGCACTAGATGCTACCTTCATTTCCAGCCCAAACCCAGGCTATCCCCGGCAGCCCGCACAGTCAGACACTCGGGGAAGACACGCGAAGGGCTCCTAGGAGATCCGGGGTGCTGCAGACAGAAGACGGAACCTCCTCACACTCAGAATTCTGGAACACGGCTGACTGTGTGGGGGAGGTTTGGGGCCGCCGTCCACTCAGCTGACTGGTGTCACAGGTGTTCCCTGGCAGGGGTAATTCTGCTAAATACCCCCCATGTCCAGAGGGAGGCACTAGATGCTACCTGCATTTCCAGCCCAACCCCCGCCTTTCCCTGGCAGCCCGCACTGGGAGACTCTCGGGGATGACACGCGAATGGCTATTACAGATCCAAGGTCCTGCACACAGAAGACGGAACCTCCCCACACTCACAATTCCGGAACAAGCCTGACTGTGTGGGGGAGGTTTGGGGCCGCCGTCCACGCAGCTGACTGGTGTCACAGGTGTTACCTGGCAGGGGAAATCCGCTAACAAAATCCCCTGTCCAGGGAGAGGCAATAGATGCTACCTGCATTTCCAGCCCAACCCTTCACATTTCCCCGGCAGCCCGCAATGTGAGACACTCGGGGAAACACGTGAAGGGCTCCTAGGAAATCCCGGGTGCCTCAGACAGAACACGGAACCTCCCCACACTCAGAATTCCGGAACACGGCTGACTGTGTGTGGGAGGTTTGGGGCCGTCGTCCACGCAGTTGACTGGTGTCAAAGGTGTTCCCCGGCAGGGGGAATTCCGCTAATTACCTACCCTGTCCAGGGGGAGGCACTTGATGCTTCCTGAATTTCCAGCCCAACCCCTGCCTTTCCCCGGAAGCTCGCAATTGGAGACACTCGGGGAAAACACGCGGATGGCTCCTATGAAATCCAAGGTCCTGCAGACAGAAGACGGAACCTCCCCACACTCACAATTCCGGAATAAGCCTGACTGTGTGTGGGAAGTTTGGGTCCGCCCTCCTCGCAACTGAGTGGTGTCAAAGGAGTTCGCTGGCAGGAGGAAGTCCGCTAATTGCCTACCCTGTCCAGGGGGAGGCACTAGATGCTACCTGCATTTCCAGCCCAACCCCCGCATTTCCCCGGCAGCCCTCAATGGGAGAAACTCGGGGAAGACACGCGAGTGGCTCCAAGGAAATCGAAGGTCCTGCAGACAGAAGACGGAACCTCCCCACACTCAGAATTCCGGAACAAGGCTGACTGTGTGGGGGAGGTTTGGGGCCGCCGTCCACGCAGATGACTGGTGTCACAGGTGTTACCTGGCAGGGAAAACCGCTAATTAATACCCTGTTCATGGAGAGGCACTAAATGCTACCTGCATTTCCAGCCCAACCCCCGCCTTTCCCCGGCAGTCCGCACAGGCAGACACACGGGGAAGGCACGCGAAGGGCTCCTAGGAGATCCCGGGTTCTGCAGACCGAATACGGAACCTCCCCACAATTACAATTCCGGAACACGGCTGACTGTGTGGGGGAGGAATGGGGCCGCCGTCCACGAGGCTGACTGGTGTCACAGGTGTTCCCTGGCAGGGGGAAGTCCGCTAATTACCTCCTATGATCAGGGGGAGGCACTAGATGCTATCTGCATTTCCAGCCCAACCCCCGCCTTTCCCCGGCAGCCCGCACTGGGAGACAATCGGGGAAGTCACGCGAATGGCTCCTAGGGGATCCAAGGTTCTGCAGACAGAAGACGGAACCTCCCCACACTCACAATTCCTGATCAAGCCTGACTGTTTGGGGGAGGTTTGGGTCCGCCCTCCTCGCAGCTGAGTGGTGTCAAAGGAGTTCCCTGGCAGGGGGAATTCCGCTAATACCCTACCCTGTCCAGGGGGAGGCACTAGATGCTACCTGCATTTCCAGCCCAACCCCCGCATTTCCCCGGAAGCCCGCAATGGGAAACACTCGGGGAAGACACGCGAATGGCTCCTAGGAAATCCAAGGTCCTGCAGACAGAAGACGGAACCTCCCCACACTCAGAATTCCGGAACACGGCTGACTGTGTGGGGGATGTTTGGGGCCGCCGTCCACTCAGCTGACTGGTGTCACAGGTGTTCCCTGGCAGGGGTAATTCTGCTAAATACCTCCCATGTCCAGAGGGAGGCACTAGATGCTACCTGCATTTCCAGCCCAACCCCCGCCTTTCCCTGGCAGCCCGCACTGGGAGACACTCGGGGAAGACACGCGAATGGCTACTACAGATCCAAGGTCCTGCACACAGAAGACGGAACCTCCCCACACTCACAATTCCGGAACAAGCATGACTGTGTGGGGGAGGTTTGGGGCCGCCGTCCACGCAGCTGACTGGTGTCACAGGTGTTACCTGGCAGGGGAAATCCGCTAACAAAATCCCCTGTCCAGGGAGAGGCAATAGATGCTACCTGCATTTGCAGCCCAACCCTTCACATTTCCCCGGCAGCCCGCAATGTTAGACACTCCGGGAAACACGCGAAAGGCTCCTAGGAGATCCCGGGTCCCTCAGACAGAACACGGAACCTCCCCACACTCAGAATTCCGGAACACGGCTGACTGTGTGGGGGAGGTTTGGGGCCGCCGTCCACGCAGCTGACTGGTGTCACAGGTGTTACCTGGCAGGGAAAACCGCTAATTAATACCCTGTTCAGGGAGAGGCACTAGATGCTACCTTCATTTCCAGCCCAACCCCCGCCTTTCCCCGGAAGCCCGCAATTGGAGACACTCGGGGAAAACACGCAGATGGCTCCTATGAAATCCAAGGTCCTGCAGACAGAAGACGGAACCTCCCCACACTCACAATTCCGGAACAAGCCTGACTGTGTGGGGGAGGTTTGGGGCCGCCGTCCACGAAGCTGAGTGGTGTCAAAGGAGTTCGCTGGCAGGAGGAAGTCCGCTAATTGCCTACCCTGTCCAGGGGTAGGCACTAGATGCTACCTGCATTTCCAACCAAACCCCCGCCTTTCCCCGGCAGTCCGCACAGGCAGACACTCGGGGAAGACACGCGAAGGGCTCCTAGCAGATCCCGGGTGCTGCAGACCGAATACGGAACCACCCCACACTCAGAATTCCGGAACACGGCTGACTGTGTGGGGGAGGAATGGGGCCGCCGTACACGAGGCTGACTGGTGTCACAGGTGTTCCCTGGCAGGGGGAAGTCCGCTAATTACCTCTTAGGACCAGTGGGAGGCACTAGATGCTACCTGCATTCCCAGCCCAACCTCTGCCTTTCCCCCGCAGCCCTCACTGTGAGACAATCGGGGAAGACACGCGAATGGCTCCTAGGGGATCCAAGGTTCTGCATACAGAAGACGGAACCTCCCCACACTCACAATTCCGGAACAAGCCTGACTGTGTGGGGGAGGTTTGGGTCCGCCCTCCTCGCAGCTGAGTTGTGTCAAATTATTTCCCTGGCAGGAGGAAGTCCGCTAATTGCCTACCCTGTCCAGGGGGAGGCACTAGATGCTACCTGCATTTCCAGCCCATCCCCCGCCTTTCCCCGGCAGTCCGCACAGGCAGACACTCGGGGAAGACACGCGATGGGCTCCTAAGAGATCCCGGGTGCTGCAGACAGAAGACGGAACCTCCCCACACTCAGAATTCCGGAACACGGCTGACTGTGTGGGGAAGGTTTGGGGCCGCCGTCCACGCAGCTGACTGGTGTCACAGGTGTTCCCTGGCAGGGGGAAGTCAGCTAATTGCATACCCTGTCCAGGGGGAGGCAATAGATTCTACCTGCATTTCCAGCCCAACCCCCGCCTTTCCGCGTCAGCCCTCAATGGGAGACACTCGGGGAAGACACGCGAATGGCTCCTAGGAAATCCAAGGTCCTGCAGACAGAAGACGGCACCTCCCCACACTCAGAATTCCGGAACACGGCTGACTTTGTGGGGGAGGTTTGGGGCCGCTGTCCACGCAGCTGACTGGTGTCACATGTGTTACCTGGCAGGGAAAACCGCTAATTAATACCCTGTTAAGGGAGAGGCACTAGATGCTACCTGCATTTCCAGCCCAAACCCAGGCTTTCCCCGGCAGCCCGCACAGTCAGACACTCGGGGAAGACACGCGAAGGGCTCCTAGGAGATCCGGGGTGCTGTAGACAGAAGACGGAACCTCCCCACACTCAGAATTCCGGAACACGGCTGACTGTGTGGGGGAGGTTTGGGGCCGCCGTCCACGCAGCTGACTGGTGTCACAGGTGTTAACTGGCAGGGAAAACCGCTAATTAATACCCAGTTCAGGGAGAGGCACTAGATGCTACCTGCATTTCCAGCCCAACCCCCACCTTTTCCCGGCCGCCCGCAATGGGAGACACTCGGGGAAGACACGCGGATGGCTCCTAGGAAATCCAAGGTCCTGCAGACAGAAGACGGAACCTCCCCACACTCACAATTCTGGAACAAGCCTGACAGTGTGCGGGAGGTTTCGGTCCGCCCTCCTCACAGCTGAGTGGTGTCAAAGGAGTTCCCTGGCAGGGGGAATTCCGCTAATTCCCTACCCTGTCCAGGGGGAGGCACTAGATGCTACCTGCATTTCCAGACCAACCCCAGCCTTTCCCCGGCAGCCCGCAATGGGAAACACTCGGGGAAGACACGTGAAGGGCTCCTAGGAGATCCCGGGTTCTGCAGACCGAATACGGAACCTCCCCACACTCAGAATTCCGGAACACGGCTGACTGAGTGGGGGAGGAATGGGGCCGCCGTCCACGAGGCTGACTGGTGTCACAGGTGTTCCCTGGCAGGGGGAAGTCCGCTAATTACCTCCTATGACCAGGGGGAGGCAATAGATGCTATCTGCATTTCCAGCCCAACCCCCGCCTTTCCCCGGCAGCCCGCACTGGGAGACAATCGGGGAAGACACGTGAATGGCTCCAAGGGGATCCAAGGTTCTGCAGACAGAAGACGGAACCTCCCCACACTCACAATTCCGGAACAAGCCTGACTGTGTGGGGGAGGTTTGGGTCCGCCCTCCTCGCAGCTGAGTTGTGTCAAAGGAGTTCCCTGGCAAGAGGAATTCCGCTAATTGCCTACCCTGTCCAGGGGGAGGCACTAGATGCTACCTGCATTTCCAGCCCAACCCCCGCATGTCCCCGGCAGACCGCACAGGCAGACACTCGGGGAAGACACGCGAAGGGCCCTAGGAGATCCCGGGTGATGCAGACACAAGATGGAACCTCCCCACACTCAGAATTCCGGAACACGGCTGACTGTGTGGGGGAGGTTTGGGGCCGCCGTCCACGCAGCAGACTGGTGTCACAGGTTTTCCCTGGCAGGGGGAAGTCCGCTAATTGCCTACCCTGTCCAGGGGGAGGCAATAGATTCTACCTGCATTTCCAGCCCAACCCCCGCCTTTCCCAGGCAGACCTCAATGGGAGACACTCGGGGAAGACACGCGAATGCCTCCTAGGAAATCCAAGGTCCTGCAGAGAGAAGACGGAACCTCCCCACACTCAGAATTCCGGAACACGGCTGACTGTGTGGGGGAGGTTTGGGGCCGCCGTCCACGCAGCTGACTGGTGTCACAGGTGTTACCTGGCAGGGAAAACCGCTAATTAATACCCTGTTCAGGGAGAGGCACTAGATGCTACCTGCATTTCCAGCACAACCCACGATTTTCCGCGGCAGTCCGCACAGGCAGACACTCGGGGAAGACACGCGAAGGGCTCCTAGGATATCCCGGGTGCTGCAGACAGAAGACGGAACCTCCCCACACTCAGAATTCCGGAACACGGCTGACTGTGTGGGGGAGGTTTGGGGCCGCCGTCCACGCAGCTGACTGGTTTCACAGGTGTTCCCTGGCAGGGGGAAGTCCGCTAATTACCTCCCAAATCCAGGGGGATGCACTAGATGCTACCTGCATTTCCAGCCCAACCCCCACCTTTACCCTGCAGCCCGCAATGGGAGACACTCGGGGAAGACACGCGGATGGCTCCTAGGAAATCCAAGGTCCTGCAGACAGAAGACGGAACCTCCCCACACTCACAATTCCGGAACAAGCCTGACAGTGTGCGGGAGGTTTGGGTCCGCCCTCCTCGCAGCTGAGTGGTGTCAAAGGAGTTCCCTGGCAGGGGGAATTCCGCTAATTCCCTACCCTGTCCAGGGGGAGGCACTAGATGCTACCTGCATTTCCAGCCCAACCCCCGCCTTTCCCCGGCAGTCCGCACAGGCAGACACTCGGGGAAGACACGCGATGGGCTCCTAGGAGATCCCGGGTGCTGCAGACAGAAGACGGAACCTCCCCACACTCAGAATTCCGGAACACGGCTGACTGTGTGGGGGAGGTTTGGGGCCGCCGTCCACTCAGCTGACTGGTGTCACAGGTGTTCCCTGGCAGGGGTAATTCCGCTAAATACCTCCCATGTCCAGGGGGAGGCACTAGATGCTACCTGCATTTCCAGCCCAACCCCCGACTTTCCCTGGCAGCACGCACTGGGAGAAACTCGGGGAAGACACGCGAAGGGCTCCTAGGAAATCCAAGGTCCTGCAGACAGAAGACGGAACCTCCCCACACTCAGAATTCCGGAACACGGCTGACTGTGTGGGGGAGGTTTGGTGCCGCCGTCCACGCAGCTGACTGGTGTCACAGGTGTTACCTGGCAGGGAAAATCGCTAATTAATACCCTGTTCAGGGAGAGGCACTAGATGCTACCTGCATTTCCAGCCCAACCCCCACCTTTCCCCGGCAGCCCGCAATGGGAGACACTCGGGGAAGACACGCGGATGGCTCCTAGGAAATCCAAGGTCCTGCAGACAGAAGACGGAACCTCCCCACACTCACAATTCTGGAACAAGCCTGAAAGTGTGCGGGAGGTTTGGGTCCGCCCTCCTCACAGCTGAGTGTTGTCAAAGGAGTTCCATGGCAGGGGGAATTCCGCTAATTCCCTACCCTTTCCAGGGGGAGGCACTAGATGCTACCTGCATTTCCAGACCAACCCCAGCCTTTCCCCGGCAGCCCGCAATGGGAAATACTCGGGTAAGACACGTGAAGGGCTCCTAGGAGATCCCGGGTTCTGCAGACCGAATACGGAACCTCCCCACACTCAGAATTCCGGAACACGGCTGACTGTGTGGGGGAGGAATGGGGCCGCCTTCCAAGAGGCTGACTGGTGTCACAGGTGTTCCCTGGCAGGGGGAAGTCCGCTAATTACCTCCTATGACCAGGGGGAGGCAATAGATGCTATCTGCATTTCCAGCCCAACCCCCGCCTATCCCCGGCAGCCCGCACTGGGAGACAATCGGGGAAGACACGTGAATGGCTACTACAGATCCAAGGTCCTGCACACAGAAGACGGAACCTCCCCACACTCAGAATTCCGGAACACGGCTGACTGTGTGGGGGAGGTTTGGGGCCGCCGTCCACGCAGCTGACTGGTGTCACAGGTGTTCCCTGGCAGGGGGAAGTCCGCTAATTGCCTACCCTTTCCAGGGGGAGGCAATAGATTCTACCTGCATTTCCAGCCCAACCCCCGCCTTTCCGAGGCAGACCTCAATGGGAGACACTCGGGGAAGACACGCGAATGCCTCCTAGGAAATCCAAGGTCCTGCAGAGAGAAGACGGAACCTCCCCACACTCAGAATTCCGGAACACGGCCGACTGTTTGGGGGAGGTTTGGGGCCGTCGTCCACGCAGCTGACTGGTGCCAAAGGTGTTCCCCGGCAGGGGGAAGTCCGCTAATTACCTCCTATGACCAGTGGGAGGCAGTAGATGCTATCTGCATTTCCAGCCCAACTCCTGCCTTTCCCCGGCAGCCCTCACTGTGAGACAATCGGGGAAGACACGCGAATGGCTCCTAGGGGATCCAAGGTTCTGCAGACAGAAGACGGAACCTCCCCACACTCACAATTCCGGGACAAGCTTGACTGTGTGGGGGAGGTTTGGGTTCGCCCTCCTCGTAGCTGATTTGTGTCAAATTATTTCCCTGGCAGGAGGAAGTCCGCTATTTGCCTACCCTGTCCAGGGGGAGGCACTAGATGCTACCTGCATTTCCAGCCCATCCCCCGCCTTTCCCCGGCAGTCCGCACAGGCAGACACTCGGGGAAGACACGCGATGGGCTCCTAGGAGATCCCGGGTGCTGCAGACAGAAGACGGAACCTCCCCACACTCAGAATTCCGGAACACGGCTGACTGTGTGGGGGAGGTTTGGGGCCGCCGTCCACGCAGCTGACTGGTGTCACAGGTGTTCCCTGGCAGGGGGAAGTCCGCTAATTACCTCCTATGACCAGTGGGAGGCAGTAGATGCTATCTGCATTTCCAGCCCAACCCCTGCCTTTCCCCGGCAGCCCTCACTGTGAGACAATCGGGGAAGACACGCGAATGGCTCCTAGGGGATCCAAGGTTCTGCAGACAGAAGACGGAACCTCCCCACACTCCAAATTCCGGGACAAGCTTGACTGTGTGGGGGAGGTTTGGGTTCGCCCTCCTCGCAGCTGATTTGTGTCAAATTATTTCCCTGGCAGGAGGAATTCCGCTATTTGCCTACCCTGTCCAGGGGGAGGCACTAGATGCTACCTGCATTTCCAGCCCATCCCCCGCCTTTCCCCGGCAGTCCGCACAGGCAGACACTCGGGGAAGACACGCGATGGGCTCCTAGGAGATCCCGGGTGCTGCAGACAGAAGACGGAACCTCCCCACACTCAGAATTCCGGAACACGGCTGACTGTGTGGGGGAGGTTTGGGGCCGCCGTCCACGCAGCTGACTGGTGTCACAGGTGTTACCTGGCAGGGAAAACCGCTAATTAATACCCTGTTCAGGGAGAGGCACTAGACGCTACCTGCATTTCCAGCCCGAACCCAGGCTTTCACCGGCAGCCCGCACAGTCAGACACTCGGGGAAGACACGCGAAGGGCTCCTAGGAGATCTGGGGTGCTGCAGACAGAAGACGGAACCTCCCCACATTCAGAATTCCGGAACACGGCTGACTGTGTGGGGGAGGTTTGGGGCCGCCGTCCACTCAGCTGACTGGTGTCACAGGTGTTCCCTGGCAGGGGTAATTCCGCTAAATACCTCCCATGTCCATGGGGAGACACTAGATGCTACCTGCATTTCCAGCCCAACCCCCGCCTTTCCCTGGCAGCACGCACTGGGAGACACTCGGGGAAGACACGCGAAGGGCTCCTAGGAAATCCAAGGTCCTGCAGACAGAAGACGGAACCTCCCCACACTCAGAATTCCGGAACACGGCTGACTGTGTGGTGGAGGTTTGGGGCCGCCGTCCACGCAGCTGACTGGTGTCACAGGTGTTACCTGGCAGGGAAAACCGCTAATTAATACCCTGTTCAGGGAGAGGCACTAGATGCTACCTGCATTTCCAGCCCAACCCCCACCTTTCCCCGGCAGCCCGCAATGGGAGACACTCGGGGAAGACACGCAGATGGCTCCTAGGAAATCCAAGGTCCTGCAGACAGAAGACGGAACCTCCCCACACTCACAATTCTGGAACAAGCCTGACAGTGTGCGGGAGGTTTGGGTCCGCCCTCCTCACAGCTGAGTGGTGTCAAAGGAGTTCCCTGGCAGGGGGAATTCCGCTAATTCCCTACCCTGTCCAGAGGGAGGCACTAGATGCTACCTGCATTTCCAGACAAACCCCAGCCTTTCCCCGGCAGCCCGCAATGGGAAACACTCGGGGAAGATACGTGAAGTGCTCCTAGGAGATCCCGGGTTCTGCAGACCGAATACGGAACCTCCCCACACTCAGAATTCCGGAACACGGCTGACTGTGTGGGGGAGGAATGGGGCCGCCGTCCACGAGGCTGACTGGTGTCACAGGTGTTCCCTGGCAGGGGGAAGTCCGCTAATTACCTCCTATGACCAGGGGGAGGCAATAGATGCTATCTGCATTTCCAGCCCAACCCCCGCCTTTCCCCGGCAGCCCGCACTGGGAGACAATCGGGGAAGACACGTGAATGGCTCCTAGGGGATCCAAGGTTCTGCAGACAGAAGACGGAACCTCCCCACACTCAGAATTCCGGAACACGTCTGACTGTGTGGGGGAGGTTTGGGGCCGCCGTCCACGCAGCTGACTGGTGTCACAGGTGTTCCCTGGCAGGGGGAAGTCCGCTAATTGCCTACCCTGTCCAGGGGGAGGCAATAGATTCTACCTGCATTTCCAGCCCAACCCCCGCCTTTCCGAGGCAGACCTCAATGGGAGACACTCGGGGAAGACACGCGAATGCCTCCTAGGAAATCCAAGGTCCTGCAGACAGAAGACGGGACCTCCCCACACTCAGAATTCCGGAACACGGCTGACTGTGTGGGGGAGGTTTGGGGCCGCCGTCCACGCAGCTGACTGGTGTCACAGGTGTTACCTGGCAGGGAAAACCGCTAATTAATACCCTGTTCAGGGAGAGGCACTAGATGCTACCTTCATTTCCAGCCCAAACCCAGGCTTTCCCCGGCAGCCCGCACAGTCAGACACTCGGGGAAGACACGCGAAATGCTCCTAGGAGATCCGGGGTGCTGCAGACAGAAGACGGAACCTCCCCACACTCAAAATTCCGGAACACGGCTGACTGTGTGGGGGAGGTTTGGGGCCGCCGTCCACTCAGCTGACTGGTGTCACAGGTGTTCCCTGGCAGGGGTAATTCTGCTAAATACCTCCCATGTCCAGAGGGAGGCACTAGATGCTACCTGCATTTCCAGCACAACCCCCGCCTTTCCCTGGCAGCCCTCACTGGGAGACACTCGGGGAAGACACGCGAATGGCTACTACAGATCCAAGGTCCTGCACACAGAAGACGGAACCTCCCCACACTCACAATTCCGGAACAAGCATGACTGTGTGGGGGAGGTTTGGGGCCGCCGTCCACGCAGCTGACTGGTGTCACAGGTGTTACCTGGCAGGGGAAATCCGCTAACAAAATCCCCTGTCCAGGGAGAGGCAATAGATGCTACCTGCATTTCCAGCCCAACCCTTCACATTTCCCCGGCAGCCCGCAATGTGAGACACTCGGGGAAACACGCGAAGGGCTCCTAGGAGATCCCGGGTGCCTCAGACAGAACACGGAACCTCGCCACACTCAGAATTCCGGAACACGGCTGACTGTGTGGGGGAGGTTTGGGGCCGTCGTCCACGCAGTTGACTGGTGTCAAAGGTGTTCCCCGGCAGGGGGAAGTCCGCTAATTGCCTACCCTGTTCAGGGGGAGGCACTAGATGCTACCTGCATTTCCAGCCCAACCCCCGCATGTCCCCGTCAGACCGCACAGGCAGACACTCGGGGAAGACACGCGAACGGCTCCTAGGAGATCCTGGGTGATGCAGACAGAAGATGGATCCTCCCCACACTCAGAACTCCGGAACACGGCTGACTGTGTGGGGGAGGTTTGGGGCCGCCTTCCACGCAGCTGACTGGTGTCACAGGTGTTCCCTGGCAGGGGGAAGTCCGCTAATTGCCTAACCTGTCCAGGGGGAGGCAATAGATTCTACCTGCATTTCCAGCCCAACCACCGCCTTTCCGAGGCAGACCTCAATGGGAGACACTCGGGGAAAACACGCGAATGCCTCCTAGGAAATCCAAGGTCCTGCAGAGAGAAGACGGAACCTCCCGACACTCAGAATTCCGGAACACGGCTGACTGTGTGGGGGAGGTTTGGGGCAGCCGTCCACGCAGCTGACTGGTGTCACAGGTGTTACCTGGCAGGGAAAACCGCTAATTAATACCCTGTTCAGGGAGAGGCACTAGATGCTACCTGCATTTCCAGCCCAAACCCCGCTTTTCCGCGGCAGTCCGCACAGGCAGACACTCGGGGAAGACACGCGAAGGGCTCCTAGGATATCCCGGGTGCTGCAGACCGAAGACGGAACCTCCCCACTCTCAGAATTCCGGAACACGGCTGACTGTGTGGGGGAGGTTTGGGGCCGCCGTCCACGCAGCTGACTGGTGTCACAGGTGTTCCCTGGCAGGGGGAATTCCGCTAATTACCTCCCAACTCCAGGGGGATGCACTAGATGCTACCTGCATTTCCAGCCCAACCCCCGCATTTCCCCGGCAGCCCGCAATGGGAGACACTCGGGGAAGACACGCGAATGGCTCCTAGGAAATCCAAGGTCCTGCAGACAGAAGATGGAACCTCCCCACACTCAGAATTCCGGAACACGGCTGACTGAGTGGGGGAGGTTTGGGGCCGCCGTCCACTCAGCTGACTGGTGTCACAGGTGTTCCCTGGCAGGGGTAATTCTGCTAAATACCTCCCATGTCCAGAGGGAGGCACTAGATGCTACCTGCATTTCCAGCCCAACCCCCGCCTTTCCCTGGCAGCCCGCACTGGGAGACACTCGGGGAAGTCACGCGAATGGCTACTACAGATCCAAGGTCCTGAACACAGAAGACGGAACCTCCCCACACTCACAATTCCGGAACAAGCATGACTGTGTGGGGGAGGTTTGGGGCCGCCGTCCACGCAGCTGACTGGTGTCACAGGTGTTACCTGGCAGGGGAAATCCGCTAACAATATCCCCTGTCCAGGGAGAGGCAATAGATGCTACCTGCATTTCCAGCCCAACCCTTCATATTTCCCCGGCAGCCCGCAATGTGAGACACTCGGGGAAACACGCGAAGGGCTCCTAGGAGATCCCGGGTGCCTCAGACAGAACACGTAACCTCCCAACACTCAGAATTCCGGAACACGGCTGACTGTGTGGGGGAGGTTTGGGGCCGTCGTCCACGCAGTTGACTGGTGTCAAAGGTGTTCCCCGGCAGGGGGAAGTCCGCTAATTGCCTACCCTGTCCAGGGGGAGGCACTAGATGCTTCCTGCATTTCCAGCCCAACCCCCGCCTTTCCCCGGAAGCCCGCAATTGGAGACACTCGGGGAAAACACGCGGATGGCTCCTATGAAATCCAAGGTCCTGCAGACAGAAGACGGAACCTCCCCACACTCACAAATCCGGAACAAGCCTGACTGTGTTTGGGAAGTTTGGGTCCGCCCTCCTCGCAGCTGAGTGGTGTCAAAGGAGTTCGCTGGCAGGAGGAAGTCCGCTAATTGCCTACCCTGTCCAGGGGGAGGCACTAGATGCTACCTGCATTTCCAGCCCAACCCCCAACTTTCCTCGGCAGCCCGCAATTGGAGACACTCGGGGAAGACACGCGGATGGCTCCTATGTAATCCAAGGTCCTGCAGACAGAAGACGGAACCTCCCCACACTCACAATTCCGGAACAAGCCTGACTGTGTTGGGGAGGTTTGGGGCCACCCTCCTCGCAGCTCAGTGGTGTCAAAGGAGTTCGCTGGCAGGAGGAAGTCCTCTAATTGCCTACCCTGTCCAGGGGGAGGCACTAGATGCTACCTGCATTTCCAGCCCAACCCCCGCATTTCCCCGGCAGCCCTCAATGGGAGACACTCGGGGAAGACACGCGAGTGGCTCCTAGGAAATCCAAGGTCCTGCAGACAGAAGACGGAACCTCCCCACACTCAGAATTCCGGAACACGGCTGACTGTGTGGGGGAGGTTTGGGGCCGCCGTCCACGCAGCTGACTGGTGTCACAGGTGTTACCTGGCAGGGAAAACCGCTAATTAATACCCTGTTCATGGAGAGGCACTAAATGCTACCTGCATTTCCAATCCAACCCCCGCCTTTCCCCGGCAGACCGCACAGGCAGACACACGGGGAAGGCACGCGAAGGGCTCCTAGGAGATCCCGGGTTCTGCAGACCGAATACGGAACCTCCCCACAATCAGAATTCCGGAACACGTCTGACTGTGTTGGGGATGAATGGGGCCGCCGTCCACGAGGCTGACTAGTGTCACAGGTGTTCCCGGGCAGGGGGAAGTCCGCTAATTACCTCCTATGATCAGGGGGAGGCACTAGATGCTATCTGCATTTCCAGCCCAACCCTTCGCCTTTCCCCGGCAGCCCGCACTGGGAGACAATCGGGGAAGACTCGCGAATGGCTCCTAGGGGATCCAAGGTTCTGCAGACAGAAGACGGAACCTCCCCACACTCACAATTCCGGATCAAGCCTGACTGTGTGGGGGAGGTTTGGGTCCGCCCTCCTCGCAGCTGAGTGGTGTCAAAGGAGTTCGCTGGCAGGAGGAAGTCCGCTAATTGCCTACCCTGTCCAGGGGGAGGCACTAGATGCTACCTGCATTTCCAGCCCAACCCCCGCATTTCCCCGGCAGCCCTCAATGGGAGACACTCGGGGAAGACACGCGAGTGGCTCCTAGGAAATCCAACGTCCTGCAGACAGAAGACGGAACCTCCCCACACTCACAATTCCGGAACAAGCATGACTGTGTGGGGGAGGTTTGGGGCCGCCGTCCACGCTGCTGACTGGTGTCACAGGTGTTACCTTGCTGGGGAAATCCGCTAATTAAATCCCCTGTCCAGGGAGAGGCAATAGATGCTACCTGCATTTCCATCCCAACCCTTCGCCTTTCCCCGGCAGCCCGCAATGTGAGAAACTCGGGGAAGACACGCGAAGGGCTCCTAGGAGATCCCGGGTTCCTCAGACAGAACACGGAACCTCCCCACACTCAGAATTCCGGAACACGGCCGACTGTTTGGGGGAGGTTTGGGGCCGTCGTCCACGCAGCTGACTGGTGCCAAAGGTGTTCCCCGGCAGGGGGAAGTCCGCTAATTACCTCCTATGACCAGTGGGAGGCAGTAGATTCTATCTGCATTTCCAGCCCAACCCCTGCCTTTCCCCGGCAGCCCTCACTGTGAGACAATCGGGGAAGACACGCGAATGGCTCCTAGGGGATCCAAGGTTCTGCAGACAGAAGACGGAACCTCCCCACACTCACAATTCCGGGACAAGCTTGACTGTGTGGGGGAGGTTTGGGTTCGCCCTCCTCGCAGCTGATTTGTGTCAAATTATTTCCCTGGCAGGAGGAAGTCCGCTATTTGCCTACCCTGTCCAGGGGGAGGCACTAGATGCTACCTGCATTTCCAGCCCATCCCCCGCCTTTCCCCGGCAGTCCGCACAGGCAGACACTCGGGGAAGACACGCGATGGGCTCCTAGGAGATCCCGGGTGCTGCAGACAGAAGACGGAACCTCCCCACACTCAGAATTCCGGAACACGGCTGACTGTGTGGGGGAGGTTTGGGGCCGCCGTCCACGCAGCTGACTGGTGTCACAGGTGTTCCCTGGCAGGGGGAAGTCCGCTAATTACCTCCTATGACCAGTGGGAGGCAGTAGATGCTATCTGCATTTCCAGCCCAACCCCTGCCTTTCCCCGGCAGCCCTCACTGTGAGACAATCGGGGAAGACACGCGAATGGCTCCTAGGGGATCCAAGGTTCTGCAGACAGAAGACGGAACCTCCCCACACTCACAATTCCGGGACAAGCTTGACTGTGTGGGGGAGGTTTGGGTTCGCCCTCCTCGCAGCTGATTTGTGTCAAATTATTTCCCTGGCAGGAGGAAGTCCGCTATTTGCCTACCCTGTCCAGGGGGAGGCACTAGATGCTACCTGCATTTCCAGCCCATCCCCCGCCTTTCCCCGGCAGTCCGCACAGGCAGACACTCGGGGAAGACACGCGATGGGCTCCTAGGAGATCCCGGGTGCTGCAGACAGAAGACGGAACCTCCCCACACTCAGAATTCCGGAACACGGCTGACTGTGTGGGGGAGGTTTGGGGCCGCCGTCCACGCAGCTGACTGGTGTCACAGGTGTTACCTGGCAGGGAAAATCGCTAATTAATACCCTGTTCAGGGAGAGGCACTAGACGCTACCTGCATTTCCAGCCCGAACCCAGGCTTTCACCGGCAGCCCGCACAGTCAGACACTCGGGGAAGACACGCGAAGGGCTCCTAGGAGATCTGGGGTGCTGCAGACCGAAGACGGAACCTCCCCACACTCAGAATTCCGGAACACGGCTGACTGTGTGGGGGAGGTTTGGGGCCGCCGTCCACTCAGCTGACTGGTGTCACAGGTGTTCCCTGGCAGGGGTAATTCCGCTAAATACCTCCCATGTCCATGGGGAGGCACTAGATGCTACCTGCATTTCCAGCCCAACCCCCGCCTTTCCCTGGCAGCACGCACTGGGAGACACTCGGGGAAGACACGCGAAGGGCTCCTAGGAAATCCAAGGTCCTGCAGACAGAAGACGGAACCTCCCCACACTCAGAATTCCGGAACACGGCTGACTGTGTGGTGGAGTTTTGGGGCCGCCGTCCACGCAGCTGACTGGTGTCACAGGTGTTACCTGGCAGGGAAAACCGCTAATTAATACCCTGTTCAGGGAGAGGCACTAGATGCTACCTGCATTTCCAGCCCAACCCCCACCTTTCCCCGGCATCCCGCAATGGGAGACACTCGGGGAAGACACGCGGATGGCTCCTAGGAAATCCAAGGTCCTGCAGACAGAAGACGGAACCTCCCCACACTCACAATTCTGGAACAAGCCTGACAGTGTGCGGGAGGTTTGGGTCCGCCCTCCTCACAGCTGAGTGGTGTCAAAGGAGTTCCCTGGCAGGGGGAATTCCGCTAATTCCCTACCCTGTCCAGGGGGAGGCACTAGATGCTACCTGCATTTCCAGACAAACCCCAGCCTTTCCCCGGCAGCCCGCAATGGGAAACACTCGGGGAAGATACGTGAAGGGCTCCTAGGAGATCCCGGGTTCTGCAGACCGAATACGGAACCTCCCCACACTCAGAATTCCGGAACACGGCTGACTGTGTGGGGGAGGAATGGGGCCGCCGTCCACGAGGCTGACTGTTGTCACAGGTGTTCCCTGGCAGGGGGAAGTCCGCTAATTACCTCCTATGACCAGGGGGAGGCAATAGATGCTATCTGCATTTCCAGCCCAACCCCCGCCTTTCCCCGGCAGCCCGCACTGGGAGACAATCGGGGAAGACACGTGAATGGCTCCTAGGGGATCCAAGGTTCTGCAGACAGAAGACGGAACCTCCCCACACTCAGAATTCCGGAACACGTCTGACTGTGTGGGGGAGGTTTGGGGCCGCCGTACACGCAGCTGACTGGTGTCACAGGTGTTCCCTGGCAGGGGGAAGTCCGCTAATTGCCTACCCTGTCCAGGGGGAGGCAATAGATTCTACCTGCATTTCCAGCCCAACCCCCGCCTTTCCGAGGCAGACCTCAATGGGAGACACTCGGGGAAGACACGCGAATGGCTCCTAGGAAATCCAAGGTCCTGCAGACAGAAGACGGGACCTCCCCAAACTCAGAATTCCGGAACACGGCTGACTGTGTGGGGGAGGTTTGGGGCCGCCGTCCACGCAGCTGACTGGTGTCACAGGTGTTACCTGGCAGGGAAAACCGCTAATTAATACCCTGTTCAGGGAGAGGCACTAGATGCTACCTTCATTTCCAGCCCAAACCCAGGCTTTCCCCGGCAGCCCGCACAGTCAGACACTCGGGGAAGACACGCGAAGTGCTCCTAGGAGATCCGGGGTGCTGCAGACAGAAGACGGAACCTCCCCACACTCAGAATTCCGGAACACGGCTGACTGTGTGGGGGAGGTTTGGGGCCGCCGTCCACTCAGCTGACTGGTGTCACAGGTGTTCCCTGGCAGGGGTAATTCTGCTAAATACCTCCCATGTCCAGAGGGAGGCACTAGATGCTACCTGCATTTCCAGCCCAACCCCCGCCTTTCCCTGGCAGCCCGCAATGGGAGACACTCGGGGAAGACACCCGAATGGCTACTACAGATCCAAGGTCCTGCACACAGAAGACGGAACCTCCCCACACTCAGAATTCCGGAACACGGCTGACTGTGTGGGGGAGGTTTGGGTCCGCCCTCCTCGCAGCTGAGTTGTGTCAAAGGAGTTCCCTGGCAAGAGGAATTCCGCTAATTGCCTACCCTGTCCAGGGGGAGGCACTAGATGCTACCTGCATTTCCAGCCCAACCCCCGCATGTCCCCGGCAGACCGCACAGGCAGACACTCGGGGAAGACACGCGAAGGGCCCTAGGAGATCCCGGGTGATGCAGACAGAAGATGGAACCTCCCCACACTCAGAATTCCGGAACACGGCTGACTGTGTGGGGGAGGTTTGTGGCCGCCGTCCACGCAGCTGACTGGTGTCACAGGTGTTCCCTGGCAGGGGGAAGTCCGCTAATTGCCTACCCTGTCCAGGGGGAGGCAATAGATTCTACCTGCATTTCCAGCCCAACCCCCGCCTTTCCAAGGCAGACCTCAATGGGAGACACTCGGGGAAGACACGCGAATGCCTCCTAGGAAATCCAAGGTCCTGCAGATAGAAGACGGAATCTCCCCACACTCAGAAATCCGGAAGACGGCTGACTGTGTGGGGGAGGTTTGGGGCCGCCGTCCACGCAGGTGACTGGTGTCACAGGTGTTACCTGGCAGGGAAAACCGCTAATTAATACCCTGTTCAGGGAGAGGCACTAGATGCTACCTGCATTTCCAGCCCAACCCCCGCTTTCCGCGGCAGTCCGCACAGGCAGACACTCGGGGAAGGCACGCGAAGGGCTCCTAGGAGATCCCGGGTTCTGCAGACCGAATACGGAACCTCCCCACAATCAGAATTCCGGAACACGTCTGACTGTGTTGGGGATGAATGGGGCCGCCGTCCACGAGGCTGAATAGTGTCACAGGTGTTCCCGGGCAGGGGGAAGTCCGCTAATTACCTCCTATGATCAGGGGGAGGCACTAGATGCTATCTGCATTTCCAGCCCAACCCTTCGCCTTTCCCCGGCAGCCCGCACTGGGAGACAATCGGGGAAGACTCGCGAATGGCTCCTAGGGGATCCAAGGTTCTGCAGACAGAAGACGGAACCTCCCCACACTCACAATTCCGGATCAAGCCTGACTGTGTGGGGGAGGTTTGGGTCCGCCCTCCTCGCAGCTGAGTGGTGTCAAAGGAGTTCGCTGGCAGGAGGAAGTCCGCTAATTGCCTACCCTGTCCAGGGGGAGGCACTAGATGCTACCTGCTTTTCCAGCCCAACCCCCGCATTTCCCCGGCAGCCCTCAATGGGAGACACTCGGGGAAGACACGCGAGTGGCTCCTAGGAAATCCAACGTCCTGCAGACAGAAGACGGAACCTCCCCACACTCACAATTCCGGAACAAGCATGACTGTGTGGGGGAGGTTTGGGGCCGCCGTCCACGCTGCTGACTGGTGTCACAGGTGTTACCTTGCTGGGGAAATCCGCTAATTAAATCCCCTGTCCAGGGAGAGGCAATAGATGCTACCTGCATTTCCATCCCAACCCTTCGCCTTTCCCCGGCAGCCCGCAATGTGAGAAACTCGGGGAAGACACGCGAAGGGCTCCTAGGAGATCCCGGGTTCCTCAGACAGAACACGGAACCTCCCCACACTCAGAATTCCGGAACACGGCCGACTATTTGGGGGAGGTTTGGGGCCGCCGTCCACGCAGCTGACTGGTGCCAAAGGTGTTCCCCGGCAGGGGGAAGTCCGCTAATTACCTCCTATGACCAGTGGGAGGCAGTAGATGCTATCTGCATTTCCAGCCCAACCCCTGCCTTTCCCCGGCAGCCCTCACTGTGAGACAATCGGGGAAGACACGCGAATGGCTCCTAGGGGATCCAAGGTTCTGCAGACAGAAGACGGAACCTCCCCACACTCACAATTCCGGGACAAGCTTGACTGTGTGGGGGAGGTTTGGGTTCGCCCTCCTCGCAGCTGATTTGTGTCAAATTATTTCCCTGGCAGGAGGAAGTCCGCTATTTGCCTACCCTGTCCAGGGGGAGGCACTAGATGCTACCTGCATTTCCAGCCCATCCCCCGCCTTTCCCCGGCAGTCCGCACAGGCAGACACTCGGGGAAGACACGCGATGGGCTCCTAGGAGATCCCGGGTGCTGCAGACAGAAGACGGAACCTCCCCACACTCAGAATTCCGGAACACGGCTGACTGTGTGGGGGAGGTTTGGGGCCGCCGTCCACGCAGCTGACTGGTGTCACAGGTGTTCCCTGGCAGGGGGAAGTCCGCTAATTTCCTCCTATGACCAGTGGGAGGCAGTAGATGCTATCTGCATTTCCAGCCCAACCCCTGCCTTTCCCCGGCAGCCCTCACTGTGAGACAATCGGGGAAGACACGCGAATGGCTCCTAGGGGATCCAAGGTTCTGCAGACAGAAGACGGAACCTCCCCACACTCACAATTCCGGGACAAGCTTGACTGTGTGGGGGAGGTTTGGGTTCGCCCTCCTCGCAGCTGATTTGTGTCAAATTATTTCCCTGGCAGGAGGAAGTCCGCTATTTGCCTACCCTGTCCAGGGGGAGGCACTAGATGCTACCTGCATTTCCAGCCCATCCCCCGCCTTTCCCCGGCAGTCCGCACAGGCAGACACTCGGGGAAGACACGCGATGGGCTCCTAGGAGATCCCGGGTGCTGCAGACAGAAGACGGAACCTCCCCACACTCAGAATTCCGGAACACGGCTGACTGTGTGGGGGAGGTTTGGGGCCGCCGTCCACGAAGCTGACTGGTGTCACAGGTGTTACCTGGCAGGGAAAATCGCTAATTAATACCCTGTTCAGGGAGAGGCACTAGACGCTACCTGCATTTCCAGCCCGAACCCAGGCTTTCACCGGCAGCCCGCACAGTCAGACACTCGGGGAAGACACGCGAAGGGCTCCTAGGAGATCTGGGGTGCTGCAGACCGAAGACGGAACCTCCCCACACTCAGAATTCCGGAACACGGCTGACTGTGTGGGGGAGGTTTGGGGCCGCCGTCCACTCAGCTGACTGGTGTCACAGGTGTTCCCTGGCAGGGGTAATTCCGCTAAATACCTCCCATGTCCATGGGGAGGCACTAGATGCTACCTGCATTTCCAGCCCAACCCCCGCCTTTCCCTGGCAGCACGCACTGGGAGACACTCGGGGAAGACACGCGAAGGGCTCCTAGGAAATCCAAGGTCCTGCAGACAGAAGACGGAACCTCCCCACACTCAGAATTCCGGAACACGGCTGACTGTGTGGTGGAGTTTTGGGGCCGCCGTCCACGCAGCTGACTGGTGTCACAGGTGTTACCTGGCAGGGAAAACCGCTAATTAATACCCTGTTCAGGGAGAGGCACTAGATGCTACCTGCATTTCCAGCCCAACCCCCACCTTTCCCCGGCAGCCCGCAATGGGAGACACTCGGGGAAGACACGCGGATGGCTCCTAGGAAATCCAAGGTCCTGCAGACAGAAGACGGAACCTCCCCACACTCACAATTCTGGAACAAGCCTGACAGTGTGCGGGAGGTTTGGGTCCGCCCTCCTCACAGCTGAGTGGTGTCAAAGGAGTTCCCTGGCAGGGGGAATTCCGCTAATTCCCTACCCTGTCCAGGGGGAGGCACTAGATGCTACCTGCATTTCCAGACAAACCCCAGCCTTTCCCCGGCAGCCCGCAATGGGAAACACTCGGGGAAGATACGTGAAGGGCTCCTAGGAGATCCCGGGTTCTGCAGACCGAATACGGAACCTCCCCACACTCAGAATTCCGGAACACGGCTGACTGTGTGGGGGAGGAATGGGGCCGCCGTCCACGAGGCTGACTGTTGTCACAGGTGTTCCCTGGCAGGGGGAAGTCCGCTAATTACCTCCTATGACCAGGGGGAGGCAATAGATGCTATCTGCATTTCCAGCCCAACCCCCGCCTTTCCCCGGCAGCCCGCACTGGGAGACAATCGGGGAAGACACGTGAATGGCTCCTAGGGGATCCAAGGTTCTGCAGACAGAAGACGGAACCTCCCCACACTCAGAATTCCGGAACACGTCTGACTGTGTGGGGGAGGTTTGGGGCCGCCGTCCACGCAGCTGACTGGTGTCACAGGTGTTCCCTGGCAGGGGGAAGTCCGCTAATTGCCTACCCTGTCCAGGGGGAGGCAATAGATTCTACCTGCATTTCCAGCCCAACCCCCGCCTTTCCGAGGCAGACCTCAATGGGAGACACTCGGGGAAGACACGCGAATGGCTCCTAGGAAATCCAAGGTCCTGCAGACAGAAGACGGGACCTCCCCAAACTCAGAATTCCGGAACACGGCTGACTGTGTGGGGGAGGTTTGGGGCCGCCGTCCACGCAGCTGACTGGTGTCACAGGTGTTACCTGGCAGAGAAAACCGCTAATTAATACCCTGTTCAGGGAGAGGCACTAGATGCTACCTTCATTTCCAGCCCAAACCCAGGCTTTCCCCGGCAGCCCGCACAGTCAGACACTCGGGGAAGACACGCGAAGTGCTCCTAGGAGATCCGGGGTGCTGCAGACAGAAGACGGAACCTCCCCACACTCAGAATTCCGGAACACGGCTGACTGTGTGGGGGAGGTTTGGGGCCGCCGTCCACTCAGCTGACTGGTGTCACAGGTGTTCCCTGGCAGGGGTAATTCTGCTAAATACCTCCCATGTCCAGAGGGAGGCACTAGATGCTACCTGCATTTCCAGCCCAACCCCCGCCTTTCCCTGGCAGCCCGCAATGGGAGACACTCGGGGAAGACACGCGAATGGCTACTACAGATCCAAGGTCCTGCACACAGAAGACGGAACCTCCCCACACTCAGAATTCCGGAACACGGCTGACTGTGTGGGGGAGGTTTGGGGCCGTCGTCCACGCAGTTGACTGGTGTCAAAGGTGTTCCCCGGCAGGGGGAAGTCCGCTAATTGCCTACCCTTTTCAGGGGGAGGCACTAGATGCTACCTGCATTTCCAGCCCAACCCCCGCATGTCCCCGTCAG
This sequence comes from Camelus dromedarius, assembly GCF_036321535.1. Classification (NCBI taxonomy): domain Eukaryota; kingdom Metazoa; phylum Chordata; class Mammalia; order Artiodactyla; family Camelidae; genus Camelus; species Camelus dromedarius. The sequence goes on from NW_026989804.1 coordinate 1,160,724, forward strand.
ACCGCACAGGCAGACACTCGGGGAAGACACGCGAACGGCTCCTAGGAGATCCTGGGTGATGCAGACAGAAGATGGATCCTCCCCACACTCAGAACTCCGGAACACGGCTGACTGTGTGGGGGAGGTTTGGGGCCGCCGTCCACTCAGCTGACTGGTGTCACAGGTGTTCCCTGGCAGGGGTAATTCTGCTAAATACCTCCCATGTCCAGAGGGAGGCACTAGATGCTACCTGCATTTCCAGCCCAACCCCCGCCTTTCCCTGGCAGCCCGCACTGGGAGACACTCGGGGAAGTCACGCGAATGGCTACTACAGATCCAAGGTCCTGAACACAGAAGACGGAACCTCCCCACACTCACAATTCCGGAACAAGCATGACTGTGTGGGGGAGGTTTGGGGCCGCCGTCCACGCAGCTGACTGGTGTCACAGGTGTTACCTGGCAGGGGAAATCCGCTAACAAAATCCCCTGTCCAGGGAGAGGCAATAGATGCTACCTGCATTTCCAGCCCAACCCTTCATATTTCCCCGGCAGCCCGCAATGTTAGACACTCGGGGAAACACGCGAAGGGCTCCTAGGAGATCCCGGGTGCCTCAGACAGAACACGTAACCTCCCAACACTCAGAATTCCGGAACACGGCTGACTGTGTGGGGGAGGTTTGGGGCCGTCGTCCACGCAGTTGACTGGTGTCAAAGGTGTTCCCCGGCAGGGGGAAGTCCGCTAATTGCCTACCCTGTCCAGGGGGAGGCACTAGATGCTTCCTGCATTTCCAGCCCAACCCCCGCCTTTCCCCGGAAGCCCGCAATTGGAGACACTCGGGGAAAACACGCGGATGGCTCCTATGAAATCCAAGGTCCTGCAGACAGAAGACGGAACCTCCCCACACTCACAAATCCGGAACAAGCCTGACTGTGTTTGGGAAGTTTGGGTCCGCCCTCCTCGCAGCTGAGTGGTGTCAAAGGAGTTCGCTGGCAGGAGGAAGTCCGCTAATTGCCTACCCTGTCCAGGGGGAGGCACTAGATGCTACCTGCATTTCCAGCCCAACCCCCAACTTTCCTCGGCAGCCCGCAATTGGAGACACTCGGGGAAGACACGCGGATGGCTCCTATGTAATCCAAGTTCCTGCAGACAGAAGACGGAACCTCCCCACACTCACAATTCCGGAACAAGCCTGACTGTGTTGGGGAGGTTTGGGGCCACCCTCCTCGCAGCTCAGTGGTGTCAAAGGAGTTCGCTGGCAGGAGGAAGTCCTCTAATTGCCTACCCTGTCCAGGGGGAGGCACTAGATGCTACCTGCATTTCCAGCCCAACCCCCGCATTTCCCCGGCAGCCCTCAATGGGAGACACTCGGGGAAGACACGCGAGTGGCTCCTAGGAAATCCAAGGTCCTGCAGACAGAAGACGGAACCTCCCCACACTCAGAATTCCGGAACACGGCTGACTGTGTGGGGGAGGTTTGGGGCCGCCGTCCACGCAGCTGACTGGTGTCACAGGTGTTACCTGGCAGGGAAAACCGCTAATTAATACCCTGTTCATGGAGAGGCACTAAATGCTACCTGCATTTCCAATCCAACCCCCGCCTTTCCCCGGCAGACCGCACAGGCAGACACACGGGGAAGGCACGCGAAGGGCTCCTAGGAGATCCCGGGTTCTGCAGACCGAATACGGAACCTCCCCACAATCAGAATTCCGGAACACGTCTGACTGTGTTGGGGATGAATGGGGCCGCCGTCCACGAGGCTGACTAGTGTCACAGGTGTTCCCGGGCAGGGGGAAGTCCGCTAATTACCTCCTATGATCAGGGGGAGGCACTAGATGCTATCTGCATTTCCAGCCCAACCCTTCGCCTTTCCCCGGCAGCCCGCACTGGGAGACAATCGGGGAAGACTCGCGAATGGCTCCTAGGGGATCCAAGGTTCTGCAGACAGAAGACGGAACCTCCCCACACTCACAATTCCGGATCAAGCCTGACTGTGTGGGGGAGGTTTGGGTCCGCCCTCCTCGCAGCTGAGTGGTGTCAAAGGAGTTCGCTGGCAGGAGGAAGTCCGCTAATTGCCTACCCTGTCCAGGGGGAGGCACTAGATGCTACCTGCATTTCCAGCCCAACCCCCGCATTTCCCCGGCAGCCCTCAATGGGAGACACTCGGGGAAGACACGCGAGTGGCTCCTAGGAAATCCAACGTCCTGCAGACAGAAGACGGAACCTCCCCACACTCACAATTCCGGAACAAGCATGACTGTGTGGGGGAGGTTTGGGGCGGCCGTCCACGCTGCTGACTGGTGTCACAGGTGTTACCTTGCTGGGGAAATCCGCTAATTAAATCCCCTGTCCAGGGAGAGGCAATAGATGCTACCTGCATTTCCATCCCAACCCTTCGCCTTTCCCCGGCAGCCCGCAATGTGAGAAACTCGGGGAAGACACGCGAAGGGCTCCTAGGAGATCCCGGGTTCCTCAGACAGAACACGGAACCTCCCCACACTCAGAATTCCGGAACACGGCCGACTGTTTGGGGGAGGTTTGGGGCCGTCGTCCACGCAGCTGACTGGTGCCAAAGGTGTTCCCCGGCAGGGGGAAGTCCGCTAATTACCTCCTATGACCAGTGGGAGGCAGTAGATGCTATCTGCATTTCCAGCCCAACCCCTGCCTTTCCCCGGCAGCCCTCACTGTGAGACAATCGGGGAAGACACGCGAATGGCTCCTAGGGAATCCAAGGTTCTGCAGACAGAAGACGGAACCTCCCCACACTCACAATTCCGGGACAAGCTTGACTGTGTGGGGGAGGTTTGGGTTCGCCCTCCTCGCAGCTGATTTGTGTCAAATTATTTCCCTGGCAGGAGGAAGTCCGCTATTTGCCTACCCTGTCCAGGGGGAGGCACTAGATGCTACCTGCATTTCCAGCCCATCCCCCGCCTTTCCCCGGCAGTCCGCACAGGCAGACATTCGGGGAAGACACGCGATGGGCTCCTAGGAGATCCCGGGTGCTGCAGACAGAAGACGGAACCTCCCCACACTCAGAATTCCGGAACACGGCTGACTGTGTGGGGGAGGTTTGGGGCCGCCGTCCACGCAGCTGACTGGTGTCACAGGTGTTCCCTGGCAGGGGGAAGTCCGCTAATTACCTCCTATGACCAGTGGGAGGCAGTAGATGCTATCTGCATTTCCAGCCCAACCCCTGCCTTTCCCCGGCAGCCCTCACTGTGAGACAATCGGGGAAGACACGCGAATGGCTCCTAGGGGATCCAAGGTTCTGCAGACAGAAGACGGAACCTCCCCACACTCACAATTCCGGGACAAGCTTGACTGTGTGGGGGAGGTTTGGGTTCGCCCTCCTCGCAGCTGATTTGTGTCAAATTATTTCCCTGGCAGGAGGAAGTCCGCTATTTGCCTACCCTGTCCAGGGGGAGGCACTAGATGCTACCTGCATTTCCAGCCCATCCCCCGCCTTTCCCCGGCAGTCCGCACAGGCAGACACTCGGGGAAGACACGCGATGGGCTCCTAGGAGATCCCGGGTGCTGCAGAGAGAAGACGGAACCTCCCCACACTCAGAATTCCGGAACACGGCTGACTGTGTGGGGGAGGTTTGGGGCCGCCGTCCACGCAGCTGACTGGTGTCACAGGTGTTACCTGGCAGGGAAAATCGCTAATTAATACCCTGTTCAGGGAGAGGCACTAGACGCTACCTGCATTTTCAGCCCGAACCCAGGCTTTCACCGGCAGCCCGCACAGTCAGACACTCGGGGAAGACACGCGAAGGGCTCCTAGGAGATCTGGGGTGCTGCAGACCGAAGACGGAACCTCCCCACACTCAGAATTCCGGAACACGGCTGACTGTGTGGGGGAGGTTTGGGGCCGCCGTCCACTCAGCTGACTGGTGTCACAGGTGTTCCCTGGCAGGGGTAATTCCGCTAAATACCTCCCATGTCCATGGGGAGGCACTAGATGCTACCTGCATTTCCAGCCCAACCCCCGCCTTTCCCTGGCAGCACGCACTGGGAGACACTCGGGGAAGACACGCGAAGGGCTCCTAGGAAATCCAAGGTCCTGCAGACAGAAGACGGAACCTCCCCACACTCAGAATTCCGGAACACGTCTGACTGTGTGGGGGAGGTTTGGGGCCGCCGTCCACGCAGCTGACTGGTGTCACAGGTGTTCCCTGGCAGGGGGAAGTCCGCTAATTGCCTACCCTGTCCAGGGGGAGGCAATAGATTCTACCTGCATTTCCAGCCCAACCCCCGCCTTTCCGAGGCAGACCTCAATGGGAGACACTCGGGGAAGACACGCGAATGGCTCCTAGGAAATCCAAGGTCCTGCAGACAGAAGACGGGACCTCCCCAAACTCAGAATTCCGGAACACGTCTGACTGTGTGGGGGAGGTTTGGGGCCGCCGTCCACGCAGCTGACTGGTGTCACAGGTGTTACCTGGCAGGGAAAACCGCTAATTAATACCCTGTTCAGGGAGAGGCACTAGATGCTACCTTCATTTCCAGCCCAAACCCAGGCTTTCCCCGGCAGCCCGCACAGTCAGACACTCGGGGAAGACACGCGAAGTGCTCCTAGGAGATCCGGGGTGCTGCAGACAGAAGACGGAACCTCCCCACACTCAGAATTCCGGAACACGGCTGACTGTGTGGGGGAGGTTTGGGGCCGCCGTCCACTCAGCTGACTGGTGTCACAGGTGTTCCCTGGCAGGGGTAATTCTGCTAAATACCTCCCATGTCCAGAGGGAGGCACTAGATGCTACCTGCATTTCCAGCCCAACCCCCGCCTTTCCCTGGCAGCCCGCAATGGGAGACACTCGGGGAAGACACCCGAATGGCTACTACAGATCCAAGGTCCTGCACACAGATGACGGAACCTCCCCACACTCAGAATTCCGGAACACGGCTGACTGTGTGGGGGAGGTTTGGGTCCGCCCTCCTCGCAGCTGAGTTGTGTCAAAGGAGTTCCCTGGCAAGAGGAATTCCGCTAATTGCCTACCCTGTCCAGGGGGAGGCACTAGATGCTACCTGCATTTCCAGCCCAACCCCCGCATGTCCCCGGCAGACCGCACAGGCAGACACTCGGGGAAGACACGCGAAGGGCCCTAGGAGATCCCGGGTGATGCAGACAGAAGATGGAACCTCCCCACACTCAGAATTCCGGAACACGGCTGACTGTGTGGGGGAGGTTTGTGGCCGCCGTCCACGCAGCTGACTGGTGTCACAGGTGTTCCCTGGCAGGGGGAAGTCCGCTAATTGCCTACCCTGTCCAGGGGGAGGCAATAGATTCTACCTGCATTTCCAGCCCAACCCCCGCCTTTCCAAGGCAGACCTCAATGGGAGACACTCGGGGAAGACACGCGAATGCCTCCTAGGAAATCCAAGGTCCTGCAGATAGAAGACGGAATCTCCCCACACTCAGAAATCCGGAAGACGGCTGACTGTGTGGGGGAGGTTTGGGGCCGCCGTCCACGCAGGTGACTGGTGTCACAGGTGTTACCTGGCAGGGAAAACCGCTAATTAATACCCTGTTCAGGGAGAGGCACTAGATGCTACCTGCATTTCCAGCCCAACCCCCGCTTTCCGCGGCAGTCCGCACAGGCAGACACTCGGGGAAGGCACGCGAAGGGCTCCTAGGAGATCCCGGGTTCTGCAGACCGAATACGGAACCTCCCCACAATCAGAATTCCGGAACACGTCTGACTGTGTTGGGGATGAATGGGGCCGCCGTCCACGAGGCTGACTAGTGTCACAGGTGTTCCCGGGCAGGGGGAAGTCCGCTAATTACCTCCTATGATCAGGGGGAGGCACTAGATGCTATCTGCATTTCCAGCCCAACCCTTCGCCTTTCCCCGGCAGCCCGCACTGGGAGACAATCGGGGAAGACTCGCGAATGGCTCCTAGGGGATCCAAGGTTCTGCAGACAGAAGACGGAACCTCCCCACACTCACAATTCCGGATCAAGCCTGACTGTGTGGGGGAGGTTTGGGTCCGCCCTCCTCGCAGCTGAGTGGTGTCAAAGGAGTTCGCTGGCAGGAGGAAGTCCGCTAATTGCCTACCCTGTCCAGGGGGAGGCACTAGATGCTACCTGCATTTCCAGCCCAACCCCCGCATTTCCCCGGCAGCCCTCAATGGGAGACACTCGGGGAAGACACGCGAGTGGCTCCTAGGAAATCCAACGTCCTGCAGACAGAAGACGGAACCTCCCCACACTCACAATTCCGGAACAAGCATGACTGTGTGGGGGAGGTTTGGGGCGGCCGTCCACGCTGCTGACTGGTGTCACAGGTGTTACCTTGCTGGGGAAATCCGCTAATTAAATCCCCTGTCCAGGGAGAGGCAATAGATGCTACCTGCATTTCCATCCCAACCCTTCGCCTTTCCCCGGCAGCCCGCAATGTGAGAAACTCGGGGAAGACACGCGAAGGGCTCCTAGGAGATCCCGGGTTCCTCAGACAGAACACGGAACCTCCCCACACTCAGAATTCCGGAACACGGCCGACTATTTGGGGGAGGTTTGGGGCCGTCGTCCACGCAGCTGACTGGTGCCAAAGGTGTTCCCCGGCAGGGGGAAGTCCGCTAATTACCTCCTATGACCAGTGGGAGGCAGTAGATGCTATCTGCATTTCCAGCCCAACCCCTGCCTTTCCCCGGCAGCCCTCACTGTGAGACAATCGGGGAAGACACGCGAATGGCTCCTAGGGGATCCAAGGTTCTGCAGACAGAAGACGGAACCTCCCCACACTCACAATTCCGGGACAAGCTTGACTGTGTGGGGGAGGTTTGGGTTCGCCCTCCTTGCAGCTGATTTGTGTCAAATTATTTCCCTGGCAGGAGGAAGTCCGCTATTTGCCTACCCTGTCCAGGGGGAGGCACTAGATGCTACCTGCATTTCCAGCCCATCCCCCGCCTTTCCCCGGCAGTCCGCACAGGCAGACACTCGGGGAAGACACGCGATGGGCTCCTAGGAGATCCCGGGTGCTGCAGACAGAAGACGGAACCTCCCCACACTCAGAATTCCGGAACACGGCTGACTGTGTGGGGGAGGTTTGGGGCCGCCGTCCACGCAGCTGACTGGTGTCACAGGTGTTCCCTGGCAGGGGGAAGTCCGCTAATTACCTCCTATGACCAGTGGGAGGCAGTAGATGCTATCTGCATTTCCAGCCCAACCCCTGCCTTTCCCCGGCAGCCCTCACTGTGAGACAATCGGGGAAGACACGCGAATGGCTCCTAGTGGATCCAAGTTTCTGCAGACAGAAGACGGAACCTCCCCACACTCACAATTCCGGGACAAGCTTGACTGTGTGGGGGAGGTTTGGGTTCGCCCTCCTCGCAGCTGATTTGTGTCAAATTATTTCCCTGGCAGGAGGAAGTCCGCTATTTGCCTACCCTGTCCAGGGGGAGGCACTAGATGCTACCTGCATTTCCAGCCCATCCCCCGCCTTTCCCCGGCAGTCCGCACAGGCAGACACTCGGGGAAGACACGCGATGGGCTCCTAGGAGATCCCGGGTGCTGCAGACAGAAGACGGAACCTCCCCACACTCAGAATTCCGGAACACGGCTGACTGTGTGGGGGAGGTTTGGGGCCGCCGTCCACGCAGCTGACTGGTGTCACAGGTGTTACCTGGCAAGGAAAATCGCTAATTAATACCCTGTTCAGGGAGAGGCACTAGACGCTACCTGCATTTCCAGCCCGAACCCAGGCTTTCACCGGCAGCCCGCACAGTCAGACACTCGGGGTAGACACGCGAAGGGCTCCTAGGAGATCTGGGGTGATGCAGACCGAAGACGGAACCTCCCCACACTCAGAATTCCGGAACACGGCTGACTGTGTGGGGGAGGTTTGGGGCCGCCGTCCACTCAGCTGACTGGTGTCACAGGTGTTCCCTGGCAGGGGTAATTCCGCTAAATACCTCCCATGTCCATGGGGAGGCACTAGATGCTACCTGCATTTCCAGCCCAACCCCCGCCTTTCCCTGGCAGCACGCACTGGGAGACACTCGGGGAAGACACGCGAAGGGCTCCTAGGAAATCCAAGGTCCTGCAGACAGAAGACGGAACCTCCCCACACTCAGAATTCCGGAACACGGCTGACTGTGTGGGGGAGGTTTGGGGCCGCCGTCCACGCAGCTGACTGGTGTCACAGGTGTTACCTGGCAGGGAAAACCGCTAATTAATACCCTGTTCAGGGAGAGGCACTAGATGCTACCTGCATTTCCAGCCCAACCCCCACCTTTCCCCGGCAGCCCGCAATGGGAGACACTCGGGGAAGACACGCGGATGGCTCCTAGGAAATCCAAGGTCCTGCAGACAGAAGACGGAACCTCCCCACACTCAGAATTCTGGAACAAGCCTGACAGTGTGCGGGAGGTTTGGGTCCGCCCTCCTCACAGCTGAGTGGTGTCAAAGGAGTTCCCTGGCAGGGGGAATTCCGCTAATTCCCTACCCTGTCCAGGGGGAGGCACTAGATGCTACCTGCATTTCCAGACAAACCCCAGCCTTTCCCCGGCAGCCCGCAATGGGAAACACTCGGGGAAGATACGTGAAGGGCTCCTAGGAGATCCCGGGTTCTGCAGACCGAATACGGAACCTCCCCACACTCAGAATTCCGGAACACGGCTGACTGTGTGGGGGAGGAATGGGGCCGCCGTCCACGAGGCTGACTGTTGTCACAGGTGTTCCCTGGCAGGGGGAAGTCCGCTAATTACCTCCTATGACCAGGGGGAGGCAATAGATGCTATCTGCATTTCCAGCCCAACCCCCGCCTTTCCCCGGCAGCCCGCACTGGGAGACAATCGGGGAAGACACGTGAATGGCTCCTAGGGGATCCAAGGTTCTGCAGACAGAAGACGGAACCTCCCCACACTCAGAATTCCGGAACACGTCTGACTGTGTGGGGGAGGTTTGGGGCCGCCGTCCACGCAGCTGACTGGTGTCACAGGTGTTCCCTGGCAGGGGGAAGTCCGCTAATTGCCTACCCTGTCCAGGGGGAGGCAATAGATTCTACCTGCATTTCCAGCCCTACCCCCGCCTTTCCGAGGCAGACCTCAATGGGAGACACTCGGGGAAGACACGCGAATGGCTCCTAGGAAATCCAAGGTCCTGCAGACAGAAGACGGGACCTCCCCAAACTCAGAATTCCGGAACACGGCTGACTGTGTGGGGGAGGTTTGGGGCCGCCGTCCACGCAGCTGACTGGTGTCACAGGTGTTACCTGGCAGGGAAAACCGCTAATTAATACCCTGTTCAGGGAGAGGCACTAGATGCTACCTTCATTTCCAGCCCAAACCCAGGCTTTCCCCGGCAGCCCGCACAGTCAGACACTCGGGGAAGACACGCGAAGTGCTCCTAGGAGATCCGGGGTGCTGCAGACAGAAGACGGAACCTCCCCACACTCAGAATTCCGGAACACGGCTGACTGTGTGGGGGAGGTTTGGGGCCGCCGTCCACTCAGCTGACTGGTGTCACAGGTGTTCCCTGGCAGGGGTAATTCTGCTAAATACCTCCCATGTCCAGAGGGAGGCACTAGATGCTACCTGCATTTCCAGCCCAACCCCCGCCTTTCCCTGGCAGCCCGCAATGGGAGACACTCGGGGAAGACACGCGAATGGCTACTACAGATCCAAGGTCCTGCACACAGAAGACGGAACCTCCCCACACTCAGAATTCCGGAACACGGCTGACTGTGTGGGGGAGGTTTGGGTCCGCCCTCCTCGCAGCTGAGTTGTGTCAAAGGAGTTCCCTGGCAAGAGGAATTCCGCTAATTGCCTACCCTGTCCAGGGGGAGGCACTAGATGCTACCTGCATTTCCAGCCCAACCCCCGCATGTCCCCGGCAGACCGCACAGGCAGACACTCGGGGAAGACACGCGAAGGGCCCTAGGAGATCCCGGGTGATGCAGACAGAAGATGGAACCTCCCCACACTCAGAATTCCGGAACACGGCTGACTGTGTGGGGGAGGTTTGTGGCCGCCGTCCACCCAGCTGACTGGTGTCACAGGTGTTCCCTGGCAGGGGGAAGTCCGCTAATTGCCTACCCTGTCCAGGGGGAGGCAATAGATTCTACCTGCATTTCCAGCCCAACCCCCGCCTTTCCAAGGCAGACCTCAATGGGAGACACTCGGGGAAGACACGCGAATGCCTCCTAGGAAATCCAAGGTCCTGCAGATAGAAGACGGAATCTCCCCACACTCAGAAATCCGGAAGACGGCTGACTGTGTGGGGGAGGTTTGGGGCCGCCGTCCACGCAGGTGACTGGTGTCACAGGTGTTACCTGGCAGGGAAAACCGCTAATTAATACCCTGTTCAGGGAGAGGCACTAGATGCTACCTGCATTTCCAGCCCAACCCCCGCTTTCCGCGGCAGTCCGCACAGGCAGACACTCGGGGAAGACACGCGAAGGGCTCCTAGGATATCCCGGGTGCTGCAGACAGAAGACTTAACCTCCCCACACTCACAATTCCGGAACACGGCTGACTGGGTGGGGGAGGTTTGGGGCCGCCGTCCACGCAGCTGACTGGTGTCACAGCTGTTCCCTGGCAGGGGGAAGTCCGCTAATTACCTCCCAACTCCAGGGGGATGCACTAGATGCTACCTGCATTTCCAGCCCAACCCCCAACTTTCCCCGGCAGCCCGCAATGGGAGACACTCGGGGAAGACACGCGGATGGCTCCTAGGAAATCCAAGGTCCTGCAGACAGAAGACGGAACCTCCCCACACTCACAATTCCGGAACAAGCCTGACAGTGTGCGGGAGGTTTGGGTCCGCCCTCCTCGCAGCTGAGTGGTGTCAAAGGAGTTCCCTGGCAGGGGGAATTCCGCTAATTCCCTACCCTGTCCAGGGGGAGGCACTAGATGCTACCTGCATTTCCAGCCCAACCCCCGCATTTCCCCGGCAGCCCGCAATGGGAGACACTCGGGGAAGACACGCGAATGGCTCCTGGGAAATCCAAGGTCCTGCAGACAGAAGACGGAACATCCCCACACTCAGAATTCCGGAACACGGCTGACTGTGTGGGGGAGGTTTGGGGCCGCCGTCCACGCAGCTGACTGGTGTCACAGGTGTTACCTGGCAGGGAAAACCGCTAATTAATACCCTGTTCAGGGAGAGGCACTAGATGCTACCTTCATTTCCAGCCCAAACCCAGGCTATCCCCGGCAGCCCGCACAGTCAGACACTCGGGGAAGACACGCGAAGGGCTCCTAGGAGATCCGGGGTGCTGCAGACAGAAGACGGAACCTCCTCACACTCAGAATTCTGGAACACGGCTGACTGTGTGGGGGAGGTTTGGGGCCGCCGTCCACTCAGCTGACTGGTGTCACAGGTGTTCCCTGGCAGGGGTAATTCTGCTAAATACCCCCCATGTCCAGAGGGAGGCACTAGATGCTACCTGCATTTCCAGCCCAACCCCCGCCTTTCCCTGGCAGCCCGCACTGGGAGACACTCGGGGATGACACGCGAATGGCTACTACAGATCCAAGGTCCTGCACACAGAAGACGGAACCTCCCCACACTCACAATTCCGGAACAAGCCTGACTGTGTGGGGGAGGTTTGGGGCCGCCGTCCACGCAGCTGACTGGTGTCACAGGTGTTACCTGGCAGGGGAAATCTGCTAACAAAATCCCCTGTCCAGGGAGAGGCAATAGATGCTACCTGCATTTCCAGCCCAACCCTTCACATTTCCCCGGTAGCCCGCAATGTGAGACACTCGGGGAAACACGTGAAGGGCTCCTAGGAAATCCCGGGTGCCTCAGACAGAACACGGAACCTCCCCACACTCAGAATTCCGGAACACGGCTGACTGTGTGTGGGAGGTTTGGGGCCGTCGTCCACGCAGTTGACTGGTGTCAAAGGTGTTCCCCGGCAGGGGGAAGTCCGCTAATTACCTACCCTGTCCAGGGGGAGGCACTTGATGCTTCCTGAATTTCCAGCCCAACCCCCGCCTTTCCCCGGAAGCTCGCAATTGGAGACACTCGGGGAAAACACGCGGATGGCTCCTATGAAATCCAAGGTCCTGCAGACAGAAGACGGAACCTCCCCACACTCACAATTCCGGAATAAGCCTGACTGTGTGTGGGAAGTTTGGGTCCGCCCTCCTCGCAGCTGAGTGGTGTCAAAGGAGTTCGCTGGCAGGAGGAAGTCCGCTAATTGCCTACCCTGTCCAGGGGGAGGCACTAGATGCTACCTGCATTTCCAGCCCAACCCCCAACTTTCCGCGGCAGCCCGCAATTGGAGACACTCGGGGAAGACACGCGGATGGCTCCTATGAAATCCAAGGTCCTGCAGACAGAAGACGGAACCTCCCCACACTCACAATTCCGGAACAAGCCTGACTGTGTTGGGGAGGTTTGGGGCCACACTCCTCGCAGCTGAGTGGTGTCAAAGGAGTTCGCTGGCAGGAGGAAGTCCTCTAATTGCCTACCCTGTCCAGGGGGAGGCACTAGATGCTACCTGCATTTCCAGCCCAACCCCCGCATTTCCCCGGCAGCCCTCAATGGGAGATACTCGGGGAAGACACGCGAGTGGCTCCAAGGAAATCGAAGGTCCTGCAGACAGAAGACGGAACCTCCCCACACTCAGAATTCCGGAACAAGGCTGACTGTGTGGGGGAGGTTTGGGGCCGCCGTCCACGCAGATGACTGGTGTCACAGGTGTTACCTGGCAGGGAAAACCGCTAATTAATACCCTGTTCATGGAGAGGCACTAAATGCTACCTGCATTTCCAGCCCAACCCCCGCCTTTCCCCGGCAGTCCGCACAGGCAGACACACGGGGAAGTCACGTGAAGGGCTCCTAGGAGATCCCGGGTTCTGCAGACCGAATACGGAACCTCCCCACAATTACAATTCCGGAACACGGCTGACTGTGTGGGGGAGGAATGGGGCCGCCGTCCACGAGGCTGACTGGTGTCACAGGTGTTCCCTGGCAGGGGGAAGTCCGCTAATTACCTCCTATGATCAGGGGGAGGCACTAGATGCTATCTGCATTTCCAGCCCAACCCCCGCCTTTCCCCGGCAGCCCGCACTGGGAGACAATCGGGGAAGTCACGCGAATGGCTCCTAGGGGATCCAAGGTTCTGCAGACAGAAGACGGAACCTCCCCACACTCACAATTCCTGATCAAGCCTGACTGTTTGGGGGAGGTTTGGGTCCGCCCTCCTCGCAGCTGATTTGTGTCAAATTATTTCCCTGGCAGGAGGAAGTCCGCTATTTGCCTACCCTGTCCAGGGGGAGGCACTAGATGCTACCTGCATTTCCAGCCCATCCCCCGCCTTTCCCCGGCAGTCCGCACAGGCAGACACTCGGGGAAGACACGCGATGGGCTCCTAGGAGATCCCGGGTGCTGCAGACAGAAGACGGAACCTCCCCACACTCAGAATTCCGGAACACGGCTGACTGTGTGGGGGAGGTTTGGGGCCGCCGTCCACGCAGCTGACTGTTGTCACAGGTGTTACCTGGCAGGGAAAATCGCTAATTAATACCCTGTTCAGGGAGAGGCACTAGACGCTACCTGCATTTTCAGCCCGAACCCAGGCTTTCACCGGCAGCCCGCACAGTCAGACACTCGGGGAAGACACGCGAAGGGCTCCTAGGAGATCTGGGGTGCTGCAGACCGAAGACGGAACCTCCCCACACTCAGAATTCCGGAACACGGCTGACTGTGTGGGGGAGGTTTGGGGCCGCCGTCCACTCAGCTGACTGGTGTCACAGGTGTTCCCTGGCAGGGGTAATTCCGCTAAATACCTCCCATGTCCATGGGGAGGCACTAGATGCTACCTGCATTTCCAGCCCAACCCCCGCCTTTCCCTGGCAGCACGCACTGGGAGACACTCGGGGAAGACACGCGAAGGGCTCCTAGGAAATCCAAGGTCCTGCAGACAGAAGACGGAACCTCCCCACACTCAGAATTCCGGAACACGTCTGACTGTGTGGGGGAGGTTTGGGGCCGCCGTCCACGCAGCTGACTGGTGTCACAGGTGTTCCCTGGCAGGGGGAAGTCCGCTAATTGCCTACCCTGTCCAGGGGGAGGCAATAGATTCTACCTGCTTTTCCAGCCCAACCCCCGCCTTTCCGAGGCAGACCTCAATGGGAGACACTCGGGGAAGACACGCGAATGGCTCCTAGGAAATCCAAGGTCCTGCAGACAGAAGACGGGACCTCCCCAAACTCAGAATTCCGGAACACGTCTGACTGTGTGGGGGAGGTTTGGGGCCGCCGTCCACGCAGCTGACTGGTGTCACAGGTGTTACCTGGCAGGGAAAACCGCTAATTAATACCCTGTTCAGGGAGAGGCACTAGATGCTACCTTCATTTCCAGCCCAAACCCAGGCTTTCCCCGGCAGCCCGCACAGTCAGACACTCGGGGAAGACACGCGAAGTGCTCCTAGGAGATCCGGGGTGCTGCAGACAGAAGACGGAACCTCCCCACACTCAGAATTCCGGAACACGGCTGACTGTGTGGGGGAGGTTTGGGGCCGCCGTCCACTCAGCTGACTGGTGTCACAGGTGTTCCCTGGCAGGGGTAATTCTGCTAAATACCTCCCATGTCCAGAGGGAGGCACTAGATGCTACCTGCATTTCCAGCCCAACCCCCGCCTTTCCCTGGCAGCCCGCAATGGGAGACACTCGGGGAAGACACCCGAATGGCTACTACAGATCCAAGGTCCTGCACACAGATGACGGAACCTCCCCACACTCAGAATTCCGGAACACGGCTGACTGTGTGGGGGAGGTTTGGGTCCGCCCTCCTCGCAGCTGAGTTGTGTCAAAGGAGTTCCCTGGCAAGAGGAATTCCGCTAATTGCCTACCCTGTCCAGGGGGAGGCACTAGATGCTACCTGCATTTCCAGCCCAACCCCCGCATGTCCCCGGCAGACCGCACAGGCAGACACTCGGGGAAGACACGCGAAGGGCCCTAGGAGATCCCGGGTGATGCAGACAGAAGATGGAACCTCCCCACACTCAGAATTCCGGAACACGGCTGACTGTGTGGGGGAGGTTTGTGGCCGCCGTCCACGCAGCTGACTGGTGTCACAGGTGTTCCCTGGCAGGGGGAAGTCCGCTAATTGCCTACCCTGTCCAGGGGGAGGCAATAGATTCTACCTGCATTTCCAGCCCAACCCCCGCCTTTCCAAGGCAGACCTCAATGGGAGACACTCGGGGAAGACACGCGAATGCCTCCTAGGAAATCCAAGGTCCTGCAGATAGAAGACGGAATCTCCCCACACTCAGAAATCCGGAAGACGGCTGACTGTGTGGGGGAGGTTTGGGGCCGCCGTCCACGCAGGTGACTGGTGTCACAGGTGTTACCTGGCAGGGAAAACCGCTAATTAATACCCTGTTCAGGGAGAGGCACTAGATGCTACCTGCATTTCCAGCCCAACCCCCGCTTTCCGCGGCAGTCCGCACAGGCAGACACTCGGGGAAGGCACGCGAAGGGCTCCTAGGAGATCCCGGGTTCTGCAGACCGAATACGGAACCTCCCCACAATCAGAATTCCGGAACACGTCTGACTGTGTTGGGGATGAATGGGGCCGCCGTCCACGAGGCTGACTAGTGTCACAGGTGTTCCCGGGCAGGGGGAAGTCCGCTAATTACCTCCTATGATCAGGGGGAGGCACTAGATGCTATCTGCATTTCCAGCCCAACCCTTCGCCTTTCCCCGGCAGCCCGCACTGGGAGACAATCGGGGAAGACTCGCGAATGGCTCCTAGGGGATCCAAGGTTCTGCAGACAGAAGACGGAACCTCCCCACACTCACAATTCCGGATCAAGCCTGACTGTGTGGGGGAGGTTTGGGTCCGCCCTCCTCGCAGCTGAGTGGTGTCAAAGGAGTTCGCTGGCAGGAGGAAGTCCGCTAATTGCCTACCCTGTCCAGGGGGAGGCACTAGATGCTACCTGCATTTCCAGCCCAACCCCCGCATTTCCCCGGCAGCCCTCAATGGGAGACACTCGGGGAAGACACGCGAGTGGCTCCTAGGAAATCCAACGTCCTGCAGACAGAAGACGGAACCTCCCCACACTCACAATTCCGGAACAAGCATGACTGTGTGGGGGAGGTTTGGGGCCGCCGTCCACGCTGCTGACTGGTGTCACAGGTGTTACCTTGCTGGGGAAATCCGCTAATTAAATCCCCTGTCCAGGGAGAGGCAATAGATGCTACCTGCATTTCCATCCCAACCCTTCGCCTTTCCCCGGCAGCCCGCAATGTGAGAAACTCGGGGAAGACACGCGAAGGGCTCCTAGGAGATCCCGGGTTCCTCAGACAGAACACGGAACCTCCCCACACTCAGAATTCCGGAACACGGCCGACTATTTGGGGGAGGTTTGGGGCCGTCGTCCACGCAGCTGACTGGTGCCAAAGGTGTTCCCCGGCAGGGGGAAGTCCGCTAATTACCTCCTATGACCAGTGGGAGGCAGTAGATGCTATCTGCATTTCCAGCCCAACCCCTGCCTTTCCCCGGCAGCCCTCACTGTGAGACAATCGGGGAAGACACGCGAATGGCTCCTAGGGGATCCAAGGTTCTGCAGACAGAAGACGGAACCTCCCCACACTCACAATTCCGGGACAAGCTTGACTGTGTGGGGGAGGTTTGGGTTCGCCCTCCTTGCAGCTGATTTGTGTCAAATTATTTCCCTGGCAGGAGGAAGTCCGCTATTTGCCTACCCTGTCCAGGGGGAGGCACTAGATGCTACCTGCATTTCCAGCCCATCCCCCGCCTTTCCCCGGCAGTCCGCACAGGCAGACACTCGGGGAAGACACGCGATGGGCTCCTAGGAGATCCCGGGTGCTGCAGACAGAAGACGGAACCTCCCCACACTCAGAATTCCGGAACACGGCTGACTGTGTGGGGGAGGTTTGGGGCCGCCGTCCACGCAGCTGACTGGTGTCACAGGTGTTCCCTGGCAGGGGGAAGTCCGCTAATTACCTCCTATGACCAGTGGGAGGCAGTAGATGCTATCTGCATTTCCAGCCCAACCCCTGCCTTTCCCCGGCAGCCCTCACTGTGAGACAATCGGGGAAGACACGCGAATGGCTCCTAGGGGATCCAAGGTTCTGCAGACAGAAGACGGAACCTCCCCACACTCACAATTCCGGGACAAGCTTGACTGTGTGGGGGAGGTTTGGGTTCGCCCTCCTCGCAGCTGATTTGTGTCAAATTATTTCCCTGGCAGGAGGAAGTCCGCTATTTGCCTACCCTGTCCAGGGGGAGGCACTAGATGCTACCTGCATTTCCAGCCCATCCCCCGCCTTTCCCCGGCAGTCCGCACAGGCAGACACTCGGGGAAGACACGCGATGGGCTCCTAGGAGATCCCGGGTGCTGCAGACAGAAGACGGAACCTCCCCACACTCAGAATTCCGGAACACGGCTGACTGTGTGGGGGAGGTTTGGGGCCGCCGTCCACGCAGCTGACTGGTGTCACAGGTGTTACCTGGCAAGGAAAATCGCTAATTAATACCCTGTTCAGGGAGAGGCACTAGACGCTACCTGCATTTCCAGCCCGAACCCAGGCTTTCACCGGCAGCCCGCACAGTCAGACACTCGGGGAAGACACGCGAAGGGCTCCTAGGAGATCTGGGGTGATGCAGACCGAAGACGGAACCTCCCCACACTCAGAATTCCGGAACACGGCTGACTGTGTGGGGGAGGTTTGGGGCCGCCGTCCACTCAGCTGACTGGTGTCACAGGTGTTCCCTGGCAGGGGTAATTCCGCTAAATACCTCCCATGTCCATGGGGAGGCACTAGATGCTACCTGCATTTCCAGCCCAACCCCCGCCTTTCCCTGGCAGCACGCACTGGGAGACACTCGGGGAAGACACGCGAAGGGCTCCTAGGAAATCCAAGGTCCTGCAGACAGAAGACGGAACCTCCCCACACTCAGAATTCCGGAACACGGCTGACTGTGTGGTGGAGTTTTGGGGCCGCCGTCCACGCAGCTGACTGGTGTCACAGGTGTTACCTGGCAGGGAAAACCGCTAATTAATACCCTGTTCAGGGAGAGGCACTAGATGCTACCTGCATTTCCAGCCCAACCCCCACCTTTCCCCGGCAGCCCGCAATGGGAGACACTCGGGGAAGACACGCGGATGGCTCCTAGGAAATCCAAGGTCCTGCAGACAGAAGACGGAACCTCCCCACACTCACAATTCTGGAACAAGCCTGACAGTGTGCGGGAGGTTTGGGTCCGCCCTCCTCACAGCTGAGTGGTGTCAAAGGAGTTCCCTGGCAGGGGGAATTCCGCTAATTCCCTACCCTGTCCAGGGGGAGGCACTAGATGCTACCTGCATTTCCAGACAAACCCCAGCCTTTCCCCGGCAGCCCGCAATGGGAAACACTCGGGGAAGATACGTGAAGGGCTCCTAGGAGATCCCGGGTTCTGCAGACCGAATACGGAACCTCCCCACACTCAGAATTCCGGAACACGGCTGACTGTGTGGGGGAGGAATGGGGCCGCCGTCCACGAGGCTGACTGTTGTCACAGGTGTTCCCTGGCAGGGGGAAGTCCGCTAATTACCTCCTATGACCAGGGGGAGGCAATAGATGCTATCTGCATTTCCAGCCCAACCCCCGCCTTTCCCCGGCAGCCCGCACTGGGAGACAATCGGGGAAGACACGTGAATGGCTCCTAGGGGATCCAAGGTTCTGCAGACAGAAGACGGAACCTCCCCACACTCAGAATTCCGGAACACGTCTGACTGTGTGGGGGAGGTTTGGGGCCGCCGTCCACGCAGCTGACTGGTGTCACAGGTGTTCCCTGGCAGGGGGAAGTCCGCTAATTGCCTACCCTGTCCAGGGGGAGGCAATAGATTCTACCTGCATTTCCAGCCCTACCCCCGCCTTTCCGAGGCAGACCTCAATGGGAGACACTCGGGGAAGACACGCGAATGGCTCCTAGGAAATCCAAGGTCCTGCAGACAGAAGACGGGACCTCCCCAAACTCAGAATTCCGGAACACGGCTGACTGTGTGGGGGAGGTTTGGGGCCGCCGTCCACGCAGCTGACTGGTGTCACAGGTGTTACCTGGCAGGGAAAACCGCTAATTAATACCCTGTTCAGGGAGAGGCACTAGATGCTACCTTCATTTCCAGCCCAAACCCAGGCTTTCCCCGGCAGCCCGCACAGTCAGACACTCGGGGAAGACACGCGAAGTGCTCCTAGGAGATCCGGGGTGCTGCAGACAGAAGACGGAACCTCCCCACACTCAGAATTCCGGAACACGGCTGACTGTGTGGGGGAGGTTTGGGGCCGCCGTCCACTCAGCTGACTGGTGTCACAGGTGTTCCCTGGCAGGGGTAATTCTGCTAAATACCTCCCATGTCCAGAGGGAGGCACTAGATGCTACCTGCATTTCCAGCCCAACCCCCGCCTTTCCCTGGCAGCCCGCAATGGGAGACACTCGGGGAAGACACGCGAATGGCTACTACAGATCCAAGGTCCTGCACACAGAAGACGGAACCTCCCCACACTCAGAATTCCGGAACACGGCTGACTGTGTGGGGGAGGTTTGGGTCCGCCCTCCTCGCAGCTGAGTTGTGTCAAAGGAGTTCCCTGGCAAGAGGAATTCCGCTAATTGCCTACCCTGTCCAGGGGGAGGCACTAGATGCTACCTGCATTTCCAGCCCAACCCCCGCATGTCCCCGGCAGACCGCACAGGCAGACACTCGGGGAAGACACGCGAAGGGCCCTAGGAGATCCCGGGTGATGCAGACAGAAGATGGAACCTCCCCACACTCAGAATTCCGGAACACGGCTGACTGTGTGGGGGAGGTTTGTGGCCGCCGTCCACGCAGCTGACTGGTGTCACAGGTGTTCCCTGGCAGGGGGAAGTCCGCTAATTGCCTACCCTGTCCAGGGGGAGGCAATAGATTCTACCTGCATTTCCAGCCCAACCCCCGCCTTTCCAAGGCAGACCTCAATGGGAGACACTCGGGGAAGACACGCGAATGCCTCCTAGGAAATCCAAGGTCCTGCAGATAGAAGACGGAATCTCCCCACACTCAGAAATCCGGAAGACGGCTGACTGTGTGGGGGAGGTTTGGGGCCGCCGTCCACGCAGGTGACTGGTGTCACAGGTGTTACCTGGCAGGGAAAACCGCTAATTAATACCCTGTTCAGGGAGAGGCACTAGATGCTACCTGCATTTCCAGCCCAACCCCCGCTTTCCGCGGCAGTCCGCACAGGCAGACACTCGGGGAAGACACGCGAAGGGCTCCTAGGATATCCCGGGTGCTGCAGACAGAAGACTTAACCTCCCCACACTCACAATTCCGGAACACGGCTGACTGGGTGGGGGAGGTTTGGGGCCGCCGTCCACGCAGCTGACTGGTGTCACAGCTGTTCCCTGGCAGGGGGAAGTCCGCTAATTACCTCCCAACTCCAGGGGGATGCACTAGATGCTACCTGCATTTCCAGCCCAACCCCCAACTTTCCCCGGCAGCCCGCAATGGGAGACACTCGGGGAAGACACGCGGATGGCTCCTAGGAAATCCAAGGTCCTGCAGACAGAAGACGGAACCTCCCCACACTCACAATTCCGGAACAAGCCTGACAGTGTGCGGGAGGTTTGGGTCCGCCCTCCTCGCAGCTGAGTGGTGTCAAAGGAGTTCCCTGGCAGGGGGAATTCCGCTAATTCCCTACCCTGTCCAGGGGGAGGCACTAGATGCTACCTGCATTTCCAGCCCAACCCCCGCATTTCCCCGGCAGCCCGCAATGGGAGACACTCGGGGAAGACACGCGAATGGCTCCTGGGAAATCCAAGGTCCTGCAGACAGAAGACGGAACATCCCCACACTCAGAATTCCGGAACACGGCTGACTGTGTGGGGGAGGTTTGGGGCCGCCGTCCACGCAGCTGACTGGTGTCACAGGTGTTACCTGGCAGGGAAAACCGCTAATTAATACCCTGTTCAGGGAGAGGCACTAGATGCTACCTTCATTTCCAGCCCAAACCCAGGCTATCCCCGGCAGCCCGCACAGTCAGACACTCGGGGAAGACACGCGAAGGGCTCCTAGGAGATCCGGGGTGCTGCAGACAGAAGACGGAACCTCCTCACACTCAGAATTCTGGAACACGGCTGACTGTGTGGGGGAGGTTTGGGGCCGCCGTCCACTCAGCTGACTGGTGTCACAGGTGTTCCCTGGCAGGGGTAATTCTGCTAAATACCCCCCATGTCCAGAGGGAGGCACTAGATGCTACCTGCATTTCCAGCCCAACCCCCGCCTTTCCCTGGCAGCCCGCACTGGGAGACACTCGGGGATGACACGCGAATGGCTACTACAGATCCAAGGTCCTGCACACAGAAGACGGAACCTCCCCACACTCACAATTCCGGAACAAGCCTGACTGTGTGGGGGAGGTTTGGGGCCGCCGTCCACGCAGCTGACTGGTGTCACAGGTGTTACCTGGCAGGGGAAATCTGCTAACAAAATCCCCTGTCCAGGGAGAGGCAATAGATGCTACCTGCATTTCCAGCCCAACCCTTCACATTTCCCCGGTAGCCCGCAATGTGAGACACTCGGGGAAACACGTGAAGGGCTCCTAGGAAATCCCGGGTGCCTCAGACAGAACACGGAACCTCCCCACACTCAGAATTCCGGAACACGGCTGACTGTGTGTGGGAGGTTTGGGGCCGTCGTCCACGCAGTTGACTGGTGTCAAAGGTGTTCCCCGGCAGGGGGAAGTCCGCTAATTACCTACCCTGTCCAGGGGGAGGCACTTGATGCTTCCTGAATTTCCAGCCCAACCCCCGCCTTTCCCCGGAAGCTCGCAATTGGAGACACTCGGGGAAAACACGCGGATGGCTCCTATGAAATCCAAGGTCCTGCAGACAGAAGACGGAACCTCCCCACACTCACAATTCCGGAATAAGCCTGACTGTGTGTGGGAAGTTTGGGTCCGCCCTCCTCGCAGCTGAGTGGTGTCAAAGGAGTTCGCTGGCAGGAGGAAGTCCGCTAATTGCCTACCCTGTCCAGGGGGAGGCACTAGATGCTACCTGCATTTCCAGCCCAACCCCCAACTTTCCGCGGCAGCCCGCAATTGGAGACACTCGGGGAAGACACGCGGATGGCTCCTATGAAATCCAAGGTCCTGCAGACAGAAGACGGAACCTCCCCACACTCACAATTCCGGAACAAGCCTGACTGTGTTGGGGAGGTTTGGGGCCACACTCCTCGCAGCTGAGTGGTGTCAAAGGAGTTCGCTGGCAGGAGGAAGTCCTCTAATTGCCTACCCTGTCCAGGGGGAGGCACTAGATGCTACCTGCATTTCCAGCCCAACCCCCGCATTTCCCCGGCAGCCCTCAATGGGAGATACTCGGGGAAGACACGCGAGTGGCTCCAAGGAAATCGAAGGTCCTGCAGACAGAAGACGGAACCTCCCCACACTCAGAATTCCGGAACAAGGCTGACTGTGTGGGGGAGGTTTGGGGCCGCCGTCCACGCAGCTGACTGGTGTCACAGGTGTTACCTGGCAGGGAAAACCGCTAATTAATACCCTGTTCATGGAGAGGCACTAAATGCTACCTGCATTTCCAGCCCAACCCCCGCCTTTCCCCGGCAGTCCGCACAGGCAGACACACGGGGAAGGCACGTGAAGGGCTCCTAGGAGATCCCGGGTTCTGCAGACCGAATACGGAACCTCCCCACAATTACAATTCCGGAACACGGCTGACTGTGTGGGGGAGGAATGGGGCCGCCGTCCACGAGGCTGACTGGTGTCACAGGTGTTCCCTGGCAGGGGGAAGTCCGCTAATTACCTCCTATGATCAGGGGGAGGCACTAGATGCTATCTGCATTTCCAGCCCAACCCCCGCCTTTCCCCGGCAGCCCGCACTGGGAGACAATCGGGGAAGTCACGCGAATGGCTCCTAGGGGATCCAAGGTTCTGCAGACAGAAGACGGAACCTCCCCACACTCACAATTCCTGATCAAGCCTGACTGTTTGGGGGAGGTTTGGGTCCGCCCTCCTCGCAGCTGAGTGGTGTCAAAGGAGTTCCCTGGCAGGGGGAATTCCGCTAATACCCTACCCTGTCCAGGGGGAGGCACTAGATGCTACCTGCATTTCCAGCCCAACCCCCGCATTTCCCCGGCAGCCCGCAATGGGAAACACTCGGGGAAGACACGCGAATGGCTCCTAGGAAATCCAAGGTCCTGCAGACAGAAGACGGAACCTCCCCACACTCAGAATTCCGGAACACGGCTGACTGTGTGGGGGATGTTTGGGGCCGCCGTCCACTCAGCTGACTGGTGTCACAGGTGTTCCCTGGCAGGGGTAATTCTGCTAAATACCTCCCATGTCCAGAGGGAGGCACTAGATGCTACCTGCATTTCCAGCCCAACCCCCGCCTTTCCCTGGCAGCCCGCACTGGGAGACACTCGGGGAAGACACGCGAATGGCTACTACAGATCCAAGGTCCTGCACACAGAAGACGGAACCTCCCCACACTCACAATTCCGGAACAAGCATGACTGTGTGGGGGAGGTTTGGGGCCGCCGTCCACGCAGCTGACTGGTGTCACAGGTGTTACCTGGCAGGGGAAATCCGCTAACAAAATCCCCTGTCCAGGGAGAGGCAATAGATGCTACCTGCATTTGCAGCCCAACCCTTCACATTTCCCCGGCAGCCCGCAATGTTAGACACTCCGGGAAACACGCGAAAGGCTCCTAGGAGATCCCGGGTCCCTCAGACAGAACACGGAACCTCCCCACACTCAGAATTCCGGAACACGGCTGACTGTGTGGGGGAGGTTTGTGGCCGCCGTCCACGCAGCTGACTGGTGTCATAGGTGTTACCTGGCAGGGAAAACCGCTAATTAATACCCTGTTCAGGGAGAGGCACTAGATGCTACCTTCATTTCCAGCCCAACCCCCGCCTTTCCCCGGAAGCCCGCAATTGGAGACACTCGGGGAAAACACGCAGATGGCTCCTATGAAATCCAAGGTCCTGCAGACAGAAGACGGAACCTCCCCACACTCACAATTCCGGAACAAGCCTGACTGTGTGTGGGAAGTTTGGGTCCGCCCTCCTCGAAGCTGAGTGGTGTCAAAGGAGTTCGCTGGCAGGAGGAAGTCCGCTAATTGCCTACCCTGTCCAGGGGGAGGCACTAGATGCTACCTGCATTTCCAACAAAACCCCCGCCTTTCCCCGGCAGCCCTCAATGGGAGACACTCGGGGAAGACACGCGAATGGCTCCTAGGAAATCCAAGGTCATGCAGACAGAAGACGGAACCTCCCCACACTCAGAATTCCGGAACACGGCTGACTGTGTGGGGGAGGTTTGGGGCCGCCGTCCACGCAGCTGACTGGTGTCACAGGTGTTACCTGGCAGGGAAAACCGCTAAATAATACCCTGTTCAGGGAGAGGCACTAGATGCTACCTGCATTTCCAGCCCGAACCCAGGCTTTCACCGGAAGCCCGCACAGTCAGACACTCGGGGAAGACACGCGAAGTGCTCCTAGGAGATCCGGGATGCTGCAGACAGAAGACGGAACCTCCCCACACTCAGAATTCCGGAACACGGCTGACTGTGTGGGGGAGGAATGGGGCCGCCGTACACGAGGCTGACGGGTGTCACAGGTGTTCCCTGGCAGGGGGAAGTCCGCTAATTACCTCCTATGACCAGTGGGAGGCATTAGATGCTATCTGCATTTCCAGCCCAACCCCTGCCTTTCCCCGGCAGCCCTCACTGTGAGACAATCGGGGAAGACACGCGAATGGCTCCTAGGGGATCCAAGGTTCTGCAGACAGAAGACGGAACCTCCCCACACTCACAATTCCGGAACAAGCCTGACTGTGTGCGGGAGGTTTGGGTCCGCCCTCATCGCAGCTGAGTTGTGTCAAATTATTTCCCTGGCAGGAGGAAGTCCGCTAATTGCCTACCCTGTCCAGGGGGAGGCACTAGATGCTACCTGCATTTCCAGCCCATCCCCCGCCTTTCCCCGGCAGTCCGCACAGGCAGACACTCGGGGAAGACACGCGATGGGCTCCTAGGAGATCCCGGGTGCTGCAGACGGAAGACGGAACCTCCCCACACTCAGAATTCCGGAACACGGCTGACTGTGTGGGGGAGGTTTGGGGCCGCCGTCCACTCAGCTGACTGGTGTCACAGGTGTTCCCTGGCAGGGGTAATTCCGCTAAATACCTCCCATGTCCAGGGGGAGGCACTAGATGCTACCTGCATTTCCAGCCAAAAACCAGGCTTTCCCCGGCAGCCCGCACAGTCAGACACTCGGGGAAGACACGCGAAGGGCTCCTAGGAGATCCGGGGTGCTGCAGACAGAAGACGGAACCTCCCCACACTCAGAATTCCGGAACACGGCTGACTGTGTGGGGGAGGTTTGGGGCCGCCGTCCACTCAGCTGACTGGTGTCACAGGTGTTCCCTGGCAGGGGTAATTCTGCTAAATACCTCCCATGTCCAGAGGGAGGCACTAGATGCTACCTGCATTTCCAGCCCAACCCCCGCCTTTCCCTGGCAGCCCGCACTGGGAGACACTCGGGGAAGACACGCGAATGGCTACTACAGATCCAAGGTCCTGCACACAGAAGACGGAACCTCCCCACACTCACAATTCCGGAACAAGCATGACTGTGTGGGGGAGGTTTGGGGCCGCCGTCCACGCAGCTGACTGGTGTCACAGGTGTTACCTGGCAGGGGAAATCCGCTAAAAAAATCCCCTGTCCAGGGAGAGGCAATAGATGCTACCTGCATTTCCAGCCCAACCCTTCACATTTCCCCGGCAGCCCGCAATGTGAGACACTCGGGGAAACACGCGAAAGGCTCCTAGGAGATCCCGGGTGCCTCAGACAGAACACGGAACCTCCCCACACTCAGAATTCCGGAACACGGCTGACTGTGTGGGGGAGGTTTCGGGCCGTCGTCCACGCAGTTGACTGGTGTCAAAGGTGTTCCCCGGCAGGGGGAATTCCGCTAATTGCCTACCCTGTCCAGGGGGAGGCACTAGATGCTACCTGCATTTCCAGCCCAACCCCCGCATGTCCCCGGCAGACCGCACAGGCAGACACTCGGGGAAGACACGCGAAGGGCTCCTAGGAGATCCCGGGTGCCTCAGACAGAAGACGGAACCTCCCCACACTCAGAATTCCGGAACACGGCTGACTGTGTGGGGGAGGTTTGGGGCCGACGTCCACGCAGCTGACTGGTGTCACAGGTGTTCCCTGGCAGGGGGAATTCCGCTAATTGCCTACCCAGTCCAGGGGGAGGCAATAGATTCTAACTGCATTTCCAGCCCAACCCCCGCCTTTCCGAGGCAGACCTCAATGGGAGACACTCGGGGAAGACACGCGAATGCCTCCTAGGAAATCCAAGGTCCTGCAGAGAGAAGACGGAAACTCCACACTCAGAATTCCGGAACACGTCTGACTGTGTGGGGGAGGTTTGGGGCCGCCGTCCACGCAGCTGACTGGTGTCACAGGTGTTCCCTGGCAGGGGTAATTCTGCTAAATACCTCCCATGTCCAGAGGGAGGCACTAGATGCTACCTGCATTTCCAGCCCAACCCCCGCCTTTCCCTGGCAGCCCGCACTGGGAGACACTCGGGGAAGACACGCGAATGGCAACTACAGATCCAAGGTCCTGCACACAGAAGACGGAACCTCCCCACACTCACAATTCCGGAACAAGCCTGACTGTGTGGGGGAGGTTTGGGGCCGCCGTCCACGCAGCTGACTGGTGTCACAGGTGTTACCTGGCAGGGGAAATCCGCTAACAAAATCCCCTGTCCAGGGAGAGGCAATAGATGCTACCTGCATTTCCAGCCCAACCCTTCATATTTCCCCGGCAGCCCGCAATGTGAGACACTCGGGGAAACACGCGAAGGGCTCCTAGGAGATCCCGGGTGCCTCAGACAGAACACGGAACCTCCCCACACTCAGAATTCCGGAACACGGCTGACTGTGTGGGGGAGGTTTGGGGCCGACGTCCACGCAGCTGACTGGTGTCACAGGTGTTACCTGGCAGGGAAAACCGCTAATTAATACCCTGTTCAGGGAGAGGCACTAGATGCTACCTTCATTTCCAGCCCAACCCCCGCCTTTCCCCGGAAGCCCGCAATTGGAGACACTCGGGGAAAACACTCGGATGGCTCCTATGAAATCCAAGGTTCTGCAGACAGAAGACGGAACCTCCCCACACTCACAATTCCGGAACAAGCCTGACTGTGTGTGGGAAGTTTGGGTCCGCCCTCCTCGCAGCTGAGTGGTGTCAAAGGAGTTCGCTGGCAGGAGGAAGTCCGCTAATTGCCTACCCTGTCCAGGGGGAGGCACTAGATGCTACCTGCATTTCCAGCCCAACCCCCGCATTTCCCCGGCAGCCCTCAATGGGAGACACTCGGGGAAGACACGCGAGTGGCTCCTAGGAAATCCAACGTCCTGCAGACAGAAGACGGAACCTCCCCACACTCACAATTCCGGAACAAGCATGACTGTGTGGGGGAGGTTTGGGGCCGCCGTCCACGCTGCTGACTGGTGTCACAGGTGTTACCTTGCAGGGGAAATCCGCTAATTAAATCCCCTGTCCAGGGAGAGGCAATAGATGCTACCTGCATTTCCATCCCAACCCTTCGCCTTTCCCCGGCAGCCCGCAATGTGAGAAACTCGGGGAAGACACGCGAAGGGCTCCTAGGAGATCCCGGGTTCCTCAGACAGAACACGGAACCTCCCCACACTCAGAATTCCGGAACACGGCCGACTGTTTGGGGGAGGTTTGGGGCCGTCGTCCACGCAGCTGACTGGTGCCAAAGGTGTTCCCCGGCAGGGGTAAGTCCGCTAATTACCTCCTATGACCAGTGGGAGGCAGTAGATGCTATCTGCATTTCCAGCCCAACCCCTGCCTTTCCCCGGCAGCCCTCACTGTGAGACAATCGGGGAAGACACGCGAATGGCTCCTAGGGGATCCAAGGTTCTGCAGACAGAAGACGGAACCTCCCCACACTCACAATTCCGGGACAAGCTTGACTGTGTGGGGGAGGTTTGGGTTCGCCCTCCTCGCAGCTGATTTGTGTCAAATTATTTCCCTGGCAGGAGGAAGTCCGCTATTTGCCTACCCTGTCCAGGGGGAGGCACTAGATGCTACCTGCATTTCCAGCCCATCCCCCGCCTTTCCCCGGCAGTCCGCACAGGCAGACACTCGGGGAAGACACGCGATGGGCTCCTAGGAGATCCCGGGTGCTGCAGACAGAAGACGGAACCTCCCCACACTCAGAATTCCGGAACACGGCTGACTGTGTGGGGGAGGTTTGGGGCCGCCGTCCACGCAGCTGACTGGTGTCACAGGTGTTCCCTGGCAGGGGGAAGTCCGCTAATTACCTCCTATGACCAGTGGGAGGCAGTAGATGCTATCTGCATTTCCAGCCCAACCCCTGCCTTTCCCCGGCAGCCCTCACTGTGAGACAATCGGGGAAGACACGCGAATGGCTGCTAGGGGATCCAAGGTTCTGCAGACAGAAGACGGAACCTCCCCACACTCCAAATTCCGGGACAAGCTTGACTGTGTGGGGGAGGTTTGGGTTCGCCCTCCTCGCAGCTGATTTGTGTCAAATTATTTCCCTGGCAGGAGGAAGTCCGCTATTTGCCTACCCTGTCCAGGGGGAGGCACTAGATGCTACCTGCATTTCCAGCCCATCCCCCGCCTTTCCCCGGCAGTCCGCACAGGCAGACACTCGGGGAAGACACGCGATGGGCTCCTAGGAGATCCCGGGTGCTGCAGACAGAAGACGGAACCTCCCCACACTCAGAATTCCGGAACACGGCTGACTGTGTGGGGGAGGTTTGGGGCCGCCGTCCACGCAGCTGACTGGTGTCACAGGTGTTCCCTGGCAGGGGGAAGTCCGCTAATTACCTCCTATGACCAGTGGGAGGCAGTAGATGCTATCTGCATTTCCAGCCCAACCCCTGCCTTTCCCCGGCAGCCCTCACTGTGAGACAATCGGGGAAGACACGCGAATGGCTGCTAGGGGATCCAAGGTTCTGCAGACAGAAGACGGAACCTCCCCACACTCCAAATTCCGGGACAAGCTTGACTGTGTGGGGGAGGTTTGGGTTCGCCCTCCTCGCAGCTGATTTGTGTCAAATTATTTCCCTGGCAGGAGGAAGTCCGCTATTTGCCTACCCTGTCCAGGGGGAGGCACTAGATGCTACCTGCATTTCCAGCCCATCCCCCGCCTTTCCCCGGCAGTCCGCACAGGCAGACACTCGGGGAAGACACGCGATGGGCTCCTAGGAGATCCCGGGTGCTGCAGACAGAAGACGGAACCTCCCCACACTCAGAATTCCGGAACACGGCTGACTGTGTGGGGGAGGTTTGGGGCCGCCGTCCACGCAGCTGACTGGTGTCACAGGTGTTACCTGGCAGGGAAAACCGCTAATTAATACCCTGTTCAGGGAGAGGCACTAGACGCTACCTGCATTTCCAGCCCGAACCCAGGCTTTCACCGGCAGCCCGCACAGTCAGACACTCGGGGAAGACACGCGAAGGGCTCCTAGGAGATCTGGGGTGCTGCAGACAGAAGACGGAACCTCCCCACACTCAGAATTCCGGAACACGGCTGACTGTGTGGGGGAGGTTTGGGGCCGCCGTCCACTCAGCTGACTGGTGTCACAGGTGTTCCCTGGCAGGGGTAATTCCGCTAAATACCTCCCATGTCCATGGGGAGACACTAGATGCTACCTGCATTTCCAGCCCAACCCCCGCCTTTCCCTGGCAGCACGCACTGGGAGACACTCGGGGAAGACACGCGAAGGGCTCCTAGGAAATCCAAGGTCCTGCAGACAGAAGACGGAACCTCCCCACACTCAGAATTCCGGAACACGGCTGACTGTGTGGTGGAGGTTTGGGGCCGCCGTCCACGCAGCTGACTGGTGTCACAGGTGTTACCTGGCAGGGGAAATCCGCTAACAAAATCCCCTGTCCAGGGAGAGGCAATAGATGCTACCTGCATTTCCAGCCCAACCCTTCACATTTCCCCGGCAGCCCGCAATGTGAGACACTCGGGGAAACACGCGAAGGGCTCCTAGGAGATCCCGGGTGCCTCAGACAGAACACGGAACCTCGCCACACTCAGAATTCCGGAACACGGCTGACTGTGTGGGGGAGGTTTGGGGCCATCGTCCACGCAGTTGACTGGTGTCAAAGGTGTTCCCCGGCAGGGGGAAGTCCGCTAATTGCCTACCCTGTTCAGGGGGAGGCACTAGATGCTACCTGCATTTCCAGCCCAACCCCCGCATGTCCCCGTCAGACCGCACAGGCAGACACTCGGGGAAGACAAGCGAAGGGCTCCTAGGAGATCCTGGGTGATGCAGACAGAAGATGGATCCTCCCCACACTCAGAACTCCGGAACACGGCTGACTGTGTGGGGGAGGTTTGGGGCCGCCTTCCACGCAGCTGACTGGTGTCACAGGTGTTCCCTGGCAGGGGGAAGTCCGCTAATTGCCTAACCTGTCCAGGGGGAGGCAATAGATTCTACCTGCATTTCCAGCCCAACCACCGCCTTTCCGAGGCAGACCTCAATGGGAGACACTCGGGGAAAACACGCGAATGCCTCCTAGGAAATCCAAGGTCCTGCAGAGAGAAGACGGAACCTCCCGACACTCAGAATTCCGGAACACGGCTGACTGTGTGGGGGAGGTTTGGGGCAGCCGTCCACGCAGCTGACTGGTGTCACAGGTGTTACCTGGCAGGGAAAACCGCTAATTAATACCCTGTTCAGGGAGAGGCACTAGATGCTACCTGCATTTCCAGCCCAAACCCAGCTTTTCCGCGGCAGTCCGCACAGGCAGACACTCGGGGAAGACACGCGAAGGGCTCCTAGGATATCCCGGGTGCTGCAGACCGAAGACGGAACCTCCCCACTCTCAGAATTCCGGAACACGGCTGACTGTGTGGGGGAGGTTTGGGGCCGCCGTCCACGCAGCTGACTGGTGTCACAGGTGTTCCCTGGCAGGGGGAATTCCGCTAATTACCTCCCAACTCCAGGGGGATGCACTAGATGCTACCTGCATTTCCAGCCCAACCCCCGCATTTCCCCGGCAGCCCGCAATGGGAGACACTCGGGGAAGACACGCGAATGGCTCCTAGGAAATCCAAGGTCCTGCAGACAGAAGATGGAACCTCCCCACACTCAGAATTCCGGAACACGGCTGACTGAGTGGGGGAGGTTTGGGGCCGCCGTCCACTCAGCTGACTGGTGTCACAGGTGTTCCCTGGCAGGGGTAATTCTGCTAAATACCTCCCATGTCCAGAGGGAGGCACTAGATGCTACCTGCATTTCCAGCCCAACCCCCGCCTTTCCCTGGCAGCCCGCACTGGGA
The DNA here is from genome assembly GCF_036321535.1 of Camelus dromedarius. Taxonomy (NCBI): domain Eukaryota; kingdom Metazoa; phylum Chordata; class Mammalia; order Artiodactyla; family Camelidae; genus Camelus; species Camelus dromedarius. Next base: position 1,192,028 of record NW_026989804.1, read on the forward strand.
GACACTCGGGGAAGTCACGCGAATGGCTACTACAGATCCAAGGTCCTGAACACAGAAGACGGAACCTCCCCACACTCACAATTCCGGAACAAGCATGACTGTGTGGGGGAGGTTTGGGGCCGCCGTCCACGCAGCTGACTGGTGTCACAGGTGTTACCTGGCAGGGGAAATCCGCTAACAAAATCCCCTGTCCAGGGAGAGGCAATAGATGCTACCTGCATTTCCAGCCCAACCCTTCATATTTCCCCGGCAGCCCGCAATGTGAGACACTCGGGGAAACACGCGAAGGGCTCCTAGGAGATCCCGGGTGCCTCAGACAGAACACGTAACCTCCCAACACTCAGAATTCCGGAACACGGCTGACTGTGTGGGGGAGGTTTGGGGCCGTCGTCCACGCAGTTGACTGGTGTCAAAGGTGTTCCCCGGCAGGGGGAAGTCCGCTAATTGCCTACCCTGTCCAGGGGGAGGCACTAGATGCTTCCTGCATTTCCAGCCCAACCCCCGCCTTTCCCCGGAAGCCCGCAATTGGAGACACTCGGGGAAAACACGCGGATGGCTCCTATGAAATCCAAGGTCCTGCAGACAGAAGACGGAACCTCCCCACACTCACAAATCCGGAACAAGCCTGACTGTGTTTGGGAAGTTTGGGTCCGCCCTCCTCGCAGCTGAGTGGTGTCAAAGGAGTTCGCTGGCAGGAGGAAGTCCGCTAATTGCCTACCCTGTCCAGGGGGAGGCACTAGATGCTACCTGCATTTCCAGCCCAACCCCCAACTTTCCACGGCAGCCCGCAATTGGAGACACTCGGGGAAGACACGCGGATGGCTCCTATGTAATCCAAGGTCCTGCAGACAGAAGACGGAACCTCCCCACACTCACAATTCCGGAACAAGCCTGACTGTGTTGGGGAGGTTTGGGGCCACCCTCCTCGCAGCTGAGTGGTGTCAAAGGAGTTCGCTGGCAGGAGGAAGTCCTCTAATTGCCTACCCTGTCCAGGGGGAGGCACTAGATGCTACCTGCATTTCCAGCCCAACCCCCGCATTTCCCCGGCAGCCCTCAATGGGAGACACTCGGGGAAGACACGCGAGTGGCTCCTAGGAAATCCAAGGTCCTCCAGACAGAAGACGGAACCTCCCCACACTCAGAATTCCGGAACACGGCTGACTGTGTGGGGGAGGTTTGGGGCCGCCGTCCACGCAGCTGACTGGTGTCACAGGTGTTACCTGGCAGGGAAAACCGCTAATTAATACCCTGTTCATGGAGAGGCACTAAATGCTACCTGCATTTCCAATCCAACCCCCGCCTTTCCCCGGCAGTCCGCACAGGCAGACACACGGGGAAGGCACGCGAAGGGCTCCTAGGAGATCCCGGGTTCTGCAGACCGAATACGGAACCTCCCCACAATCAGAATTCCGGAACACGTCTGACTGTGTTGGGGATGAATGGGGCCGCCGTCCACGAGGCTGACTAGTGTCACAGGTGATCCCGGGCAGGGGGAAGTCCGCTAATTACCTCCTATGATCAGGGGGAGGCACTAGATGCTATCTGCATTTCCAGCCCAACCCTTCGCCTTTCCCCGGCAGCCCGCACTGGGAGACAATCGGGGAAGACTCGCGAATGGCTCCTAGGGGATCCAAGGTTCTGCAGACAGAAGACGGAACCTCCCCACACTCACAATTCCGGATCAAGCCTGACTGTGTGGGGGAGGTTTGGGTCCGCCCTCCTCGCAGCTGAGTGGTGTCAAAGGAGTTCGCTGGCAGGAGGAAGTCCGCTAATTGCCTACCCTGTCCAGGGGGAGGCACTAGATGCTACCTGCATTTCCAGCCCAACCCCCGCATTTCCCCGGCAGCCCTCAATGGGAGACACTCGGGGAAGACACGCGAGTGGCTCCTAGGAAATCCAACGTCCTGCAGACAGAAGACGGAACCTCCCCACACTCACAATTCCGGAACAAGCATGACTGTGTGGGGGAGGTTTGGGGCCGCCGTCCACGCTGCTGACTGGTGTCACAGGTGTTACCTTGCTGGGGAAATCCGCTAATTAAATCCCCTGTCCAGGGAGAGGCAATAGATGCTACCTGCATTTCCATCCCAACCCTTCGCCTTTCCCCGGCAGCCCGCAATGTGAGAAACTCGGGGAAGACACGCGAAGGGCTCCTAGGAGATCCCGGGTTCCTCAGACAGAACACGGAACCTCCCCACACTCAGAATTCCGGAACACGGCCGACTGTTTGGGGGAGGTTTGGGGCCGTCGTCCACGCAGCTGACTGGTGCCAAAGGTGTTCCCCGGCAGGGGGAAGTCCGCTAATTACCTCCTATGACCAGTGGGAGGCAGTAGATGCTATCTGCATTTCCAGCCCAACCCCTGCCTTTCCCCGGCAGCCCTCACTGTGAGACAATCGGGGAAGACACGCGAATGGCTCCTAGGCGATCCAAGGTTCTGCAGACAGAAGACGGAACCTCCCCACACTCACAATTCCGGGACAAGCTTGACTGTGTGGGGGAGGTTTGGGTTCGCCCTCCTCGCAGCTGATTTGTGTCAAATTATTTCCCTGGCAGGAGGAAGTCCGCTATTTGCCTACCCTGTCCAGGGGGAGGCACTAGATGCTACCTGCATTTCCAGCCCATCCCCCGCCTTTCCCCGGCAGTCCGCACAGGCAGACACTCGGGGAAGACACGCGATGGGCTCCTAGGAGATCCCGGGTGCTGCAGACAGAAGACGGAACCTCCCCACACTCAGAATTCCGGAACACGGCTGACTGTGTGGGGGAGGTTTGGGGCCGCCGTCCACGCAGCTGACTGGTGTCACAGGTGTTCCCTGGCAGGGGGAAGTCCGCTAATTACCTCCTATGACCAGTGGGAGGCAGTAGATGCTATCTGCATTTCCAGCCCAACCCCTGCCTTTCCCCGGCAGCCCTCACTGTGAGACAATCGGGGAAGACACGCGAATGGCTCCTAGGTGATCCAAGGTTCTGCAGACAGAAGACGGAACCTCCCCACACTCACAATTCCGGGACAAGCTTGACTGTGTGGGGGAGGTTTGGGTTCGCCCTCCTCGCAGCTGATTTGTGTCAAATTATTTCCCTGGCAGGAGGAAGTCCGCTATTTGCCTACCCTGTCCAGGGGGAGGCACTAGATGCTACCTGCATTTCCAGCCCATCCCCCGCCTTTCCCCGGCAGTCCGCACAGGCAGACACTCGGGGAAGACACGCGATGGGCTCCTAGGAGATCCCGGGTGCTGCAGACAGAAGACGGAACCTCCCCACACTCAGAATTCCGGAACACGGCTGACTGTGTGGGGGAGGTTTGGGGCCGCCGTCCACGCAGCTGACTGGTGTCACAGGTGTTACCTGGCAGGGAAAACCGCTAACTAATACCCTGTTCAGGGAGAGGCACTAGACGCTACCTGCATTTCCAGCCCGAACCCAGGCTTTCACCGGCAGCCCGCACAGTCAGACACTCGGGGAAGACACGCGAAGGGCTCCTAGGAGATCTGGGGTGCTGCAGACAGAAGACGGAACCTCCCCACACTCAGAATTCCGGAACACGGCTGACTGTGTGGGGGAGGTTTGGGGCCGCCGTCCACTCAGCTGACTGGTGTCACAGGTGTTCCCTGGCAGGGGTAATTCCGCTAAATACCTCCCATGTCCATGGGGAGGCACTAGATGCTACCTGCATTTCCAGCCCAACCCCCGCCTTTCCCTGGCAGCCCGCACTGGGAGACACTCGGGGAAGACACGCGAAGGGCTCCTAGGAAATCCAAGGTCCTGCAGACAGAAGACGGAACCTCCCCACACTCACAATTCCGGAACAAGCATGACTGTGTGGGGGAGGTTTGGGGCCGCCGTCCACGCAGCTGACTGGTGTCACAGGTGTTACCTGGCAGGGGAAATCCGCTAACAAAATCCCCTGTCCAGGGAGAGGCAATAGATGCTACCTGCATTTCCAGCCCAACCCTTCATATTTCCCCGGCAGCCCGCAATGTGAGACACTCGGGGAAACACGCGAAGGGCTCCTAGGAGATCCCGGGTGCCTCAGACAGAACACGGAACCTCCCAACACTCAGAATTCCGGAACACGGCTGACTGTGTGGGGGAGGTTTGGGGCCGTCGTCCACGCAGTTGACTGGTGTCAAAGGTGTTCCCCGGCAGGGGGAAGTCCGCTAATTGCCTACCCTGTCCAGGGGGAGGCACTAGATGCTTCCTGCATTTCCAGCCCAACCCCCGCCTTTCCCCGGAAGCCCGCAATTGGAGACACTCCGGGAAAACACGCGGATGGCTCCTATGAAATCCAAGGTCCTGCAGACAGAAGACGGAACCTCCCCACACTCACAAATCCGGAACAAGCCTGACTGTGTTTGGGAAGTTTGGGTCCGCCCTCCTCGCAGCTGAGTGGTGTCAAAGGAGTTCGCTGGCAGGAGGAAGTCCGCTAATTGCCTACCCTGTCCAGGGGGAGGCAATAGATGCTACCTGCATTTCCAGCCCAACCCCCAACTTTCCCCGGCAGCCCGCAATTGGAGACACTCGGGGAAGACACGCGGATGGCTCCTATGTAATCCAAGGTCCTGCAGACAGAAGACGGAACCTCCCCACACTCACAATTCCGGAACAAGCCTGACTGTGTTGGGGAGGTTTGGGGCCACCCTCCTCGCAGCTGAGTGGTGTCAAAGGAGTTCGCTGGCAGGAGGATGTCCTCTAATTGCCTACCCTGTCCAGGGGGAGGCACTAGATGCTACCTGCATTTCCAGCCCAACCCCCGCATTTCCCCGGCAGCCCTCAATGGGAGACACTCGGGGAAGACACGCGAGTGGCTCCTAGGAAATCCAAGGTCCTGCAGACAGAAGACGGAACCTCCTCACACTCAGTATTCCGGAACACGGCTGACTGTGTGGGGGAGGTTTGGGGCCGCCTTCCACGCAGCTGACTGGTGTCACAGGTGTTACCTGGCAGGGAAAACCGCTAATTAATACCCTGTTCATGGAGAGGCACTAAATGCTACCTGCATTTCCAATCCAACCCCCGCCTTTCCCCGGCAGTCCGCACAGGCAGACACACGGGGAAGGCACGCGAAGGGCTCCTAGGAGATCCCGGGTTCTGCAGAACGAATACGGAACCTCCCCACAATCAGAATACCGGAACACGGCTGACTGTGTTGGGGAGGAATGGGGCCGCCGTCCACGAGGCTGACTGGTGTCACAGGTGTTCCCTGGCAGGGGGAAGTCCGCTAATTACCTCCTATGATCAGGGGGAGGCACTAGATGCTATCTGCATTTCCAGCCCAACCCTTCGCCTTTCCCCGGCAGCCCGCACTGGGAGACAATCGGGGAAGACTCGCGAATGGCTCCTAGGGGATCCAAGGTTCTGCAGACAGAAGACGGAACCTCCCCACACTCACAATTCCGGATCAAGCCTGACTGTGTGGGGGAGGTTTGGGTCCGCCCTCCTCGCAGCTGAGTGGTGTCAAAGGAGTTCCCTGGCAGCGGTAATTCCGCTAATTCCCTACCCTGTCCAGGGGGAGGCACTAGATGCTACCTGCATTTCCAGCTCAACCCCCGCATGACCCCGGCAGACCGCACAGGCAGACACTCGGGGAAGACACGCGAAGGGCTCCTAGGAGATCCCGGGTGATGCAGACAGAAGATGGAACCTCCCCACACTCAGAATTCCGGAACACGGCTGACTGTATGGGGGAGGTTTGGGGCCGCCGTCCACGCAGCTGACTGGTGTCACAGGTGTTCCCTGGCAGGGGGAAGTCCGCTAATTGCCTACCCTGTCCAGGGGGAGGCAATAGATTCTACCTGATTTTCCAGCCCAATCCCCGCCTTTCCCAGGCAGATCTCAATGGGAGACACTCGGGGAAGACACGCGAATGCCTCCAAGAAATCCAAGTTCCTGCAGAGAGAATACGGAACCTCCCCACACTCAGAATTCCGGAACAAGGCTGACTGTGTGGGGGAGGTTTGGGGCCGCCGTCCACGCAGCTGACTGGTGTCACAGTTGTTACCTGGCAGGGAAAACCGCTAATTAATACCCTGTTCAGGGAGAGGCACTAGATGCTACCTGCATTTCCAGCCCAACCCCCGCTTTTCCCCGGCAGCCCGCAATTGGAAACACTCGGGGAAGACACGCGAAGGGCTCCTAGGAGATCCGGGGTGCTGCAGACAGAAGACAGAACCTCCCCACACTCAGAATTCCGGAACACGGCTGACTGTGTGGGGGAGGTTTGGGGCCGCCGTCCACGCAGCTGACTGGTGTCACAGGTGTTCCCTGGCAGGGGGAATTCTGCTAAATACCTCCCATGTCCAGAGGGAGGCACTAGATGCTACCTGCATTTCCAGCCCAACCCCCGCCTTTCCCTGGCAGCCCGCACTGGGAGACACTCGGGGAAGACACGCGAATGGCTACAACAGATCCAAGGTCCTGCACACAGAAGACGGAACCTCCCCACACTCACAATTCCGGAACAAGCATGACTGTGTGGGGGAGGTTTGGGGCCGCCGTCCACGCAGCTGACTGGTGTCACAGGTGTTACCTGGCAGGGGAAATCCGCTAACAAAATCCCCTGTCCAGGGACAGGCAATAGATGCTACCTGCATTTCCAGCCAAACCCCCGCATTTCCCCGGCAGCCCTCAATGGGAGACACTCGGGGAAGACACGCGAGTGGCTCCTAGGAAATCCAAGGTCCTGCAGACAGAAGACGGAACCTCCCCAAACTCACAATTCCGGATCAAGCCTGACTGTGTGGGGGAGGTTTGGGTCCGCCCTCCTCGCAGCTGAGTGGTGTCAAAGGAGTTCCCTGGCAGGGGGAATTCCGCTAATTCCCTACCCTGTCCAGGGGGAGGCACTAGATGCTACCTGCATTTCCAGCCCAACCCCCGCATTTCCCCGGCAGCCCGCAATGGGAGACAGTCGGGGAAAACACGCGAATGGCTCCTAGGAAATCCAAGGTCCTGCAGACAGAAGACGGAACCTCCCCACACTCAGAATTCTGGAACACGGCTGACTGTGTGGGGGAGGTTTGGGGCCGCCGTCCACGCAGCTGACTGGTGTCACAGTTGTTACCTGGCAGGGAAAACCGCTAATTAATACCCTGTTCAGGGAGAGGCACTAAATGCTACCTTCATTTCCAGCCCAAACAAAGGCTTTCCCCGGCAGCCCGCACAGTCAGACACTCGGGGAAGACACGCGAAGGGCTCCTAGGAGATCCGGGGTGCTGCAGACAGAAGACGGAACCTCCCCACACTCAGAATTCCGGAACACGGCTGACTGTGTGGGGGAGGTTTGGGGCCGCCGTCCACTCAGCTGACTGGTGTCACAGGTGTTCCCTGGCAGGGGTAATTCTGCTAAATACCTCCCATGTCCAGAGGGAGGCACTAGATGCTACCTGCATTTCCAGCCCAACCCCCGCCTTTCCCTGGCAGCCCGCACTGGGAGACACTTGGGGAAGACACGCGAATGGCTACTACAGATCCAAGGTCCTGCACACAGAAGACGGAACCTCCCCACACTCACAATTCCGGAACAAGCCTGACTGTGTGGGGGAGGTTTGGGGCCGCCCTCCACGCAGCTGACTGGTGTCACAGGTGTTACCTGGCAGGGGAAATCCGCTAACAAATTCCCCTGTCCAGGGAGAGGCAATAGATGCTGCCTGCATTTCCAGCCCAACCCTTCATATTTCCCCGGCAGCCCGCAATGTGAGACAATCGGGGAAACACGCGAAGGGCTCCTAGGAGATCCCGGGTGCCTCAGACAGAACACGGAACCTCCCCACACTCAGAATTCCGGAACACGGCTGACTGTGTGGGGGAGGTTTGGGGCCGCCGTCCACGCAGCTGACTGGTGTCACAGGTGTTACCTGGCAGGGAAAACCGCTAATTAATACCCTGTTCAGGGAGAGGCACTAGATGCTACCTGCATTTCCAGCCCAATCCCCGCCTTTCCCCGGAAGCCCGCAATTGGAGACACTCGGGGAAAACACGCGGATGGCTCCTATGAAATCCAAGGTCCTGCAGACAGAAGACGGAACCTCCCCACACTCAGAATTCCGGAACACGACTGACTGTGTGGGGGAGGTTTGGGGCCGCCGTCCACGCAGCTGACAGGTGTCACAGGTGTTCCCTGGCAGGGGGAAGTCCGCTAATTGCCTACCCTGTCCAGGGGGAGGCAATAGATTCTACCTGCATTTCCAGCACATCCCCCGCCTTTCCCCGGCAGCCCTCAATGGGAGACACTCGGGGAATACACGCGAATGGCTCCTAGGAAATCCAAGGTCCTGCAGACAGAAGACGGAACCTCCCCACACTCAGAATTCCGGAACACGGCTGACTGTGTGGGGGAGGTTTGGGGCCGCCGTCCACGCAGCTGACTGGTGCCACAGGTGTTACCTGGCAGGGAAAACCGCTAATTAATACCCTGTTCAGGGAGAGGCACTAGATGCTACCTGCATTTCCAGCCCAAACCCAGGCTTTCCCCGGCAACCCGCACAGTCAGACACTCGGGGAAGACACGCGAAGGGCTCCTAGGAGATCCGGGGTGCTGCAGACAGAAGACGGAACCTCCCCACACTCAGAAATCCGGAACACGGCTGACTGTGTGGGGGAGGTTTGGGGCCGCCGTCCACGCAGCTGACTGGTGTCACAGGTGTTCCCTGGCAGGGGTAATTCCGCTAAATACCTCCCATGTCCAGGGGGAGGCACTAGATGCTACCTGCATTTCCAGCCCAACCCCCGCCTTTCCCTGGCAGCACGCACTGGGAGACACTCGGGGAAGACACGCGGATGGCTCCTAGGAAATCCAAGGTCCTGCAGACAGAAGACGGAACCTCCCCAAACTCACAATTCCGGATCAAGCCTGACTGTGTGGGGGAGGTTTGGGTCCGCCCTCCTCGCAGCTGAGTGGTGTCAAAGGAGTTCCCTGGCAGGGGGAATTCCGCTAATTCCCTACCCTGTCCAGGGGGAGGCACTAGATGCTACCTGCATTTCCAGCCCAACCCCCGCATTTCCCCGGCAGCCCGCAATGGGAGACAGTCGGGGAAAACACGCGAATGGCTCCTAGGAAATCCAAGGTCCTGCAGACAGAAGACGGAACCTCCCCACACTCAGAATTCTGGAACACGGCTGACTGTGTGGGGGAGGTTTGGGGCCGCCGTCCACGCAGCTGACTGGTGTCACAGTTGTTACCTGGCAGGGAAAACCGCTAATTAATACCCTGTTCAGGGAGAGGCACTAAATGCTACCTTCATTTCCAGCCCAAACAAAGGCTTTCCCCGGCAGCCCGCACAGTCAGACACTCGGGGAAGACACGCGAAGGGCTCCTAGGAGATCCGGGGTGCTGCAGACAGAAGACGGAACCTCCCCACACTCAGAATTCCGGAACACGGCTGACTGTGTGGGGGAGGTTTGGGGCCGCCGTCCACTCAGCTGACTGGTGTCACAGGTGTTCCCTGGCAGGGGTAATTCTGCTAAATACCTCCCATGTCCAGAGGGAGGCACTAGATGCTACCTGCATTTCCAGCCCAACCCCCGCCTTTCCCTGGCAGCCCGCACTGGGAGACACTTGGGGAAGACACGCGAATGGCTACTACAGATCCAAGGTCCTGCACACAGAAGACGGAACCTCCCCACACTCACAATTCCGGAACAAGCCTGACTGTGTGGGGGAGGTTTGGGGCCGCCCTCCACGCAGCTGACTGGTGTCACAGGTGTTACCTGGCAGGGGAAATCCGCTAACAAATTCCCCTGTCCAGGGAGAGGCAATAGATGCTGCCTGCATTTCCAGCCCAACCCTTCATATTTCCCCGGCAGCCCGCAATGTGAGACAATCGGGGAAACACGCGAAGGGCTCCTAGGAGATCCCGGGTGCCTCAGACAGAACACGGAACCTCCCCACACTCAGAATTCCGGAACACGGCTGACTGTGTGGGGGAGGTTTGGGGCCGCCGTCCACGCAGCTGACTGGTGTCACAGGTGTTACCTGGCAGGGAAAACCGCTAATTAATACCCTGTTCAGGGAGAGGCACTAGATGCTACCTGCATTTCCAGCCCAATCCCCGCCTTTCCCCGGAAGCCCGCAATTGGAGACACTCGGGGAAAACACGCGGATGGCTCCTATGAAATCCAAGGTCCTGCAGACAGAAGACGGAACCTCCCCACACTCAGAATTCCGGAACACGACTGACTGTGTGGGGGAGGTTTGGGGCCGCCGTCCACGCAGCTGACAGGTGTCACAGGTGTTCCCTGGCAGGGGGAAGTCCGCTAATTGCCTACCCTGTCCAGGGGGAGGCAATAGATTCTACCTGCATTTCCAGCACATCCCCCGCCTTTCCCCGGCAGCCCTCAATGGGAGACACTCGGGGAATACACGCGAATGGCTCCTAGGAAATCCAAGGTCCTGCAGACAGAAGACGGAACCTCCCCACACTCAGAATTCCGGAACACGGCTGACTGTGTGGGGGAGGTTTGGGGCCGCCGTCCACGCAGCTGACTGGTGCCACAGGTGTTACCTGGCAGGGAAAACCGCTAATTAATACCCTGTTCAGGGAGAGGCACTAGATGCTACCTGCATTTCCAGCCCAAACCCAGGCTTTCCCCGGCAACCCGCACAGTCAGACACTCGGGGAAGACACGCGAAGGGCTCCTAGGAGATCCGGGGTGCTGCAGACAGAAGACGGAACCTCCCCACACTCAGAAATCCGGAACACGGCTGACTGTGTGGGGGAGGTTTGGGGCCGCCGTCCACGCAGCTGACTGGTGTCACAGGTGTTCCCTGGCAGGGGTAATTCCGCTAAATACCTCCCATGTCCAGGGGGAGGCACTAGATGCTACCTGCATTTCCAGCCCAACCCCCGCCTTTCCCTGGCAGCACGCACTGGGAGACACTCGGGGAAGACACGCGGATGGCTCCTAGGAAATCCAAGGTCCTGCAGACAGAAGACGGAACCTCCCCACACTCAGAATTCCGGAACACGGGTGACTGTGTGGGGGAGGTTTGGGGCCGCCGTCCACGCAGCTGACTGGTGTCACAGGTGTTACCTGGCAGGGAAAACCGCTAATTAATACCCTGTTCAGGGAGAGGCACTAGATGCTACCTGCATTTCCAGCCCAACCCCCACCTTTCCCCGGCAGCCCGCAATGGGAGACACTCGGGGAAGACACGCGGATGGCTCCTAGGAAATCCAAGGTCCTGCAGACAGAAGACGGAACCTCCCCACACTCACAATTCTGGAACAAGCCTGACAGTGTGCGGGAGTTTTGGGTCCGCCCTCCTCACAGCTGAGTGGTGTCAAAGGAGTTCCCTGGCAGGGGGAATTCCGCTAATTCCCTACCCTGTCCAGGGGGAGGCACTAGATGCTACCTGCATTTCCAGACCAACCCCAGCCTTTCCCCGGCAGCCCGCAATGGGAAACACTCGGGGAAGATACGTGAAGGGCTCCTAGGAGATCCCGGGTTCTGCAGACCGAATACAGAACCTCCCCACACTCAGAATTCTGGAACACGGCTGACTGTGTGGGGGAGGAATGGGGCCGCCGTCCACGAGGCTGACTGGTGTCACAGGTGTTCCCTGGCAGGGGGAATTCCGCTAATTACCTCCTATGACCAGGGGGAGGCAATAGATGCTATCTGCATTTCCAGCCCAACCCCCGCCTTTCCCCGGCAGCCCGCACTGGGAGACAATCGGGGAAGACACGTGAATGGCTCCTAGGGGATCCAAGGTTCTGCAGACAGAAGACGGAACCTCCCCACACTCAGAATTCCGGAACACGGGTGACTGTGTGGGGGAGGTTTGGGGCCGCCGTCCACGCAGCTGACTGGTGTCACAGGTGTTACCTGGCAGGGAAAACCGCTAATTAATACCCTGTTCAGGGAGAGGCACTAGATGCTACCTGCATTTCCAGCCCAACCCCCGCTTTTCCACGGCAGTCCGCACAGGCAGACACTCGGGGAAGACACGCGAAGGGCTCCTAGGATATCCCGGGTGCTGCAGACAGAAGACGGAACCTCCCCACACTCAGAATTCCGGAACACGGCTGACTGTGTGGGGGAGGTTTGGGGCCGCCGTCCACGCAGCTGACTGGTGTCACAGGTGTTCTCTGGCAGGGGGAAGTCCGCTAATTACCTCCCAACTCCAGGGGGATGCACTAGATGCTACCTGCATTTCCAGCCCAACCCCCACCTTTCCCCGGCAGCCCGCAATGGGAGACACTCGGGGAAGACACACGGATGGCTCCTAGGAAATCCAAGGTCCTGCAGACAGAAGACGGAACCTCCCCACACTCACAATTCCGGAACAAGCCTGACAGTGTGCGGGAGGTTTGGGTCCGCACTCCTCGCAGCTTAGTGGTGTCAAAGGAGTTCCCTGGCAGGGGGAATTCCGCTAATTCCCTACCCTGTCCAGGGGGAGGCACTATATGCTACCTGCATTTCCAGCCCAACCCGCGCATTTCCCCTGCAGCCCGCAATGGGAGACACTCGGGGAAGACACGTGAATGGCTCCTAGGAAATCCAAGGTCCTGCAGACAGAAGATCGAACCTCCCCACACTCAGAATTCCGGAACACGGCTGACTGTGTGGGGGAGGCTTGGGGCCGCCGTCCACGCAGCTGAATGGTGTCACAGGTGTTACCTGGCAAGGTAAACCGCTAATTAATACCCTGTTCAGGGAGAGGCACTAGATGCTACCTGCATTTCCAGCCCAACCCCCGCATTTCCCCGGCAGCCCGCAATGGGAGACACTCGGGGAAGACACGCGAAGGGCTCCTAGGGGATCCGGGGTGCTGCAGACAGAAGACGGAACCTCCCCACACTCACAATTCCGGATCAAGCCTGACTGTGTGGGGGAGGTTTGGGTCCGCCCTACTCGCAGCTGAGTGGTGTCAAAGGAGTTCCCTGGCAGGGGGAATTCCGCTAATTCCCTACCCTGTCCAGGGGGAGGCACTAGATGCTACCTGCATTTCCAGCCCAACCCCCGCATTTCCCCGGCAGCCCGCAATGGGAGACAGTCGGGGAAAACACGCGAATGGCTCCTAGGAAATCCAAGGTCCTGCAGACAGAAGACGGAACCTCCCCACACTCAGAATTCCGGAACACGGCTGACTGTGTGGGGGAGGTTTGGGGCCGCCGTCCACGCAGCTGACTGGTGTCACAGGTGTTACCTGGCAGGGAAAACCGCTAATTAATACCCTGTTCAGGGAGAGGCACTAAATGCTACCTTCATTTCCAGCCCAAACAAAGGCTTTCCCCGGCAGCCCGCACAGTCAGACACTCGGGGAAGACACGCGAAGGGCTCCTAGGAGATCCGGGGTGCTGCAGACAGAAGACGGAACCTCCCCACACTCAGAATTCCGGAACACGGCTGACTGTGTGGGGGAGGTTTGGGGCCGCCGTCCACTCAGCTGACTGGTGTCACAGGTGTTCCCTGGCAGGGGTAATTCTGCTAAATACCTCCCATGTCCAGAGGGAGGCACTAGATGCTACCTGCATTTCCAGCCCAACCCCCGCCTTTCCCTGGCAGCCCGCAATGGGAAACACTTGGGGAAGACACGCGAATGGCTACTACAGATCCAAGGTCCTGCACACAGAAGACGGAACCTCCCCACACTCACAATTCCGGAACAAGCCTGACTGTGTGGGGGAGGTTTGGGGCCGCCCTCCACGCAGCTGACTGGTGTCACAGGTGTTACCTGGCAGGGGAAATCCGCTAACAAATTCCCCTGTCCAGGGAGAGGCAATAGATGCTGCCTGCATTTCCAGCCCAACCCTTCACATTTCCCCGGTAGCCCGCAATGTGAGACAATCGGGGAAACACGCGAAAGGCTCCTAGGAGATCCCGAGTGCCTCAGACAGAACACGGAACCTCCCCACACTCAGAATTCCGGAACACGGCTGACTGTGTGGGGGAGGTTTGGGGCCGCCGTCCACGCAGCTGACTGGTGTCACAGGTGTTACCTGGCAGGGAAAACCGCTAATTAATACCCTGTTCAGGGAGAGGCACTAGATGCTACCTTCATTTCCAGCCCAACCCCCGCCTTTCCCCGGAAGCCCGCAATTGGAGACACTCGGGGAAAACACGCGGATGGCTCCTATGAAATCCAAGGTCCTGCAGACAGAAGACGGAACCTCCCCACACTCACAATTCCGGAACAAGCCTGACTGTGTGTGGGAAGTTTGGGTCCGCCCTCCTCGCAGCTGAGTGGTGTCAAAGGAGTTCGCTGGCAGGAGGAAGTCCGCGAATTGCCTACCCTTTCCAGGGGGAGGCACTAGATGCTACCTGCATTTCCAGCCCAACCCCCAACTTTCCCCGGCAGCCCGCAATGGGAGACACTCGGGGAAGACACGCGGATGGCTCCTATGAAATCCAAGGTCCTGCAGACAGAAGACGGAACCTCCCCACACTCACAATTCCGGAACACGGCTGACTGTGTGGGGGACGAATGGGGCCGCCGTACACGAGGCTGACTGGTGTCACAGGTGTTCCCTGGCAGGGGGAAGTCCGCTAATTACCTCCTATGACCAGTGGGAGGCACTAGATGCTATCTGCATTTCCAGCCCAACCCCCGCATGTCCCCGGCAGTCCGCACAGTCAGACACTCGGGGAAGACACGCGATGGGCTCCTAGGAGATCCCGGGTGCTGCAGACAGAAGACGGAACCTCCCCACACTCAGAATTCCGGAACACGACTGACTGTGTGGGGGAGGTTTGGGGCCGCCGTCCACGCAGCTGACTGGTGTCACAGGTGTTCCCTGGCAGGGGGAAGTCCGCTAATTGCCTACCCTGTCCAGGGGGAGGCAATAGATTCTACCTGCATTTCCAGCCCAACCCCCGCCTTTCCCCGGCAGCCCTCAATGGGAGACACTCGGGGAATACACGCGAATGGCTCCTAGGAAATCCAAGGTCCTGCAGACAGAAGACGGAACCTCCCCACACTCAGAATTCCGGAACACGGCTGACTGTGTGGGGGAGGTTTGGGGCCGCCGTCCACGCAGCTGACTGGTGTCACAGGTATTCCCTGGCAGGGGTAATTCCGCTAAATACCTCCCATGTCCAGGGGGAGGCACTAGATGCTACCTGCATTACCAGCCCAACCCCCGCCTTTCCCTGGCAGCACGCACTGGGAGACACTCGGGGAAGACACGCGGATGGCACCTAGGAAATCCAAGGTCCTGCAGACAGAAGACGGAACCTCCCCACACTCAGAATTCCGGAACACGGGTGACTGTGTGCGGGAGTTTTGGGTCCGCCCTCCTCACAGCTGAGTGGTGTCAAAGGAGTTCCCTGGCAGGGGGAATTCCGCTAATTCCCTACCCTGTCCAGGGGGAGGCACTAGATGCTACCTGCATTTCCAGACCAACCCCAGCCTTTCCCCGGCAGCCCGCAATGGGAAACACTCGGGGAAGATACGTGAAGGGCTCCTAGGAGATCCCGGGTTCTGCAGACCGAATACAGAACCTCCCCACACTCAGAATTCTGGAACACGGCTGACTGTGTGGGGGAGGAATGGGGCCGCCGTCCACGAGGCTGACTGGTGTCACAGGTGTTCCCTGGCAGGGGGAATTCCGCTAATTACCTCCTATGACCAGGGGGAGGCAATAGATGCTATCTGCATTTCCAACCCAACCCCCGCCTTTCCCCGGCAGCCCGCACTGGGAGAGAATCGGGGAAGACACGTGGATGGCTCCTAGGGGATCCAAGGTTCTGCAGACAGAAGACGGAACCTCCCCACACTCAGAATTCCGGAACACGGCTGACTGTGTGGGGGAGGTTTGGGTCCGCCTTCCACGCAGCTGACTGGTGTCACAGGTGTTCCCTGGCAGGGGGAATTCCGCTAATTACCTCCCAACTCCAGGGGGATGCACTAGATACTACCTGCATTTCCAGCCCAACCACCGCCTTTCCGAGGCAGACCTCAATGGGCGACACTCGGGGAAGACACGCGAATGCCTCCTAGGAAATCCAAGGTCCTGCAGAGAGAAGACGGAACCTCCCCACACTCAGAATTCCGGATCACGGCTGACTGTGTGGGGGAGGTTTGGGGCCGCCGTCCACGCAGCTGACTGGTGTCACAGGTGTTACCTGGCAGGGAAAACCGCTAATTAATACCCTGTTCAGGGAGAGGCACTAGATGCTACCTACATTTCCAGCCCAACCCCCGCTTTTCCGCGGCAGTCCGCACAGGCAGACACTCGGGGAAGACACGCGAAGGGCTCCTAGGATATCCCGGGTGCTGCAGACAGAAGACGGAACCTCCCCACACAGAATTCCGGAACACGGCTGACTGTGTGGGGGAGGTTTGGGGCCGCCGTCCACGCAGCTGACTGGTGTCACAGGTGTTCCCTGGCAGGGGGAAGTCCGCTAATTACCTCCCAACTCCAGGGGGATGCACTAGATGCTACCTGCATTTCCAGCCCAACAACCAACTTTCCCCGGCAGCCCGCAATGGGAGACACTCGGGGAAGACACACGGATGGCTCCTAGGAAATCCAAGGTCCTGCAGACAGAAGACGGAACCTCCCCACACTCACAATTCCGGAACAAGCCTGACAGTGTGCGGGAGGTTTGGGTCCGCCCTCCTCGCAGCTTAGTGGTGTCAAAGGAGTTCCCTGGCAGGGGGAATTCCGCTAATTCCCTACCCTGTCCAGGGGGAGGCACTAGATGCTACCTGCATTTCCAGCCCAACCCCCGCATTTCCCCTGCAGCCCGCAATGGGAGACACTCGGGGAAGACACGTGAATGGCTCCTAGGAAATCCAAGGTCCTGCAGACAGAAGACGGAACCTCCCCACACTCACAATTCCGGAACACGGCTGACTGTGTGGGGGAGGCTTGGGGCCGCCGTCCACGCAGCTGAATGATGTCACAGGTGTTACCTGGCAAGGTAAACCGCTAATTAATACCCTGTTCAGGGAGAGGCACTAGATGCTACCTGCATTTCCAGCCCAACCCCCGCATTTCCCCGGCAGCCCGCAATGGGAGACACTCGGGGAAGACACGCGAAGGGCTCCTAGGGGATCCGGGGTGCTGCAGACAGAAGACAGAACCTCCCCACACTCAGAATTCTGGAACACGGCTGACTGTGTGGGGGAGGTTTGGGGCCGCCGTCCACTCAGCTGACTGGTGTCACAGGTTTTCCCTGGCAGGGGTAATTCTGCTAAATACCTCCCATGTCCAGAGGGAGGCACTGGATGCTACCTGCATTTCCAGCCCAACCCCCGCCTTTCCCTGGCAGCCCGCACTGGGAGACACTCGGGGAAGACACGCGAATGGCTACTACAGATCCAAGGTCCTGCACACAGAAGACGGAACCTCCCCACACTCACAATTCCGGAACAAGCATGAATGTGTGGGGGAGGTTTGGGGCCGCCGTCCACGCAGCTGACTGGTGTCACAGGTGTTACCTGGCAGGGGAAATCCGCTAACAAAATCCCCTGTCCAGGGAGAGGCAATAGATGCTACCTGCATTTCCAGCGCAACCCCCGCATGTCCCCGGCAGACCGCACAGGCAGACACTCGGGGAAGACACGCGAAGGGCTCCTAGGAGATCCCGGGTGATGCAGACAGAAGATGGAACCTCCCCACACTCAGAATTCCGGAACACGGCTGACTGTGTGGGGGAGGTTTGGGGCCGCCGTCCATGCAGCTGACTGGTGTCACAGGTGTTCCCTGGCAGGGGGAATTCCGCTAATTTCCTACCCTGTCCCGGGGGAAGGCAATAGATTCTACCTGCATTTCCAGCCCAACCCCCGCCTTTCCGAGGCAGACCTCAATGGGAGACACTCGGGGAAGACACGCGAATGCCTCCTAGGAAATCCAAGGTCCTGCAGAGAGAAGACGGAAACTCCCCACACTCAGAATTCCGGAACACGGCTGACTGTTTGGGGGAGGTTTGGGGCCGCCGTCCACGCAGCTGACTGGTGTCACAGGTGTTCCCTGGCAGGGGTAATTCTGCTAAATACCTCCCACGTCCAGAGGGAGGCACTAGATGCTACCTGCATTTCCAGCCCAACCCCCGCCTTTCCCTGGCAGCCCGCACTGGGAGACACTCGGGGAAGACACGCGAATGGCTACTACAGATCCAAGGTCCTGCAGACAGAAGACGGAACCTCCCCACACTCACAATTCCGGAACAAGCCTGACTGTGTGGGGGAGGTTTGGGGCCGCCGTCCACGCAGCTGACTGGTGTCACAGGTGTTACCTGGCAGGGAAAACCGCTAATTAATACCCTGTTCAGGGAGAGGCACTAAATGCTACCTGCATTTCCAACCCAACCCCCGCCTTTCCCTGGCAGCCCGCAGTGGGAAACACTCGGGGAAGACACGCGAATGGCTACTACAGATCCAAGGTCCTGCAGACAGAAGACGGAACCTCCCCACACTCACAATTCCGGAACAAGCATGACTGTGTGGGGGAGGTTTGGGGCCGCCGTCCACGCTGCTGACTGGTGTCACAGGTGTTACCTTTCAGGGGAAATCCGCTAATTAAATCCCCTGTCCAGGGAGAGGCAATAGATGCTACCTGCATTTCCAGCCCAACCCTTCGCCTTTCCCCGGCAGCCCGCAATGTGAGAAACTCGGGGAAGACACGCGAAGGGCTCCTAGGAGATCCCGGGTTCCTCAGACAGAACACGGAACCTCCCCACACTCAGAATTCCGGAACACGGCTGACTGTTTGGGGGAGGTTTGGGGCCGTCGTCCACGCAGCTGACTGGTGCCAAAGGTGTTCCCCGGCAGGGGGAAGTCCGCTAATTGCCTACCCTGTACAGGGGGAGGCACTAGATGCTACCTGCATTTCCAGCCCAACCCCCGCATTTCCCCGGCAGCCCGCAACTGGAGACACTCGGGGAAGACACGCGGATGGCTCCTATGAAATCCAAGGTCCTGCAGACAGAAGACGGAACCTCCCCACACTCACAATACCGGAACAACCCTGACTGTTTGGGGGAGGTTTGGGGCCGCCGTCCACGAAGCTGAATGGTGTCAAAGGAGTTCGCTGGCAGGAGGAAGTCCGCTAATTGCCTACCCTGTCCAGGGGGAGGCACTAGATGCTACCTGCATTTCCAACAAAACCCCCACCTTTCCCCGGCCGTCCGCACAGGCAGATACTCGGGGAAGACACGCGAAGGGCTCCTAGCTGATCCCGGGTGCTGCAGACCGAATACGGAACCACCCCACACTCAGAATTCCGGAACACGGCTGACTGTGTTGGGGAGGAATGGGGCCGCCGTACACGAGGCTGACTGGTGTCACAGGTGTTCCCTGGCAGGGGGAAGTCTGCTAATTACCTCCTATGACCAGTGGGAGGCACTAGATTCTATCTGCATTTCCAGCCCAACCCCTGCCTTTCCCCGGCAGCCCTCATTGTGAGACAATCGGGGAAGACACGCGAATGGCTCCTAGGGGATCCAAGGTTCTGCAGACAGAAGACGGAACCTCCCCACACTCAGAATTCCGGAACAAGCCTGACTGTGTGGGGGAGGTTTGGGTCCGCCCTCCTCGCAGCTGAGTTGTGTCAAATTATTTCCCTGGCAGGAGGAAGTCCGCTAATTGCCTACCCTGTCCAGGGGGAGGCACTAGATGCTACCTACATTTCCAGCACATCCCCCGCCTTTCCCCGGCATTCCGCACAGGCAGACACTCGGGGAAGACACGCGATGGGCTCCTAGGAGATCCCGGGTGCTGCAGACAGAAGACGGAACCTCCCCACACTCAGAATTCCGGAACACGACTGACTGTGTGGGGGAGGTTTGGGGCCGCCGTCCACGCAGCTGACTGGTGTCACAGGTGTTCCCTGGCAGGGGGAAGTCCGCTAATTGCCTACCCTGTCCAGGGGGAGGCAATAGATTCTACCTGCATTTCCAGCCCAACCCCCGCATTTCCCCGGCACCCCTCAATGGGAGACACTCGGGGAAGACACGCGAATGGCTCCTAGGAAATCCAAGGTCCTGCAGACAGAAGACGGAACCTCCCCACACTCAGAATTGCGGAACACGGCTGACTGTGTGGGGGAGGTTTGGGGCCGCCGTCCACGCAGCTGACTGGTGTCACAGGTGTTACCTGGCAGGGAAAACCGCTAATTAATACCCTGTTCAGGGAGAGGCACTAGATGCTACCTGCATTTCCAGCCCGAACCCAGGCTTTCCCCGGCAGCCCGCACAGTCAGACACTCGGGGAAGACACGCGAAGGGCTCCTAGGAGATCCGGGGTGCTGCAGACAGAAGATGGAACCTCCCCACACTCAGAATTCCGGAACATGGCTGACTGTGTGGGGGAGGTTTGGGGCCGCCGTCCACTCAGCTGACTGGTGTCACAGGTGTTCCCTGGCAGGGGTAATTCCGCTAAATACCTCCCATGTCCAGGGGGAGGCACTAGATGCTACCTGCATTTCCAGCCCAACCCCCGCCTTTCCCTGGCAGCACGCACTGGGAGACACTCGGGGAAGACACGCGAAGGGCTCCTAGGAAATCCAAGGTCCTGCAGACAGAAGACGGAACCTCCCCACACTCAGAATTCCGGAACACGGCTGACTGTGTGGGGGAGGTTTGGGGCCGACGTCCACGCAGCTGACTGGTGTCACAGGTGTTACCTGGCAGGGAAAACCGCTAATTAATACCCTGTTCAGGGAGAGGCACTAGATGCTACCTGCATTTCCAGCCCAACCCCCACCTTTCCCCGGCAACCCGCAATGGGAGACACTCGGGGAAGACACGCGGATGGCTCCTAGGAAATCCAAGGTCCTGCAGACAGAAGACGGAACCTCCCCACACTCACAATTCTGGAACAAGCCTGACAGTGTGCGGGAGGTTTGGGTCCGCCCTCCTCAAAACTGAGTGGTGTCAAAGGAGTTCCCTGGCAGGGGGAATTCCGCTAATTCCCTACCCTGTCCAGGGGGAGGCACTAGATGCTACCTGCATTTCCAGACCAACCCCAGACTTTCCCCGGCAGCCCGCAATGGGAAACACTCGGGGAAGATACGTGAAGGGCTCCTAGGAGATCCCGGGTTCTGCAGACCGAATACGGAACCTCCCCACACTCAGAATTCCGGAACACGGCTGACTGTGTGGGGGAGGAATGGGGCCGCCGTCCACGAGGCTGACTGGTGTCACAGGTGTTCCCTGGCAGGGGGAAGTCCGCTAATTACCTCCTATGACCAGGGGGAGGCAATAGATGCTATCTGCATTTCCAGCCCAACCCCCGCCTTTCCCCGGCAGCCCGCACTGGGAGACAATCGGGGAAGACACGTGAATGGCTCCTGGGGGATCCAAGGTTCTGCAGACTGAAGACGGAACCTCCCCACACTCAGAATTCTGGAACACGGCTGACTGTGTGGGGGAGGTTTGGGGCCGCCGTCCACGAAGCTGACTGGTGTCACAGGTGTTCCCTGGCAGGGGGAAGTCCGCTAATTGCCTACCCTGTCCAGGGGGAGGCAATAGATTCTACCTGCATTTCCAGCCCAACCCCCGCCGTTCCGTGGCAGACCTCAATGGGAGACACTCGGGGAAGACACGCGAATGCCTCCTAGGAAATCGAAGGTCCTGCAGACAGAAGACGGAACCTCCCCACACTCAGAATTCCGGAACACGGCTGACTGTGTGGGGGAGGTTTGGGGCCGCCGTCCACGCTGCTGACTGGTGTCACAGGTGTTACCTTGCAGGGGAAATCCTCTAATTAAATCCCCTGTCCAGGGAGAGGCAATAGATGCTACCTGCATTTCCAGCCCAACCCCCGCATTTCCCCTGCAGCCCGCAACTGGAGACACTCGGGGAAGACACGCGGATGGCTCCTATGAAATCCAAGGACCTGCAGACAGAAGACGGAACCTCCCCACACTCACAATTCCGGAACAAGCCTGACTGTGTGGGGGAGGTTTGGGTCCGCCCTCCTCGCAGCTGAGTTGTGTCAAATTATTTCCCTGGCAGGAGGAATTCCGCTAATTGCCTACCCTGTCCAGTGTGAGGCACTAGATGCTACCTGCATTTCCAGCCCATCCCCCGCCTTTCCCCGGCATTCCGCACAGGCAGACACTCGGGGAAGACACGCGATGGGCTCCTAGGAGATCCCGGGTGCTGCAGACAGAAGACGGAACCTCCCCACACTCAGAATTCCGGAACACGGCTGACTGTGTGGGGGAGGTTTGGGGCCGCCGTCCACGCAGCTGACTGTTGTCACAGGTTTTCCCTGGCAGGGGGAAGTCCGCTAATTGCCTACCCTGTCCAGGGGTAGGCAATAGATTCTACCTGCATTTCCAGCCCAACCCCCGCCTTTCCCCGGCAGCCCTCAATGGGAGACACTCGGGGAAGACACGCGAATGGCTCCTAGGAAATCCAAGGTCCTGCAGACAGAAGACGGAACCTCCCCACACTCAGAATTCCGGAACACGGCTGACTGTGTGGGGGAGGTTTGGGGCCGCCGTCCACGCAGCTGACTGGTGTCACAGGTGTTACCTGGCAGGGAAAACCGCTAATTAATACCCTGTTCAGGGAGAGGCACTAGATGCTACCTGCATTTCCAGCCCGAACCCAGGCTTTCACCGGAAGCCCGCACAGTCAGACACTCGGGGAAGACACGCGAAGGGCTCCTAGGAGATCCGGGGTGCTGCAGACAGAAGACGGAACCTCCCCACACACAGAATTCCGGAACACGTCTGACTGTGTGGGGGAGGTTTGGGGCCGCCGTCCACTCAGCTGACTGGTGTCACAGGTGTTCCCTGGCAGGGGTAATTCTGCTAAATACCTCCCATGTCCAGAGGGAGGCACTAGATGCTACCTGCATTTCCAGCCCAACCCCCGCCTTTCCCTGGCAGCCCGCACTGGGAGACACTCGGGGAAGACACGCGAATGGCTACTACAGATCCAAGGTCCTGCACACAGAAGACGGAACCTCCCCACACTCACAATTCCGGAACAAGCATGACTGTGTGGGGGAGGTTTGGGGCCGCCGTCCACGCAGCTGACTGGTGTCACAGGTGTTACCTGGCAGGGGAAATCCGCTAACAAAATCCCCTGTCCAGGGAGAGGCAATAGATGCTACCTGCATTTCCAGCCCAACCCTTCACATTTCCCCGGCAGCCCGCAATGTGAGACACTCGGGGAAACACGCGAAGGGCTCCTAGGAGATCCCGGGTGCCTCAGACAGAACACGGAACCTCCCCACACTCAGAATTCCGGAACACGGCTGACTGTGTGGGGGAGGTTTGGGGCCGTCGTCCACGCAGTTGACTGGTGTCAAAGGTGTTCCCCGGCAGGGGGAAGTCCGCTAATTGCCTACCCTGTCCAGGGGGAGGCACTAGATGCTACCTGCATTTCCAGCCCAACCCCCGCATGTCCCCGGCAGACCGCACAGGCAGACACTCGGGGAAGACACGCGAAGGGCTCCTAGGAGATCCCGGGTGATGCAGACAGAAGACGGAACCTCCCCACACTCAGAATTCCGGAACACGGCTGACTGTGTGGGGGAGGATTGGGGCCGCCGTCCACGCAGCTGACTGGTGTCACAGGTGTTACCTGGCAGGGAAAACCGCTAATTAATACCCTGTTCAGGGAGAGGCACTAGATGCTACCTGCATTTCCAGCCCGAACCCAGGCTTTCACCGGAAGCCCGCACAGTCAGACACTCGGGGAAGACACGCGAAGGGCTCCTAGGAGATCCGGGGTGCTGCAGACAGAAGACGGAACCTCCCCACACTCAGAATTCCGGAACACGGCTGACTGTGTGGGGGAGGTTTGGGGCCGCCGTCCACTCAGCTGACTGGTGTCACAGGTGTTCCCTGGCAGGGGTAATTCTGCTAAATACCTCCCATGTCCAGAGGGAGGCACTAGATGCTACCTGCATTTCCAGCCCAACCCCCGCCTTTCCCTTGCAGCCCGCACTGGGAGACACTCGGGGAAGACACGCGAATGGCTACTACAGATCCAAGGTCCTGCACACAGAAGACGGAACCTCCCCACCCTCACAATTCCGGAACAAGCATGACTGTGTGGGGGAGGTTTGGGGCCGCCGTCCACGCAGCTGACTGGTGTCACAAGTGTTACCTGGCAGGGGAAATCCGCTAACAAAATCCCCTGTCCAGGGAGAGGCAATAGATGCTACCTGCATTTCCAGCCCAACCCTTCACATTTCCCCGGCAGCCCGCAATGTGAGACACTCGGGGAAACACGCGAAGGGCTCCTAGGAGATCCCGGGTGCCTCAGACAGAACACGGAACCTCCCCACACTCAGAATTCCGGAACACGGCTGACTGTGTGGGGGAGGTTTGGGGCCGTCGTCCACGCAGTTGACTGGTGTCAAAGGTGTTCCCCGGCAGGGGGAAGTCCGCTAATTGCCTACCCTGTCCAGGGGGAGGCACTAGATGCTACCTGCATTTCCAGCCCAACCCCCGCATGTCCCCGGCAGACCGCACAGGCAGACACTCGGGGAAGACACGCGAAGGGCTCCTAGGAGATCCCGGGTGATGCAGACAGAAGATGGAACCTCCCCACACTCAGAATTCCGGAACACGGCTGACTGTGTGGGGGAGGTTTGGGGCCGCCGTCCACGCAGCTGACTGGTGTCACAGGTGTTCCATGGCAGGGGGAATTCCGCTAATTGCCTACCCTGTCCAGGGGGAGGCAATAGATTCTACCTGCATTTCCAGCCAAACCCCCGCCTTTCCGAGGCAGCCCGCACTGGGAGACACTCGGGGAAGACACGCGAATGGCTACTACAGATCCAAGGTCCTGCAGACAGAAGACGGAACCTCCTCACACTCACAATTCCGGAACAAGCCTGACTGTGTGGGGGAGGTTTGGGGCTGCCGTCCACGCAGCTGCCTGGTGTCACAGGTGTTACCTGGCAGGGAAAACCGCTAATTAATACCCTGTTCAGGGAGAGGCACTAGATGCTACCTTCATTTCCAGCCCAAACCCCGCCTTTCCCCGGAAGCCCGCAATTGGAGACACTCGGGGAAAATACGCGGATGGCTCCTATGAAATCCAAGGTCCTGCAGACAGAAGACGGAACCTCCCCACACTCACAATTCCGGAACAAGCCTGAATGTGTGTGGGAAGTTTGGGTCCGCCCTCCTCGCAGCTGAGTGGTGTCAAAGGAGTTCGCTGGCAGGAGGAAGTCCGCTAATTGCCTACCCTGTCCAGGGGGAGGCACTAGATGCTACCTGCATTTCCAGCCCAACCCCCGCATTTCCCCGGCAGCCCTCAATGGGAGACACTCGGGGAAGACACGCGAGTGGCTCCTAGGAAATCCAAGGTCCTGCAGACAGAAGACGGAACCTCCCCAAACTCAGAATTCCGGAACACGGCTGACTGTGTGGGGGAGGTTTGGGGCCGCCGTCCACGCAGCTGACTGGTGTCACAGGTGTTACCTGGCAGGGAAAACCGCTAATTAATACCCTGTTCATGGAGAGGCACTAAATGCTACCTGCATTTCCAGCCCAACCCCCGCCTTTCCCTGGCAGCCCGCACTGGGAGACACTCGGGGAAGACACGCGAATGGCTACTACAGATCCAAGGTCCTGCAGACAGAAGACGGAACCTCCCCACACTCACAATTCCGGAACAAGCATGACTGTGTGGGGGAGGTTTGGGGCCGCCGTCCACGCTGCTGACTGGTGTCACAGGTGTTACCTTGCAGGGGAAATCCTCTAATTAAATCCCCTGTCCAGGGAGAGGCAATAGATGCTACCTGCATTTCCAGCCCAACCCTTCGCCTTTCCCCGGCAGCCCGCAATGTGAGAAACTCGGGGAAGACACGCGAAGGGCTCCTAGGAGATCCCGGGTTCCTCAGACAGAACACGGAACCTCCCCACACTCAGAATTCCGGAACATGGCTGACTGTTTGGGGGAGGTTTGGGGCCGTCGTCCACGCAGCTCACTGGTGCCAAAGGTGTTCCCCAGCAGGGGGAAGTCCGCTAATTGCCTACCCTGTACAGGGGGTGGCACTAGATGCTACCTGCATTTCCAGCCCAACCCCCGCATTTCCCCGGCAGCCCGCAACTGGAGACACTCGGGGAAGACACGCAGATGCCTCCTATGAAATCCAAGGACCTGCAGACAGAAGACGGAACCTCCCCAGACTCACAATTCCGGAACAACCCTGACTGTGTGGGGGAGGTTTGGGGCCGCCGTCCACGAAGCTGAGTGGTGTCAAAGGAGTTCGCTGGCAGGAGGAAGTCCGCTAATTGCCTACCCTGTCCAGGGGGAGGCACTAGATGCTACCTGCATTTCCAACAAAACCCCCGCCTTTCCCCGGCAGTCCGCACAGGCAGATACTCTGGGAAGACACGCGAAGGGCTCCTAGCAGATCCCGGGTGCTGCAGACCGAATACGGAACCACCCCACACTTAGAATTCCGGAACACGGCTGACTGTTTGGGGGAGGAATGGGGCCGCCGTACACGAGGCTGACAGGTGTCACAGGTGTTCCCTGGCAGGGGGAAGTCCGCTAATTACCTCCTATGTCCACTGGG
The DNA here is from genome assembly GCF_036321535.1 of Camelus dromedarius. Lineage (NCBI taxonomy): Eukaryota > Metazoa > Chordata > Mammalia > Artiodactyla > Camelidae > Camelus > Camelus dromedarius. The sequence continues at coordinate 1,218,469 of NW_026989804.1, forward strand.
AGGCACTAGATGCAATCTGCATTTCCAGCCCAACCCCTGTCTTTCCCCGTCAGCCCTCACTGTGAGACAATCGGGGAAGACACGCGAATGGCTCCTAGGGGATCCAAGGTTCTGCAGACAGAAGAGGGAACCTCCCCACACTCACAATTCCGGAACAAGCCTGACTGTGTCGGGAGGTTTGGGTCCGCCCTCCTCGCAGCTGTGTTGTGTCAAATTATTTCCCTGGCAGGAGGAATTCCGCGAATTGCCTACCCTGTCCAGGGGGAGGCACTAGATGCTACCTGCATTTCCAGCCCATCCCCCGCCTTTCTCCGGCAATCCGCACAGGCAGACACTCGGGGAAGACACGCGATGGGCTCCTAGGAGATCCCGGGTGCTGCAGACAGAAGACGGAACCTCCCCACACTCAGAATTCCGGAACACGGCTGACTGTGTGGGGGAGGTTTGGGGCCACCGTCCACGCATCTGACTGGTGTCACAGGTGTTCCCTGGCAGGGGGAAGTCCGCTAATTGCCTACCCTGTCCAGGGGGAGGCAATAGATTCTACCTGCATTTCCAGCCCAACCCCCGCCTTTCCCCGGCAGCCCTCAATGGGAGACACTCGGGGAAGACACGCGAATGGCTCCTAGGAAATCCAAGGTCCTGAAGACAGAAGACGGAACCTCCCCTCACTCAGAATTCCGGAACACGGCTGACTGTGTGGGGGAGGTTTGGGGCCGCCGTCCACGCAGCTGACTGGTGTCACAGGTGTTACCTGGCAGGGAAAACCGCTAATTAATACCCTGTTCAGGGAGAGGCACTAGATGCTACCTGCATTTCCAGCCCAAACCCAGGCTTTCCCCGGCAGCCCGCACAGTCAGACACTCGGGGAAGACACGCAAAGGGCTCCTAGGAGATCCGGGGTGCTGCAGACAGAAGACGGAACCTCCCCACACTCAGAATTCCGGAACACGGCTGACTGTGTGGGGGAGGTTTGGGGCCGCAGTCCACTCAGCTGACTGGTGTCACAGGTGTTCCCTGGCAGGGGTAATTCCGCTAAATACCTCCCATGTCCAGGGGGAGGCACTAGATGCTACCTGCATTTCCAGCCCAACCCCCGCCTTTCCCTGGCAGCACGCACTGGGAGACACTTGGGGAAGACACGCGGATGGCTCCTAGGAAATCCAAGGTCCTGCAGACAGAAGATGGGACCTCCCGAAACTCAGAATTCTGGAACAAGACTGACAGTGTGCGGGAGGTTTGGGTCCGCCCTCCTCACAGCTGAGTGGTGTCAAAGGAGTTCCCTGGCAGGGGGAATTCCGCTAATTCCCTACCCTGTCCAGGGGGAGGCACTAGATGCTACCTGCATTTCCAGAACAACCCCAGCCTTTCCCCGGCAGCCCGCAATGGGAAACACTCGGGGAAGACAAGTGAAGGGCTCCTAGGAGATCCCGGGTTCTGCAGACCGAATACGGAACCTCCCTACACTCAGAATTCCGGAACACGGCTGACTGAGTGGGGGAGGAATGGGGCCGCCGTCCACGAGGCTGACTGGTGTCACAGGTATTCCCTGGCAGGGGGAAGTCCGCTAATTACCACCTAAGACCAGGGGGAGGCAATAGATGCTATCTGCATTTCCAGCCCAACCCCCGCCTTTCCCCGGCAGCCCGCACTGGGAGACAATCGGGGAAGACACGTGAATGGCTCCTAGGGGATCCAAGGTTCTGCAGACAGAAGACGGAATCTCCCCACACTCACAAATCCGGAACAAGCCTGACTGTGTGGGGGAGGTTTGGGTCCGCCCTCCTCGCAGCTGAGTTTTGTCAAAGGAGTTCCCTGGCAAGAGGAATTCCGCTAATTCCCTACCCTGTCCAGGGGGAGGCACTAGATGCTACCTGCATTTCCAGCCCAACCCCCGCATTTCCCCGGCAGCCCGCAATGGGAGACACTCGGGGAAGACACGCGAATGGCTCCTAGAAAATCCAAGGTCCTGCAGACAGAAGACGGAACCTCCCCACACTCAGAATTCCGGAACACGGCTGACTGTGTGGGGGAGGTTTGGGGCCGCCGTCCACGCAGCTGACTGGTGTCACAGGTGTTACCTGGCAGGGAAAACCGCTAATTAATACCCTGTTCATGGAGAGGCACTAGATGCTACCTTCATTTCCAGCCCAAACCCAGGCTTTCCCCGGCAGCCCGCACAGTCAGACACTCGGGGAAGACACGCGAAGGGCTCCTAGGAGATCCGGGGTGCTGCAGACAGAAGACGGAACCTCCCCACACTCAGAATTCCGGAACACGGCTGACTGTGTGGGGGAGGTTTGGGGCCGCCGTCCACTCAGCTGACTGGTGTCACAGGTGTTCCCTGGCAGGGGTAATTCTGCTAAATACCTCCCATGTCCAGAGGGAGGCACTAGATGCTACCTGCATTTCCAGCCCTACCCCCGCCTTTCCCTGGCAGCCCGCACTGGGAGACACTCGGGGAAGACACGCGAATGGCTACTACAGATCCAAGGTCCTGCACACAGAAGACGGAACCTCCCCACACTCACAATTCCGGAACAAGCATGACTGTGTGGGGGAGGTTTGGGGCCGCCGTCCACGCAGCTGACTGGTGTCACAGGTGTTACCTGGCAGGGGAAATCCGCTAACAAAATCCCCTGTCCAGGGAGAGGCAATAGATGCTACCTGCATTTCCAGCCCAACCCTTCACATTTCCCCGGCAGCCCGCAATGTGAGACACTCGGGAAACACGCGAAGGGCTCCTAGGAGATCCCGGGTGCCTCAGACAGAACACGGAACCTCCCCACACTCAGAATTCCGGAACACGGCTGACTGTGTGGGGGAGGTTTGGGGCCGTCGTCCACGCAGTTGACTGGTGTCAAAGGTGTTCCCCGGCAGGGGGAAGTCCGCTAATTGCCTAACCTGTCCAGGGGGAGGCACTAGATGCTTCCTGCATTTCCAGCCCAACTCCCGCCTTTCCCCGGCAGCCCTCAATGGGAGACACTCGGGGAAGACACGCGAGTGGCTCCTAGGAAATCCAAGGTCCTGCAGACAGAAGACGGAACCTCCCCACACTCAGAATTCCGGAACACGGCTGACTGTGTGGTGGAGGTTTGGGGCCGCCGTCCACGCAGCTGACTGGTGTCACAGGTGTTACCTGGCAGGGAAAACCGCTAATTAATACCCTGTTCAAGGAGAGGCACTTAATTCTACCTGCATTTCCAGCCCAACCCCCGCCTTTCCCCGGCAGTCCGCACAGGCAGACACACGGGGAAGGCACGCGAAGGGCTCCTAGGAGATCCCGGGTTCTGCAGACCGAATACGTAACCTCCCCACAATCAGAATTCCGGAACACGGCTGACTGTGTGGGGGAGGATTGGGGCCGCCGTCCACGAGGCTGACTGGTGTCACAGGTGTTCCCTGGCAGGGGGAAGTCCGCTAATTACCTCCTATGATCAGGGTGAGGCACTAGATGCTATCTGCATTTCCAGCCCAACCCCCGCCTTTCCCCGGCAGCCCGCACTGGGAGACAATCGGGGAAGACACGCGAATGGCTCCTAGGGGATCCAAGGTTCTGCAGACAGAAGACGGAACCTCCCCACACTCACAATTCCGGATCAAGCCTGACTGTGTGGGGGAGGTTTGGGTCCGCCCTCCTCGCAGCTGAGTGGTGTCAAAGGAGTTCCCTGGCAGGGGGAATTCCGCTAATTCCCTACCCTGTCCAGGGGGAGGCACTAGATGCTACCTGCATTTCCAGCCCAACCCCCGCATTTCCCCGGCAGCCCTCAATGGGATACACTCGGGGAAGACACGCGAATGGCTCCTAGGAAATCCAAGGTCCTGCAGACAGAAGACGGAACCTCCCCACACTCAGAATTCCGGAACACGGCTGACTGTGTGGGTGAGGTTTGGGGCCGCCGTCCACGCAGCTGACTGGTGTCACAGGTGTTACCTGGCAGGGAAAACCGCTAATTAATACCCTGTTCAGGGAGAGGCACTAGATGCTACCTTCATTTCCAGCCCAACCACCGCCTTTCCCTGGCAGCCCGCAATGGGAGACACTCGGGGAAGACACGCGAATGGCTACTACAGATCCAAGGTCCTGCACACAGAAGACGGAACCTCCCCACACTCACAATTCCGGAACAAGCCTGACTGTGTGGGGGAGGTTTGGGTCCACCCTCCTCGCAGCTGAGTTGTGTCAAAGGAGTTCCCTGGCAAGAGGAATTCCGCTAATTGCCTACCCTGTCCAGGGGGAGGCACTAGATGCTACCTGCATTTCCAGCTAAACCCCCGCATGTCCCCGGCAGACCGCACAGGCAGACACTCGGGGAAGACACGCGAAGGGCTCCTAGGAGATCCCGGGTGATGCAGACAGAAGATGGAACCTCCCCACACTCAGAATTCCGGAACACGGCTGACTGTATGGGGGAGGTTTTTGGCCGCCGTCCACGCAGCTGACTGGTGTCACAGGTGTTCCCTGGCAGGGGGAAGTCCGCTAATTGCCTACCCTGTCCAGGGGGAGGCAATAGATTCTACCTGCATTTCCAGCCTAACCCCCGCCTTTCCCAGGCAGACCTCAATGGGAGACACTCGGGGAAGACACGAGAATGCCTCCTAGGAAATCCAAGTTCCTGCAGAGAGAAGACGGAACCTCCCCACACTCAGAATTCCGGAACACGGCTGACTGTGTGGGGGAGGTTTGGGGCCGCCGTCCACGAAGCTGACTGGTGTCACAGGTGTTACCTGGCAGGGAAAACCGCTAATTAATACCCTGTTCAGGGAGAGGCACTAGATGCTACTTGCATTTCCAGCCCAAAAACAGGCTTTCCCCGGCAGCCCGCACATTCAGACACTTGGGGAAGACACGCGAAGGGCTCCTAGGAGATCCGGGGTGCTGCAGACAGAAGACGGAACCTCCCCACACTCAGAATTCCGGAACACGGCTGACTGTGTGGGGGAGGTTTGGGGCCGCCGTCCACTCAGCTGACTGGTGTCACAGGTGTTCCCTGGCAGGGGTAATTCCGCTAAATACCTCCCATGTCCAGGGGGAGGCACTAGATGCTACCTGCATTTCCAGCCCAACCCCCGCCTTTCCCTGGCAGCACGCACTGGGAGACACTTGGGGAAGACACGCGAAGGGCTCCTAGGAAATCCAAGGTCCTGCAGACAGAAGACGGAACCTCCCCACACTCACAATTCCGGATCAAGCCTGACTGTGTGGGGGAGGTTTGGGGCCGCCGTCCACGCAGCTGACTGGTGTCACAGGTGTTACCTGGCAGGGAAAACCGCTAATTAATACCCTGTTCAGGGAGAGGCACTAGATGCTACCTGCATTTCCAGCCCAACCCCCACCTTTACCCGGCAGCCCGCAATGGGAGACACTCGGGGAAGACACGCGGATGGCTCCTAGGAAATCCAAGGTCCTGCAGACAGAAGACGGAACCTCCCCACACTCACAATTCCGGATCAAGCCTGACTGTGTGGGGGAGGTTTGGGTCCGCCCTCCTCGCAGATGAGTTGTGTCAAAGGAGTTCCCTGGCAGGGGGAATTCCGCTAATTCCCTACCCTGTCCAGGGGGAGGCACTAGATGCTACCTGCATTTCCAGCCCAACCCCCGCATTTCCCCGGCAGCCCGCAATGGGAGACACTCGGGGAAGACACGCGAATGGCTCCTAGGAAATCCAAGGTCCTGCAGACAGAAGACGGAACCTCCCCACACTCAGAATTCCGGAACTCGGGTGACTGTGTGGGGGAGGTTTGGGGCCGCCGTCCACGCAGCTGACTGGTGTCACAGGTGTTACCTGGCAAGGAAAACCGCTAATTAATACCCTGTTCAGGGAGAGGAACTAGATGCTACCTTCATTTCCAGCCCAAACCCAGGCTTTCCCCGGGAGCCCGCACAGTCAGACACTCGGGGAAGACACGCGAAGGGCTCCTAGGAGATCCGGGGTGCTGCAGACAGAAGACGGAACCTCCCCACACTCAGAATTCCGGAACACGGCTGACTGTGTGGGGGAGGTTTGGGGCCGCCGTCCACTCAGCTGACTGGTGTCACAGGTGTTCCCTTGCAGGGGTAATTCTGCTAAATACCTCCCATGACCAGAGGGAGGCACTAGATGCTACCTGCATTTCCAGCCCAACCCCCGCCTTTCCCTGGCAGCCCGCAATGGGAGACACTCGGGGAAGACACGCGAATGGCTACTAAAGATCCAAGGTCCTGCACACAGAAGACGGAACCTCCCCACACTCACAATTCCGGAACAAGCCTGACTGTGTGGGGGAGGTTTGGGTCAGCCCTCCTCGCAGCTGAGTTGTGTCAAAGGAGTTCCCTGGCAAGAGGAATTCCGCTAATTGCCTACCCTGTCCAGGGGGAGGCACTAGATGCTACCTGCATTTCCAGCTCAACCCCCGCATGTCCCCGGCAGCCCGCACAGGCAGACACTCGGAGAAGACACGCGAAGTGCTCCTAGGAGATCCGGGGTGCTGCAGACAGAAGACGGAACCTCCCCACACTCAGAATTCCGGAACACGGCTGACTGTGTGGGGGAGGTTTGGGGCCGCCGTCCACTCAGCTGACTGGTGTCACAGGTGTTCCCTGGCAGGGGGAATTCCGCTAAATACCTCCCATGTCCAGGGGGAGGCACTAGATGCTACCTGCATTTCCAGCCCAACCCCCGCCTTTCCCTGGCAGCACGCACTGGGAGACACTTGGGGAAGACACGCGAAGGGCTCTTGGAAATCCAAGGTCCTGCAGACAGAAGACGGAACCTCCCCACACTCAGAATTCCGGAACACGGCTGACTGTGTGGGGGAGTTTTGGGGCCGCCGTCCACGCAGCTGACTGGTGTCACTGGTGTTACCTGGCAGGGAAAACCGCTAATTAATACCCTGTTCAGGGAGAGGCACTAGATGCTACCTGCATTTCCAGCCCAACCCCAACCTTTCCCCGGCAGCCCGCAATGGGAGACACTCGGGGAAGACACGCGGATGGCTCCTAGGAAATCCGGGGTGCTGCAGACAGAAGACGGAACCTCCCCACACTCAGAATTCCGGAACACGGCTGACTGTGTGGGGGAGGAATGGGGCCGCCGTCCACTCAGCTGACTGGTGTCACAGGTGTTCCCTGGCAGGGGTAATTCTGCTAAATACCTCCCATGTCCAGAGGGAGGCACTAGATGCTACCTGCATTTCCAGCCCAACCCCCGCCTTTCCCTGGCAGCCCGCAATGGGAGACACTCGGGGAAGACACGCGAATGGCTACTACAGATCCAAGGTCCTGCACACAGAAGACGGAACCTCCCCACACTCACAATTCCGGAACAAGCCTGACTGTGTGGGGGAGGTTTGGGTCCACCCTCCTCGCAGCTGAGTTGTGTCAAAGGAGTTCCCTGGCAAGAGGAATTCCGCTAATTGCCTACCCTGTCCAGGGGGAGGCACTAGATGCTACCTGAATTTCCAGCTCAACCCCCGCATGTCCCCGGCAGACCGCACAGGCAGACACTCGGGGAAGACACGCGAAGGGCTCCTAGGAGATCCCGGGTGATGCAGACAGAAGATGGAACCTCCCCACACTCAGAATTCCGGAACACGGCTGACTGTATGGGGGAGGTTTGGGGCCGCCGTCCACGCAGCTGACTGGTGTCACAGGTGTTCCCTGGCAGGGGGAATTCCGCTAATTGCCTACCCTGTCCAGGGGGAGGCAATAGATTCTACCTGCATTTCCAGCCCAACCCCCGCCTTTCCCAGGCAGACCTCAATGGGAGACACTCGGGGAAGACACGCGAATGCCTCCTAGGAAATCCAAGTTCCTGCAGAGAGAAGACGGAACCTCCCCACACTCAGAATTCCGGAACACGGCTGACTGTGTGGGGGAGGTTTGGGGCCGCCGTCCACGCAGCTGACTGGTATCACAGGTGTTACCTGGCAGGGAAAACCGCTAATTAATACCCTGTTCAGGGAGAGGCACTAGATGCTACCTGCATTTCCAGCCCAAACCCAGGCTTTCCCCGGCAGCCCGCACAGTCAGACACTCGGGGAAGACACGCGAAGGGCTCCTAGGGGATCCGGGGTGCTGAAGACAGAAGACGGAACCTCCCCACACTCAGAATTCCGGAACACGGCTGACTGTGTGGGGGAGGTTTGGGGCCGCCGTCCACTCAGCTGACTGGTGTCACAGGTGTTCCCTGGCAGGGGTAATTCCGCTAAATACCTCCCATGTCCAGGGGGAGGCACTAGATGCTACCTGAATTTCCAGCCCAACCCCCGCCTTTCCCTGGCAGCACGCACTGGGAGACACTTGGGGAAGACACGCGAAGGGCTCCTAGGAAATCCAAGGTCCTGCAGACAGAAGACGGAACCTCCCCACACTCAGAATTCCGGAACACGGGTGACTGTGTGGGGGAGGTTTGGGGCCGCCGTCCACGCAGCTGACTGGTGTCACAGGTGTTACCTGGCAGGGAAAACCGCTAATTAATACCCTGTTCAGGGAGAGGCACTAGATGCTACCTGCATTTCCAGCCCAACCCCCACCTTTCCCCGGCAGCCCGCAATGGGAGACACTCGGGGAAGACACGCGGATGGCTCCTAGGAAATCCAAGGTCCTGCAGACAGAAGACGGAACCTCCCCACACTCAGAATTCCGGAACACGGCTGACTGTGTGGGGGAGGTTTGGGGCCGCCGTCCACTCAGCTGACTGGTGTCACAGGTGTTCCCTGGCAGGGGTAATTCTGCTAAATACCTCCCATGTCCAGAGGGAGGCAATAGATGCTACCTGCATTTCCAGCCCAACCCCCGCCTTTCCCTGGCAGCCCGCAATGGGAGACACTCGGGGAAGACACGCGAATGGCTACTACAGATCCAAGGTCCTGCACACAGAAGACGGAACCTCCCCACACTCACAATTCCGGAACAAGCCTGACTGTGTGGGGGAGGTTTGGGTCCGCCCTCCTCGCAGCTGAGTTGTGTCAAAGGAGTTCCCTGGCAAGAGGAATTCCGCTAATTGCCTACCCTGTCCAGGGGGAGGCACTAGATGCTACCTGCATTTCCAGCTCAACCCCCGCATGTCCCCGGCAGACCGCACAGGCAGACACTCGGGGAAGACACGCGAAGGGCTCCTAGGAGATCCCGGGTGATGCAGACAGAAGATGGAACCTCCCCACACTCAGAATTCCGGAACACGGCTGACTGTATGGGGGAGGTTTGGGGCCGCCGTCCACGCAGCTGACTGGTGTCACAGGTGTTCCCTGGCAGGGGGAAGTCCGCTAATTGCCTATCCTGTCCAGGGGGAGGCAATAGATTCTACCTGCATTTCCAGCCCAACCCCCGCCTTTCCCAGGCAGACCACAATGGGAGACACTCGGGGAAGACACGCGAATGCCTCCTAGGAAATCCAAGTTCCTGTAGAGAGAAGACGGAACCTCCCCACACTCAGAATTCCGGAACACGGCTGACTGTGTGGGGGAGGTTTGGGGCCGCCGTCCACGCAGCTGAATGGTGTCACAGGTGTTACCTGGCAGGGAAAACCGCTAATTAATACCCTGTTCAGGGAGATGCACTAGATGCTACCTGCATTTCCATCCCAACCCCCGCTTTTCCCCGGCAGCCCGCAATGGGAAACACTCGGTGAAGAAACGTGAAGGGCTCCTAGGAGATCCCGGGTTCTGCAGACCGAATACGGAACCTCCCTACACTCAGAATTCCGGAACACGGCTGACTGTGTGGGGGAGGAATGGGGCCGCCGTCCACGAGGCTGACTGGTGTCACAGGTGTTCCCTGGCAGGGGGAAGTCCGCTAATTACCTCCTATGACCAGGGGGAGGCAATAGATGCTATCTGCATTTCCAGCCCAACCCCCGCCTTTCCCCGGCAGCCCGCACTGGGAGACAATCGGGGATGACACGTGAATGTCTCCTAGGGGATCCAAGGTTCTGCAGACAGAAGACGGAACCTTCCCACACTCACAATTCCGGAACAAGCCTGACTGTGTGGGGGAGGTTTGGGTCCGCCCTCCTCGCAGATGAGTTGTGTCAAAGGAGTTCCCTGGCAAGAGGAATTCCGCTAATTGCCTACCCTGTCCAGGGGGAGGCACTAGATGCTACCTGCATTTCCAGCTCAACCCCCGCATGTCCCCGGCAGACCGCACAGGCAGACACTCGGGGAAGACACGCGAAGGGCTCCTAGGAGATCCCGGGTGATGCAGACAGAATATCGAACCTCCCCACACTCAGAATTCCGGAACACGGCTGACTGTATGGGGGAGGTTTGGGGCCGCCGTCCACGCAGCTGACTGGTGTGACAGGTGTTCCCTGGCAGGGGGAAGTCCGCTAATTGCCTACCCTGTCCAGGGGGAGGCAATAGATTCTACCTACATTTCCAGCCCAACCCCCGCCTTTCCCAGGCAGACCTCAATGGGAGACACTCGGGGAAGACACGCGAATGCCTCCTAGGAAATCCAAGTTCGTGCAGAGAGAAGACGGAACCTCCCCACACTCAGAATTCCGGAACACGGCTGACTGTGTGGGGGAGGTTTGGGGCCGCCGTCCACGCAGCTGACTGGTGTCACAGGTGTTACCTGGCAGGGAAAACCGCTAGTTAATACGCTGTTCAGGGAGAGGCACTAGATGCTACCTGCATTTCCAGCCCAACCCCCGCATTTCCCCGGCAGCCCGCAATGGGAACCATTCGGGGAAGACACGTGAAGGGCTCCTAGGAGATCCCGGGTTCTGCAGACCGAATACGGAACCTCCCCACACTCAGAATTCCAGAACACGGCTGACTGTGTGGGGGAGGAATGGGGCCGCCGTCCACGAGGCTGACTTTTGTCACAGGTGTTCCCTGGCAGGGGGAAGTCCGCTAATTACCTCCTATGACCAGGGGGAGGCAATAGATGCTATCTGCATTTCCAGCCCAACCCCCGCCTTTCCCCGGCAGTCCGCACTGGGAGACAATCGGGGAAGACACGTGAATGGCTCCTAGGGGATCCAAGGTTCTGCAGACAGAAGACGGAACCTCCCAACACTCACAATTGCGGAACAAGCCTGACTATGTGGGGGAGGTTTGGGTCCGCCCTCCTCGCAGCTGAGTTGTGTCAAAGGAGTTCCCTGGCAAGAGAAATTCCGCTAATTCCATACCCTGTCCAGGGGGAGGCACTAGATGCTACCTGCATTTCCAGCCCAACCCCAGCATTTCCCCGGCAGCTCGCAATGGGAGGCACTCGGGGAAGACACGCGAATGGCTCCTAGGAAATCCAAGGTCCTGCAGACAGAAGACGGAACCTCCCCACACTCAGAATTCCGGAACACGGCTGACTGTGTGGGGGAGGTTTGGGGCCGCCTTCCACGCAGCTGACTGGTGTCACAGGTGTTACCTGGCAGGGAAAACCGCTAATTAATACCCTGTTCAGGGAGAGGCACTAGATGCTACCTTCATTTCCAGCCCAAACCCAGGCTTTCCCCGGCAGCCCGCACAGTCAGACACTCGGGGAAGACACGCGAAGGGCTCCTAGGAGATCCGGGGTGCCGCAGACAGAAGACTGAACCTCCCCACACTCACAATTCCGGAACAAGCATGACTGTGTGGGGGAGGTTTGGGGCCGCCGTCCACGCAGCTGACTGGTGTCACAGGTGTTACCTGGCAGGGGAAATCCGCTAACAAAATCCCCTGTCCAGGGAGAGGCAATAGATGCTACCTGCATTTCCAGCCCAACCCTTCACATTTCCCCAGCAGCCCGCAATGTGAGACACTCGGGGAAACACGCGAAGGGCTCCTAGGAGATCCCGGGTGCCTCAGACAGAACACGGAACCTCCCCACACTCAGAATTCCGGAACACGGCTGACTGTGTGGGGGAGGTTTGGGGCCGTCGTCCACGCAGTTGACTGGTGTCAAAGGTGTTCCCCGGCAGGGGGAAGTCCGCTAATTGCCTTCCCTGTCCAGGGGGAGGCACTAGATGCTTCCTGCATTTCCAGCCCAACCCCCGCCTTTCCCCGGCAGCCCGCAATTGGAGACACTCGGGGAAAACACGCGGATGGCTCCTATGAAATCCAAGGTCCTGCAGACAGAAGACGGAACCTCCCCACACTCACAATTCCGGAACAAGCCTTACTGTGTGTGGGAAGTTTGGGTCCGCCCTCCTCGCAGCTGAGTGGTGTCAAAGGAGTTCGCTGGCAGGAGGAAGTCCGCTAATTGCCTACCCTGTCCAGGGGGAGGCACTAGATGCTACCTGCATTTCCAGCCCAACCCCCAAATTTCCCCAGCAGCCCGCAATTGGAGACACTCGGGGAAGACACGCGGATGGCTCCTATGAAATCCAAGGTCCTGCAGACAGAAGACGGAACCTACCCACACTCACAATTCCGGAACAAGCCTGACTGTGTTGGGGAGGTTTGGGGCCACCCTCCTCGCAGCTGAGTGGTGTCAAAGGAGTTCGCTGGCAGGAGGAAGTCCTCTAATTGCCTACCCTGTCCAGGGGGAGGCACTAGATGCTACCTGCATTTCCAGCCCAACCCCCGCATTTCCCCGGCAGCCCTCAATGGGAGACACTCGGGGAAGACACGCGAGTGGCTCCTAGGAAATCCAAGGTCCTGCAGACAGAAGACGGAACCTCCCCACACTCAGAATTCTGGAACACGGCTGACTGTATGGGGGAAGTTTGGGGCCGCCTTCCACGCAGCTGACTGGTGTCACAGGTGTTCCCTGGCAGGGGGAAGTCCGCTAATTGCCTACCCTGTCCAGGGGGAGGCAATAGATTCTACCTGCATTTCCAGCCCAACCCCCGCCATTCCCCGGCAGCCCGCACTGGGAGACAATCGGGGAAGACACGTGAATGTCTCCTAGGGGATCCAAGGTTCTGCAGACAGAAGACGGAACCTCCCCACACTCACAATTCCGGAACAAGCCTGACTGTGTGGGGGAGGTTTGGGTCCGCCCTCCTCGCAGCTGAGTTGTGTCAAAGGAGTTCCCTGGCAAGAGGATTTCCGCTAATTGCCTACCCTGTCCAGGGGGAGGCACTAGATGCTACCTGCATTTCCAGCTCAACCCCCGCATGTCCCCGGCAACCGCACAGGCAGACACTCGGGGAAGACACGCGAAGGGCTCCTAGGAGATCCCGGGTGATGCAGACAGAAGATGGAACCTCCCCACATTCAGAATTCCGGAACACGGCTGACTGTATGGGGGAGGTTTGGGGCCGCCGTCCACGCAGCTGACTGGTGTCACAGGTGTTCCCTGGCAGGGGGAAGTCCGCTAATTGCCTACCCTGTCCAGGGGGAGGCAATAGACTCTACCTGCATTTCCAGCCCAACCCCCGCCTTTCCCAGGCAGACCTCAATGGGAGACACTCGGGGAAGACACGCGAATGCCTCCTAGGAAATCCAAGTTCCTGCAGAGAGAAGACGGAACCTCCCCACACTCAGAATTCCGGAACACGGCTGACTGTGTGGGGGAGGTTTGGGGCCGCCGTCCACGCAGCTGACTGGTGTCACAGGTGTTACCTGGCAGGGAAAACCGCTAATTAATACCCTGTTCAGGGAGAGGCACTAGATGCTACCTGCATTTCCAGCCCAACCCCCGCTTTTCCCCGGCAGTCCGCACAGGCAGACACTCGGGGAAGACACGTGAAGGGCTCCTAGGATATCCCGGGTGCTGCAGACAGAAGACGGAACCTCCCCACACTCAGAATTCCGGAACACGGCTGACTGTGTGGGGGCGGAATGGGGCCGCCGTCCACGAGGCCGACTGGTGTCACAGGTGTTCCCTGGCAGGGGGAAGTCCGCTAATTACCTCCTATGACCAGGGGGAGGTAATAGATGCTATCTGTATTTCCAGCCAAACCCCCGCCTTTCCCCGGAAGCCCGCACTGGGAGACAATCGAGGAAGACACGCGAATGGCTCCTAGGGGATCCAAGGTTCTGCAGACAGAAGACGGAACCTCCCCACACTCACAATTCCGGAACAAGCCTGACTGTGTTGGGGAGGTTTGGGGCCACCCTCCTCGCAGCTGAGTGGTGTCAAAGGAGTTCGCTTTCAGGAGGAAGTCCTCTAATTGCCTACCCTGTCCAGGGGGAGGCACTAGATGCTACCTGCATTTCCAGCCCAACCCCCGCATTTCCCCGGCAGCCCTCAATGGGAGACACTCGAGGAAGACACGCGAGTGGCTCCTAGGAAATCCAAGGTCCTGCAGACAGAAGACGGAACCTCCCCACACTCAGAATTCCGGAACACGGCTGACTGTTTGGGGGAGGTTTGGGGCCGCCGTCCACGCAGCTGACTGGTGTCACAGGTGTTACCTGGCAGGGAAAACCGCTAATTAATACCCTGTTCATGGAGAGGCACTAAATTCTACCTGCATATCCAGCACAACCCCCGCCTTTCCCCGGCAGTCCGCACAGGCAGACACACGGGGAAGGCACGCGAAGGGCTCCTAGGAGATCCCGGGTTCTGCAGACCGAATACGGAACCTCCCCACAATCAGAATTCCGGAATACGGCTGACTGTGTGGGGGAGGAATGGGGCCGCCGTCCACGAGGCTGACTGGTGTCACAGGTGTTCCCTGGCAGGGGGAAGTCCGCTAATTACCTCCTATGATCAGGGGGAGGCACTAGATGCTATCTGCATTTCCAGCCCAACCCCCGCCTTTCCCCGGCAGCCCGCACTGGGAGACAATCGGGGAAGACACGCGAATGGCTCCTAGGGGATCCAAGGTTCTGCAGACAGAAGACGGAACCTCCCCACACTCACAATTCCGGATCAAGCCTGACTGTGTGGGGGAGGTTTGGGTCCGCCCTCCTCGCAGCTGAGTGGTGTCAAAGGAGTTCCCTGGCAGGGGGAATTCCGCTAATTCCCTACCCTGTCCAGGGGGAGGCACTAGATGCTACCTGCATTTCCAGCCCAACCCCCGCATTTCCCCGGCAGCCCGCAATGGGAGACAATCGGGGAAGACACGCGAATGGCTCCTAGGAAATCCAAGGTCCTGCAGACAGAAGACGGAACCTCCCCACACTCAGAATTCCGGAACACGGCTGACTGTGTGGGGGAGGTTTGGGGCCGCCGTCCACGCAGCTGACTGGTGTCACAGGTGTTACCTGGCAGGGAAAACCGCTAATTAATACCCTGTTCAGGGAGAGGCACTAGATGCTACCTTCATTTCCAGCCCAAACCCAGGCTTTCCCCGGCAGCCCGCACAGTCAGACACTCGGGGAAGACACGCGAAGGGCTCCTAGGAGATCCGGGGTGCTGCAGACAGAAGATGGATCCTCCCCACACTCAGAATTCCGGAACACGGCTGACTGTGTGGGGGAGGTTTGGGGCTGCCGTCCACTCAGCTGACTGGTGTCACAGGTGTTTCCTGGCAGGGGTAATTCTGCTAAATACCTCCCATGTCCAGAGGGAGGCACTAGATGCTACCTGCATTTCCAGCCCAACCCCCGCCTTTCCCTGGCAGCCCGCAATGGGAGACACTCGGGGAAGACACGCGAATGGCTACTACAGATCCAAGGTCCTGCACACAGAAGACGGAACCTCCCCACACTCACAATTCCGGAACAAGCCTGACTGTGTGGGGGAGGTTTGGGTCCGCCCTCCTCGCAGCTGAGTTGTGTCAAAGGAGTTCCCTGGCAAGAGGAATTCCGCTAATTGCCTACCCTGTCCAGGGGGAGGCACTAGATGCTACCTGCATTTCCAGCTCAACCCCCGCATGTCCCCGGCAGACCGCACAGACAGACACTCGGGGAAGACACGCGAAGGGCTCCTAGGAGATCCCGGGTGATGCAGACAAAGGATGGAACCTCCCCACACTCAGAATTCTGGAACACGGCTGACTGTATGGGGGAGGTTTGGGGCCGCCGTCCACGCAACTGACTGGTGTCACAGGTGTTCCCTGGCAGGGGGAAGTCCGCTAATTGCTTACCCTGTCCAGGGGGAGGCAATAGATTCTACCTGCATTTCCAGCCCAACCCCCGCCTTTCCCAGGCAGACCTCAATGGGAGACACTCGGGGAAGACACGCGAATGCCTCCTAGGAAATCCAAGTTCCTGCAGAGAGAAGACGGAACCTCCCCACACTCAGAATTCCGGAACACGGCTGACTGTGTGGGGGAGGTTTGGGGCCGCCGTCCACGCAGGTGACTGGTGTCACAGGTGTTACCTGGCAGGGAAAACCGCTAATTAATACCCTGTTCAGGGAGAGGCACTAGATGCTACCTGCATTTCCAGCCCAACCCCCGCTTTTCCCCGGCAGCCCGCAATGGGAAACACTCGGGGAAGACACGTGAAGGGCTCCTGGGAGATCCCGGGTTCTGCAGACCGAATACGGAACCTCCCTACACTCAGAATTCCGGAACACGGCTGACTGTGTGGGGGAGGAATGGGGCCGCCGTCCACGAGGCTGACTGGTGTCACAGGTGTTCCCTGGAAGGGGGAAGTCCGCTAATTACCTCCTATGACCAGGGGGAGGCAATAGATGCTATCTGCATTTCCAGCCCAACCCCCGCCTTTCCCCGGCAGCCCGCACTGGGAGACAATCGGGGAAGACACGTGAATGTCTCCTAGGGGATCCAAGGTTCTGCAGACAGAAGACGGAACCTCCCCACACTCACAATTCCGGAACAAGCCTGACTGTGTGGGGGAGGTTTGGGTCCGCCCTCCTCGCAGCTGAGTTGTGTCAAAGGAGTTCCCTGGCAAGAGGAATTCCGCTAATTGCCTACCCTGTCCAGGGGGAGGCACTAGATGCTACCTGCATTTCCAGCTCAACCCCCGCATGTCCCCGGCAACCGCACAGGCAGACACTCGGGGAAGACACGCGAAGGGCTCCTAGGAGATCCCGGGTGATGCAGACAGAAGACGGAACCTCCCCACACTCACAATTCCGGAACAAGCCTGACTGTGTGGGGGAGGTTTGGGTCCGCCCTCCACGCAGCTGACTGGTGTCACAGGTGTTCCCTGGCAGGGGGAAGTCCGCTAATTGCCTACCCTGTCCAGGGGGAGGCAATAGATTCTACCTGCATTTCCAGCCCAACCCCCGCCTTTCCCAGGCAGACCTCAATGGGAGACACTCGGGGAAGACACGCGAATGCCTCCTAGGAAATCCAAGATCCTGCAGAGAGAAGACGGAACCTCCCCACACTCAGAATTCCGGAACACGGCTGACTGTGTGGGGGAGGTTTGGGGCCGCAGTCCACGCAGCTGACTGGTGTCACAGGTGTTACCTGGCAGGGAAAACCGCTAATTAATACCCTGTTCAGGGAGAGGCACTAGATGCTACCTGCAATTCCAGCCCAACCCCCGCTTTTCCCCGGCCGTCCGCACAGGCAGACACTCGGGGAAGACACGCGAAGGGCTCCTAGGATATCCCGGGTGCTGCAGACAGAAGACGGAACCTCCCCACACTCAGAATTCCGGAACACGGCTGACTGTGTGGGGGAGGTTTGGGGCCGCCGTCCACGCAGCTGACTGGTGTCACAGGTGTTCCCTGGCAGGGGGAATTCCGCTAATTCCCTACCCTGTCCAGGGGGAGGCACTAGATGCTACCTGCATTTCCAGAACAACCCCAGCCTTTCCCCGGCAGCCCGCAATGGGAGACACTCGGGGAAGACACGTGAAGGGCTCCTAGGAGATCCCGGGTTCTGCAGACCGAATACGGAACCTCCCCACACTCAGAATTCCGGAACACGGCTGACTGTGTGGGGGCGGATTGGGGCCGCCGTCCACGAGGCCGACTGGTGTCACAGGTGTTCCCTGGCAGGGGGAAGTCCGCTAATTACCTCCTATGAACAGGGGGAGGCAATAGATGCTATCTGCATTTCCAGCCAAACCCCCGCCTTTCCCCGGAAGCCCGCACTGGGAGACAATCGAGGAAGACACGCGAATGGCTCCTAGGGGATCCAAGGTTCTGCAGACAGAAGACGGAACCTCCCCACACTCACAATTCCGGAACAAGCCTGACTGTGTGTGGGAGGTTTGGGTCCGCCCTCCTCGCAGCTGAGTTGTGTCAAAGGTGTTCCCTGGCAAGAGGAATTCCGCTAATTGCCTACCCTGTCCAGGGGGAGGCACTAGATGCTACCTGCATTTCCAGCCAAACCCCCGCATGTCCCAGGCAGTCCGCACAGGCAGACACTCGGGGAAGACACGCGAAGGGCTCCTAGGAGATCCCGGGTGCTGCAGACAGAAGACGGAACCTCCCCACAGTCAGAATTCCGGAACACGGCTGACTGGGTGGGGGAGGTTTGGGGCCGCCGTCCACGCAGATGACTGGTGTCACAGGTGTTCCCTGGCAGGGGGAAGTCCGCTAAATACCTCCCATGTCCAGGGGGAGGCACTAGATGCTACCTGCATTTCCAGCCCAACCCCCGCCTTTCCCTGGCAGCCCGCACTGGGAGACACTCGGGGAAGAAACGCGAATGGCTACTACAGATCCAAGGTCCTGCAGACAGAAGACGGAACCTCCCCACACTCACAATTCCGGAACAAGCATGACTGTGTGGGGGAGGTTTGGGGCCGCCGTCCACGCAGCTGACTGGTGTCACAGGTGTTACCTTGCAGGGGAAATCCGCTAATTATATCCCCTGTTCAGGGAGAGGCAATAGATGCTACCTGCATTTCCAGCCCAACCCTTCGCCTTTCCCCGGCAGCCCGCAATGTGAGAAACTCGGGGAAGACACGCGAAGGGCTCCTAGGAGATCCCGGGTTCGTCAGACAGAACACGGAACCTCCCCACACTCAGAATTCCGGAACACGGCTGACAGTTTGGGGGAGGTTTGGGGCCGTCGTCCACGCAGCTGACTGGTGCCAAAGGTGTTCCCCGGCAGGGGGAAGTCCGCTAATTGCCTACCCTGTCCAGGGGGAGGCACTAGATGCTACCTGCATTTCCAGCCCAACCCCCGCCTTTCCCCGGCAGCCCGCAAATGGAGACACTCGGGGAAGACACGCGGATGGCTCCTATGAAATCCAAGGACCTGCAGACAGAAGACGGAACCTCCCCACACTCACAATTCCGGAACAACCCTGACTGTGTGGGGGAGGGTTGGGGCCGCAGTCCACGAAGCTGAGTGGTGTCAAAGGAGTTCGCTGGCAGGAGGAAGTCCGCTAATTGCCTACCCTGTCCAGGGGGAGGCACTAGATGCTACCTGCATTTCCAACCAAACCCCTGCCTTTTCCCGGCAGTCCGCACAGGCAGACACTCGGGGAAGACACGCGAAGGGCTCCTAGCAGATCCCGGGTGCTGCAGACCGAATACGGAACCACCCCACACTCAGAATTCCGGAACACGGCTGACTGTGTGGGGGAGGAATGGGGCCGCCGTACACGAGGCTGACTGGTGTCCCAGGTGTTCCCTGGCAGGGGGAAGTCCGCTAATTACCTCCTATGACCAGTGGGAGGCACTAGATGCTATCTGCATTTCCAGCCCAACCCCTGCCTTTCCCCGGCAGCCCTCACTGTGAGACAATCGGGGAAGACACGCGAATGGCTCCTAGGGGATCCAAGGTTCTGCAGACAGAAGACGGAACCTCCCCACACTCACAATTCCGGAACAAGCCTGACTGTGTGGGGGAGGTTTGGGTCCGCCCTCCTCGCAGCTGAGTTGTGTCAAATTATTTCCCTGGCAGGAGGAATTCCGCGAATTGCCTACCCTGTCCAGGGGGAGGCACTAGATGCTACCTGCATTTCCAGCCCATCCCCCGCCTTTCCCCGGCAATCCGCACAGGCAGACACTCGGGGAAGACACGCGATGGGCTCCTAGGAGATCCCGGGTGCTGCAGACAGAAGACGGAACCTCCCCACAGTCAGAATTCCGGAACACGGCTGACTGGGTGGGGGAGGTTTGGGGCCGCCGTCCACGCAGATGACTGGTGTCACAGGTGTTCCCTGGCAGGGGGAAGTCCGCTAAATACCTCCCATGTCCAGGGGGAGGCACTAGATGCTACCTGCATTTCCAGCCCAACCCCCGCCTTTCCCTGGCAGCCCGCACTGGGAGACACTCGGGGAAGACACGCGAATGGCTACTACAGATCCAAGGTCCTGCAGACAGAAGACGGAACCTCCCCACACTCACAATTCCGGAACAAGCATGACTGTGTGGGGGAGGTTTGGGGCCGCCGTCCACGCAGCTGACTGGTGTCACAGGTGTTACCTTGCAGGGGAAATCCGCTAATTATATCCCCTGTTCAGGGAGAGGCAATAGATGCTACCTGCATTTCCAGCCCAACCCTTCGCCTTTCCCCGGCAGCCCGCAATGTGAGAAACTCGGGGAAGACACGCGAAGGGCTCCTAGGAGATCCCGGGTTCGTCAGACAGAACACGGAACCTCCCCACACTCAGAATTCCGGAACACGGCTGACAGTTTGGGGGAGGTTTGGGGCCGTCGTCCACGCAGCTGACTGGTGCCAAAGGTGTTCCCCGGCAGGGGGAAGTCCGCTAATTGCCTACCCTGTCCAGGGGGAGGCACTAGATGCTACCTGCATTTCCAGCCCAACCCCCGCCTTTCCCCGGCAGCCCGCAAATGGAGACACTCGGGGAAGACAGGCGGATGGCTCCTATGAAATCCAAGGACCTGCAGACAGAAGACGGAACCTCCCCACACTCACAATTCCGGAACAACCCTGACTGTGTGGGGGAGGGTTGGGGCCGCAGTCCACGAAGCTGAGGGGTGTCAAAGGAGTTCGCTGGCAGGAGGAAGTCCGCTAATTGCCTACCCTGTCCAGGGGGAGGCACTAGATGCTACCTGCATTTCCAACCAAACCCCTGCCTTTTCCCGGCAGTCCGCACAGGCAGACACTCGGGGAAGACACGCGAAGGGCTCCTAGCAGATCCCGGGTGCTGCAGACCGAATACGGAACCACCCCACACTCAGAATTCCGGAACACGGCTGACTGTGTGGGGGAGGAATGGGGCCGCCGTACACGAGGCTGACTGGTGTCCCAGGTGTTCCCTGGCAGGGGGAAGTCCGCTAATTACCTCCTATGACCAGTGGGAGGCACTAGATGCTATCTGCATTTCCAGCCCAACCCCTGCCTTTCCCCGGCAGCCCTCACTGTGAGACAATCGGGGAAGACACGCGAATGGCTCCTAGGGGATCCAAGGTTCTGCAGACAGAAGACGGAACCTCCCCACACTCACAATTCCGGAACAAGCCTGACTGTGTGGGGGAGGTTTGGGTCCGCCCTCCTCGCAGCTCAGTTGTGTCAAATTATTTCCCTGGCAGGAGGAATTCCGCGAATTGCCTACCCTGTCCAGGGGGAGGCACTAGATGCTACCTGCATTTCCAGCCCATCCCCCGCCTTTCCCCGGCAATCCGCACAGGCAGACACTCGGGGAAGACACGCGATGGGCTCCTAGGAGATCCCGGGTGCTGCAGACAGAAGACGGAACCTCCCCACACTCAGAATTCCGGAACACGGCTGACTGTGTGGGGGAGTTTTGGGGCCACCGTCCACGCAGCTGACTGGTGTCACAGGTGTTCCCTGGCAGGGGGAAGTCCGCTAATTGCCTACCCTGTCCAGGGGGAGGCAATAGATTCTACCTGCATTTCCAACCCAACCCCCGCCTTTCCCCGGCAGCCCTCAATGGGAGACACTCGGGGAAGACACGCGAATGGCTCCTAGGAAATCCAAGGTCCTGCAGACAGAAGACGGAACCTCCCCTCACTCAGAATTCCGGAACACGGCTGACTGTGTGGGGGAGGTTTGGGGCCGCCGTCCACGCAGCTGACTGGTGTCACAGGTGTTACCTGGCAGGGAAAACCGCTAATTAATACCCTGTTCAGGGAGAGGAACTAGATGCTACCTGCATTTCCAGCCCAAACCCAGGCTTTCCCCGGCAGCCCGCACAGTCAGACACTCGGGGAAGACACGCGAAGGGCTCCTAGGAGATCCGGGGTGCTGCAGACAGAAGACGGAACCTCCCCACACTCAGAACTCCGGAACACGGCTGACTGTGTGGGGGAGGTTTGGGGCCGCCGTCCACTCAGCTGACTGGTGTCACAGGTGTTCCCTGGCAGGGGGAAGTCCGCTAATTACCTCCTATGATCAGGGGGAGGCACTAGATGCTATCTGCATTTCCAGCCCAACCCCCGCATTTCCCCGGCAGCCCGCACTGGGAGACAATCGGGGAAGACACGCGAATGGCTCCTAGGGGATCCAAGGTTCTGCAGACAGAAGACGGAACCTCCCCACACTCACAATTCCGGATCAAGCCTGACTGTGTGGGGGAGGTTTGGGTCCGCCCTCCTCGCAGCTGAGTGGTGTCAAAGGAGTTCCCTGGCAGGGGGAATTCCGCTAATTCCATACCCTGTCCAGGGGGAGGCACTAGATGCTACCTGCATTTCCAGCCCAACCCCCGCATTTCCCCGGCAGCCCGCAATGGGAGACACTCGGGGAAGACACGCGAATGGCTCCTAGGAAATCCAAGGTCCTGCAGACAGAAGACGGAACCTCCCCACACTCAGAATTCCGGAACACGGCTGACTGTGTGGGGGAGGTTTGGGGCCGCCGTCCACGCAGCTGACTGGTGTCACAGGTGTTACCTGGCAGGGAAAGCCGCTAATTAATACCCTGTTCAGGGAGAGGCACTAGATGCTACCTTCATTTCCAGCCCAAACCCAGGCTTTCCCCGGCTGCCCGCATAGTCAGACACTCGGGAAAGACACGCGAAGGGCTCCTAGGAGATCCGGGGTGCTGCAGACAGAAGACGGAACCTCCCCACACTCAGAATTCCGGAACACGGCTGACTGTGTGGGGGAGGTTTGGGGCCGTCGTCCACTCAGCTGACTGGTGTCACAGGTGTTTCCTGGCAGGGGTAATTCTGCTAAATACCTCCCATGTCCAGAGGGAGGCACTAGATGCTACCTGCATTTCCAGCCCAACCCCCGAATTTCCCTGGCAGCCCGCAATGGGAGACACTCGGGGAAGACACGCGAATGGCTACTACAGATCCAAGGTCCTGCACACAGAAGACGGAACCTCCCCACACTCACAATTCCGGAACAAGCCTGACTGTGTGGGGGAGGTTTGGGTCCGCCCTCCTCGCAGCTGAGTTGTGTCAAAGGAGTTCCCTGGCAAGAGGAATTCCACTAATTGCCTACCCTGTCCAGGGGGAGGCACTAGATGCTACCTGCATTTCCAGCTCAACCCCCGCATGTCCCCGTCAGACAGCACAGGTAGACACTCGGGGAAGACACGCGAAGGGCTCCTAGGAGATCCCGGGTGATGCAGACAGAAGATGGAACCTCCCCACACTCAGAATTCTGGAACACGGCTGACTGTATGGGGGAGGTTTGGGGCCGCCGTCCACGCAACTGACTGGTGTCACAGGTGTTCCCTGGCAGGGGGAAGTCCGCTAATTGCCTACCCTGTCCAGGGGGAGGCAATAGATTCTACCTGCATTTCCAGCCCAACCCCCGCCTTTCCCAGGCAGACCTCAATGGGAGACACTCGGGGAAGACACGCGAATGCCTCCTAGGAAATCCAAGTTCCTGCAGAGAGAAGACGGAACCTCCCCACACTCAGAATTCCGGAACACGGCTGACTGTGTGGGGGAGGAATGGGGCCGCCGTCCACGAGGCTGACTGGTGTCACAGGTGTTCCCTGGAAGGGGGAAGTCCGCTAATTACCTCCTATGACCAGGGGGAGGCAATAGATGCTATCTGCATTTCCAGCCCAACCCCCGCCATTCCCCGGCAGCCCGCACTGGGAGACAATCGGGGAAGACACGTGAATGTCTCCTAGGGGATCCAAGGTTCTGCAGACAGAAGACGGAACCTCCCCACACTCACAATTCCGGAACAAGCCTGACTGTGTGGGGGAGGTTTGGGTCCGCCCTCCTCGCAGCTGAGTTGTGTCAAAGGAGTTCCCTGGCAAGAGGAATTCCGCTAATTGCCTACCCTGTCCAGGGGGAGGCACTAGATGCTACCTGCATTTCCAGCTCAACCCCCGCATGTCCCCGGCAACCGCACAGGCAGACACTCGGGGAAGACAAGCGAAGGGCTCCTAGGAGATCCCGGGTGATGCAGACAAAAGATGGAACCTCCCCACACTCAGAATTCCGGAACACGGCTGACTGTATGGGGGAGGTTTGGGGCCGCCTAGGGGATCCAAGATTCTGCAGACAGAAGACGGAACCTCCCCACACTCACAATTCCGGAACAAGCCTGACTGTGTGGGGGAGGTTTGGGTCCGCCCTCCACGCAGCTGACTGGTGTCACAGGTGTTCCCTGGCAGGGGGAAGTCCGCTAATTGCCTACCCTGTCCAGGGGGAGGCAATAGATTCTACCTGCATTTCCAGCCCAACCCCCGCCTTTCCCAGGCAGACCTCAATGGGAGACACTCGGGGAAGACACGCGAATGCCTCCTAGGAAATCCAAGTTCCTGCAAGAGAAGACGGAACCTCCCCACACTCAGAATTCCGGAACACGGCTGACTGTGTGGGGGAGGTTTGGGGCCGCCGTCCACGCAGGTGACTGGTGTCACAGGTGTTACCTGGCAGGGAAAACCGCTAATTAATACCCTGTTCAGGGAGAGGCACTAGATGCTACCTGCATTTCCAGCCCAACCCCCGCTTTTCCCCGGCAGCCCGCAATGGGAAACACTCGGGGAAGACACGTGAAGGGCTCCTGGGAGATCCCGGGTTCTGCAGACCGAATACGGAACCTCCCCACACTCAGAATTCCGGAACACGGCTGACTGTGTGGGGGAGGAATGGGGCCGCCGTCCACGAGGCTGACTGGTGTCACAGGTGTTCCCTGGAAGGCGGAAGTCCGCTAATTACCTCCTATGACCAGGGGGAGGCAATAGATGCTATCTGCATTTCCAGCCCAACCCCCGCCATTCCCCGGCAGCCCGCACTGGGAGACAATCGGGGAAGACACGTGAATGTCTCCTAGGGGATCCAAGGTTCTGCAGACAGAAGACGGAACCTCCCCACACTCACAATTCCGGAACAAGCCTGACTGTGTGGGGGAGGTTTGGGTCCGCCCTCCTCGCAGCTGAGTTGTGTCAAAGGAGTTCCCTGGCAAGAGGAATTCCGCTAATTGCCTACCCTGTCCAGGGGGAGGCACTAGATGCTACCTGCATTTCCAGCTCAACCCCCGCATGTCCCCGGCAACCGCACAGGCAGACACTCGGGGAAGACACGCGAAGGGCTCCTAGGAGATCCCGGGTGATGCAGACAGAAGATGGAACCTCCCCACACTCAGAATTCCGGAACACGGCTGACTGTATGGGGGAGGTTTGGGGCCGCCTAGGGGACCCAAGGTTCTGCAGACAGAAGACGGAACCTCCCCACACTCACAATTCCGGAACAAGCCTGACTGTTTGGGGGAGGTTTGGGTCCGCCCTCCACGCAGCTGACTGGTGTCACAGGTGTTCCCTGGCAGGGGGAAGTCCGCTAATTGCCTACCCTGTCCAGGGGGAGGCAATAGATTCTACCTGCATTTCCAGCCCAACCCCCGCCTTTCCCATGCAGACCTCAATGGGAGACACTCGGGGAAGACACGCGAATGCCTCCTAGGAAATCCAAGATCCTGCAGAGAGAAGACGGAACCTCCCCACACTCAGAATTCCGGAACACGGCTGACTGTGTGGGGGAGGTTTGGGGCC
Source organism: Camelus dromedarius (assembly GCF_036321535.1). Lineage (NCBI taxonomy): Eukaryota > Metazoa > Chordata > Mammalia > Artiodactyla > Camelidae > Camelus > Camelus dromedarius. The sequence goes on from NW_026989804.1 coordinate 1,244,034, forward strand.
GCCGTCCACGCAGCTGACTGGTGTCACAGGTGTTACCTGGCAGGGAAAACCGCTAATTAATACCCTGTCCAGGGGGAGGCACTAGATGCTACCTGCATTTCCAGACCAACCCCAGCCTTTCCCCGGCAGCCCGCAATGGGAGACACTCGGGGAAGACACGTGAAGGGCTCCTAGGAGATCCCGGGTTCTGCAGACCGAATACGGAACCTCCCCACACTCAGAATTCCGGAACACGGCTGACTGTGTGGGGGCGGAATGGGGCCGCCGTCCACGAGGCCGACTGGTGTCACAGGTGTTCCCTGGCAGGGGGAAGTCCGCTAATTACCTCCTATGACCAGGGGGAGGCAATAGATGCTATCTGCATTTCCAGCCAAACCCCCGCCTTTCCCCGGAAGCCCGCACTGGGAGACAATCGAGGAAGACACGCGAATGGCTCCTAGGGGATCCAAGGTTCTGCAGACAGAAGACGGAACCTCCCCACACTCACAATTCCGGAACAAGCCTGACTGTGTGTGGGAGGTTTGGGTCCGCCCTCCTCGCAGCTGAGTTGTGTCAAAGGAATTCCCTGGCAAGAGGAATTCCGCTAATTGCCTACCCTGTCCAGGGGGAGGCACTAGATGCTACCTGCACTTCCAGCCAAACCCCCGCATGTCCCCGGCAGTCCGCAGAGGCAGACACTAGGGGAAGACACGCGAAGGGCTCCTAGGAGATCCCGGGTGCTGCAGACAGAAGACGGAACCTCCCCACAGTCAGAATTCCGGAACACGCCTGACTGGGTGGGGGAGGTTTGGGGCCGCCGTCCACGCAGATGACTGGTGTCACAGGTGTTCCCTGGCAGGGGGAAGTCCGCTAAATACCTCCCATGTCCAGGGGGAGGCACTAGATGCTACCTGCATTTCCAGCCCAACCCCCGCCTTTCCCTGGCAGCCCGCTCTGGGAGACACTCGGGGAAGACACGCGAATGGCTACTACAGATCCAAGGTCCTGCAGACAGAAGACGGAACCTCCCCACACTCACAATTCCGGAACAAGCATGACTGTGTGGGGGAGGTTTGGGGCCGCCGTCCACGCAGATGACTGGTGTCACAGGTGTTACCTTGCAGGGGAAATCCGCTAATTATATCCCCTGTTCAGGGAGAGGCAATAGATGCTACCTGCATTTCCAGCCCAACCCTTCGCCTTTCCCCGGCAGCCCGCAATGTGAGAAACTCGGGGAAGACACGCGAAGGGCTCCTAGGATATCCCGGGTTCCTCAGACAGAACACGGAACCTCCCCACACTCAGAATTCCGGAACACGGCTGACAGTTTGGGGGAGGTTTGGGGCCGTCGTCCACGCAGCTGACTAGTGCCAAAGGTGTTCCCCGGCAGGGGGAAGTCCGCTAATTGCCTACCCTGTCCAGGGGGAGGCACTAGATGCTACCTGCATTTCCAGCCCAACCCCCGCCTTTCCCCGGCAGCCCGCAAATGGAGACACTTGGGGAAGACACGCGGATGGCTCCTATGAAATCCAAGGACCTGCAGACAGAAGACGGAACCTCCCCACACTCACAATTCCGGAACAACCCTGACTGTGTGGGGGAGGGTTGGGGCCGCCGTCCACGAAGCTGAGTGGTGTCAAAGGAGTTCGCTGGCAGGAGGAAGTCCGCTAATTGCCTACCCTGTCCAGGGGGAGGCACTAGATGCTACCTGCATTTCCAACCAAACCCCTGCCTTTTCCCGGCAGTCCGCACAGGCAGACACTCGGGGAAGACACGCGAAGGGCTCCTAGCAGATCCCGGGTGCTGCAGACAGAATACGGAACCACCCCACACTCAGAATTCCGGAACACGGCTGACTGTGTGGGGGAGGAATGGGGCGGCCGTTCACGAGGCTGACTGGTGTCCCAGGTGTTCCCTGGCAGGGGGAAGTCCGCTAATTACCTCCTATGACCAGTGGGAGGCACTAGATGCTATTTACATTTCCAGCCCAACCCCTGCCTTTCCCCGGCAGCCATCACTGTGAGACAATCGGGGAAGACACGCGAATGGCTCCTAGGGGATCCAAGGTTCTGCAGACAGAAAACGGAACCTCCCCACACTCACAATTCCGGAACAAGCCTGACTGTGTGGGGGAGGTTTGGGTCCGCCCTCCTCGCAGCTGAGTTGTGTCAAATTATTTCCCTGGCAGGAGGAATTCAGCGAATTGCGTACCCTGTCCATGGGGAGGCACTAGATGCTACCTGCATTTCCAGCCCATCCCCCGCCTTTCCCCGGCAATCCGCACAGGCAGACACTCGGGGAAGACACGCGATGGGCTCCTAGGAGATCCCGGGTGCTGCAGACAGAAGACGGAACCTCCCCACACTCAGAATTCCGGAACACGGCTGACTGTGTGGGGGAGGTTTGGGGCCGCCGTCCACGCAGCTGACTGGTGTCACAGGTGTTCCCTGGCAGGGGTAATTCCGCTAAATACCTCCCATGTCCAGGGGGAGGCACTAGATGCTACCTGCATTTCCAGCCCAACCCCCGCCTTTCCCTGGCAGCACGCACTGTGAGACACTTGGGGAAGACACGCGAAGGGCTCCTAGGAAATCCAAGGTCCTGCAGACAGAAGACGGAACCTCCCCACACTCAGAATTCCGGAACACGGCTGACTGTGTGGGGGAGGATTGGGGCCGCCGTCCACGCAGCTGACTGGTGTCACAGGTGTTCCCTGGCAGGGGGAATTCCGCTAATTGCCTACCCTGTCCAGGGGGAGGCAATAGATTCTACCTGCATTTCCAGCACAACCCCCGCCTTTCCCCGGCAGCCCTCAATGGGAGACACTCGGGGAAGACAAGCGAATGACTCCTAGGAAATCCAAGGTCCTGCAGACAGAAGACGGAACCTCCCCACACTCAGAATTCCGGAACACGGCTGACTGTGTGGGGGAGGTTTGGGGCCGCCGTCCACGCAGCTGACTGGTGTCACAGGTGTTACCTGGCAGGGAAAACCGCTAATTAATACCCTGTTCAGGGAGAGGCACTAGATGCTACCTGCATTTCCAGCCCAAACCCAGGCTTTCCCCGGCAGCCCGCACAGTCAGACACTCGGGGAAGACACGCGAAGGGCTCCTTGGAGATCCGGGGTGCTGCAGACAGAAGACGGAACCTCCCCACACTCAGAATTCCGGAACACGGCTGACTGTGTGGGGGAGGTTTGGGGCCGCCGTCCACTCAGCTGACTGGTGTCACAGGTGTTCCCTGGCAGGGGTAATTCCGCTAAATACCTCCCATGTCCAGGGGGAGGCACTAGATGCTACCTGCATTTCCAGCCCAACCCCCGCCTTTCCCTGGCAGCACGCACTGGGAGACACTTGGGGAAGACACGCGAAGGGCTCCTAGGAAATCCAAGGTCCTGCAGACAGAAGACGGAACCTCCCCACACTCAGAATTCCGGAACACGGCTGACTGTGTGGGGGAGGTTTGGGGCCGCCGTCCACCCAGCTGACTGGTGTCACAGGTGTTACCTGGCAGGGAAAACCGCTAATTAATACCCTGTTCAGGGAGAGGCACTAGATGCTACCTGCATTTCCAGCCCAACCCCCACCTTTCCCCGGCAGCCCGCAATGGGAGACACTCGGGGAAGACACGCGGAAGGCTCCTAGGAAATCCAAGGTCCTGCAGACAGAAGACGGAACCTCCCCACACTCAGAATTCTGGAACAAGCCTGACAGTGTGCGGGAGGTTTGGGTCCGCCCTCCTCACAGCTGAGTGGTGTCAAAGGAGTTCCCTGGCAGGGGGAATTCCGCTAATTCCCTACCCTGTCCAGGGGGAGGCACTAGATGCTACCTGCATTTCCAGACCAACCCCAGCCTTTCCCCGGCAGCCCGCAATGGGAAACACTCGGGGAAGACACGTGAAGGGCTCCTAGGAGATCCCGGGTTCTGCAGACCGAATACGGAACCTCCCCACACTCAGAATTCCGGAACACGGCTGACTGTGTGGGGGAGGAATGGGGCCGCCGTCCACGAGGCTGACTGGTGTCACAGGTGTTCCCTGGCAGGGGGAAGTCCGCTAATTACCTCCTAAGACCAGGGGGAGGCAATAGATGCTATCTGCATTTCCAGCCCAACCCCCGCCTTTCCCCGGCAGCCCGCACTGGGAGACAATCGGGGAAGACACGTGAATGGCTCCTAGGGGATCCAAGGTTCTGCAGACAGAAGACGGAATCTCCCCACACTCACAATTCCGGAACAAGCCTGACTGTGTGGGGGAGGTTTGGGTCCGCCCTCCTCGCAGCTGAGTTGTGTCAAAGGAGTTCCCTGGCAAGAGGAATTCCGCTAATTCCCTACCCTGTCCATTGGGAGGCACTAGATGCTACCTGCATTTCCAGCCCAACCCCCGCATTTCCCCGGCAGCCCGCAATGGGAGACACTCGAGGAAGACACGCGAATGGCTCCAAGGAAATCCAAGGTCCTGCAGACAGAAGACGGAACCTCCCCACACTCAGAATTCCGGAACACGGCTGACTGTGTGGGGGAGGTTTGGGGCCGCCGTCCACGCAGCTGACTGGTGTCACAGGTGTTACCTGGCAGGGAAAACCGCTAATTAATACCCTGTTCAGGGAGAGGCACTAGATGCTACCTTCATTTCCAGCCCAAACCCAGGCTTTCCCCGGCAGCCCGCACAGTCAGACACTCGGGGAAGACACGCGAAGGGCTCCTAGGAGATCCGGGGTGCTGCAGACAGAAGACGGAACCTCCCCACACTCAGAATTCCGGAACACGGCTGACTGTGTGGGGGAGGTTTGGGGCCGCCGACCACTCAGCTGACTGGTGTCACAGGTGTTCCCTGGCAGGGGTAATTCTGCTAAATACCTCCCATGTCCAGAGGGAGGCACTAGATGCTACCTGCATTTCCAGCCCAACCCACGCCTTTCCCTGGCAGCCCGCACTGGGAGACACTCGGGGAAGACACGCGAATGGCTACTACAGATCCAAGGTCCTGCACACAGAAGACGGAACCTCCCCACACTCACAATTCCGGAACAAGCATGACTGTGTGGGGGAGGTTTGGGGCCGCCGTCCACGCAGCTGACTGGTGTCACAGGTGTTACCTGGCAGGGGAAATCCGCTAACAAAATCCCCTGTCCAGGGAGAGGCAATAGATGCTACCTGCATTTCCAGCCCAACCCTTCACATTTCCCCGGCAGCCCGCAATGTGAGACACTCGGGGAAACACGCGAAGGGCTCCTAGGAGATCCCGGGTGCCTCAGACAGAACACGGAACCTCCCCACACTCAGAATTCCGGAACACGGCTGACTGTGTGGGGGAGGATTGGGGCCGTCGTCCACGCAGTTGACTGGTGTCAAAGGTGTTCCCCGGCAGGGGGAAGTCCGCTAATTGCCTACCCTGTCCAGGGGGAGGCACTAGATGCTTCCTGCATTTCCAGCCCAACCCCTGCCTTTCCCCGGAATCCCGCAATTGGAGACACTCGGGGAAAACACGCGGATGGCTCCTATGAAATCCAAGGTCCTGCAGACAGAAGACGGAACCTCCCCACACTCACAATTCCGGAACAAGCCTGACTGTGTGTGGGAAGTTTGGGTCCGCCCTCCTCGCAGCTGAGTGGTGTCAAAGGAGTTCGCTGGCAGGAGGAAGTCCGCTAATTGCCTACCCTGTCCAGGGGGAGGCACTAGATGCTACCTGCATTTCCAGCCCAACCCCCAACTTTCCCCGGCAGCCCGCAATTGGAGACACTCGGGGAAGACACGCGGATGGCTCCTATGAAATCCAAGGTCCTGCAGACAGAAGACGGAACCTCCCCACACTCACAATTCCGGAACAAGCCTGACTGTGTTGGGGAGGTTTGGGGCCACCCTCCTCGCAGCTGAGTGTTGTCAAAGGAGTTCGCTGGCAGGAGGAAGTCCTCTAATTGCCTACCCTGTCCAGGGGGAGGCACTAGATGCTACCTGCATTTCCAGCCAAACCCCCGCATGTCCCCGGCAGTCCGCACAGGCAGACACTCGGGGAAGACACGCGAAGGGCTCCTAGGAGATCCCGGGTGCTGCAGACAGAAGACGGAACCTCCCCACAGTCAGAATTCCGGAACACGGCTGACTGGGTGGGGGAGGTTTGGGGCCGCCGTCCACGCAGATGACTGGTGTCACAGGTGTTCCCTGGCAGGGGGAAGTCCGCTAAATACCTCCCATGTCCAGGGGGAGGCACTAGATGCTACCTGCATTTCCAGCCCAACCCCCGCCTTTCCCTGGCAGCCCTCACTGGGAGACACTCGGGGAAGACACGCGAATGGCTACTACAAATCCAAGGTCCTGCAGACAGAAGACGGAACCTCCCCACACTCACAATTCCGGAACAAGCATGACTGTGTGGGGGAGGTTTGGGGCCGCCGTCCACGCAGCTGACTGGTGTCACAGGTGTTACCTTGCAGGGGAAATCCGCTAATTATATCCCCTGTTCAGGGAGAGGCAATAGATGCTACCTGCATTTCCAGCCCAACCCTTCGCCTTTCCCCGGCAGCCCGCAATGTGAGAAACTCGGGGAAGACACGCGAAGGGCTCCTAGGAGATCCCGGGTTCCTCAGACAGAACACGGAACCTCCCCACACTCAGAATTCCGGAACACGGCTGACAGTTTGGGGGAGGTTTGGGGCCGTCGTCCACGCAGCTGACTGGTGCCAAAGGTGTTCCCCGGCAGGGGGAAGTCCGCTAATTGCCTACCCTGTCCAGGGGGAGGCACTAGATGCTACCTGCATTTCCAGCCCAACCCCCGCCTTTCCCCGGCAGCCCGCAACTGGAGACACTCGGGGAAGACACGCGGATGGCTCCTATGAAATCCAAGGACCTGCAGACAGAAGACGGAACCTCCCCACACTCACAATTCCGGAACAACCCTGACTGTGTGGGGGAGGGTTGGGGCCGCCGTCCACGAAGCTGAGTGGTGTCAAAGGAGTTCGCTGGCAGGAGGAAGTCCGCTAATTGCCTACCCTGTCCAGGGGGAGGCACTAGATGCTACCTGCATTTCCAACCAAACCCCTGCCTTTTCCCGGCAGTCCGCACAGGCAGACACTCGGGGAAGACACGCGAAGGGCTCCTAGCAGATCCCGGGTGCTGCAGACCGAATACGGAACCACCCCACACTCAGAATTCCGGAACACGGCTGACTGTGTGGGGGAGTAATGGGGCCGCCGTACACGAGGCTGACTGGTGTCCCAGGTGTTCCCTGGCAGGGAGAAGTCCGCTAATTGCCTACCCTGTCCAGGGGGAGGCAATAGATTCTACCTGCATTTCCAACCAAACCCCCGCATTTCCCCGGCATCCCTCAATGGGAGACACTCGGGGAAGACACGCGAAATGCTCCTAGGAAATCCAAGGTCCTGCAGACAGAAGACGGAACCTCCCCTCACTCAGAATTCCGGAACACGGCTGACTGTGTGGGGGAGGTTTGGGGCCGCCGTCCACGCAGCTGACTGGTGTCACAGGTGTTACCTGGCAGGGAAAACCGCTAATTAATACCCTGTTCAGGGAGAGGTACTAGATGCTACCTGCATTTCCAGCCCAAACCCAGGCTTTCCCCGGCAGCCCGCACAGTCAGACACTCGGGGAAGACACGCGAAGGGCTCCTAGGAGATCCGGGGTGCTGCAGACAGAAGACGGAACCTCCCCACACTCAGAACTCCGGAACACGGCTGACTGTGTGGGGGAGGTTTGGGGCCGCCGTCCACTCAGCTGACTGGTGTCACAGGTGTTCCCTGGCAGGGGTAATTCCGCTAAATACCTCCCATGTCCAGGGGGAGGCACTAGATGCTACCTGCATTTCCAGCCCAACCCCCGCCTTTCCCTGGCAGCACGCACTGGGAGACACTTGGGGAAGACACGCGAAGGGCTCCTAGGAAATCCAAGGTCCTGCAGACAGAAGACGGAACCTCCCCACACTCAGAATTCCGGAACACGGCTGACTGTGTGGGGGAGGTTTGGGGCCGCCGTCCACCCAGCTGACTGGTGTCACAGGTGTTACCTGGCAGGGAAAACCGCTAATTAATACCCTGTTCAGGGAGAGGCACTAGATGCTACCTGCATTTCCAGCCCAACCCCCACCTTTCCCCGGCAGCCCGCAATGGGAGACACTCGGGGAAGACACGCGGATGGCTCCTAGGAAATCCAAGGTCCTGCAGACAGAAGACGGAACCTCCCCACACTCAGAATTCTGGAACAAGCCTGACAGTGTGCGGGAGGTTTGGGTCCGCCCCCCTCACAGCTGAGTGGTGTCAAAGGAGTTCCCTGGCAGGGGGAATTCCGCTAATTCCCTACCCTGTCCAGGGGGAGGCACTAGATGCTACCTGCATTTCCAGACCAACCCCAGCCTTTCCCCGGCAGCCCGCAATGGGAAACACTCGGGGAAGACACGTGAAGGGCTCCTAGGAGATCCCGGGTTCTGCAGACCGAATACGGAACCTCCCCACACTCAGAATTCCGGAACACGGCTGACTGTGTGGGGGAGGAATGGGGCCGCCGTCCACTCAGCTGACTGGTGTCACAGGTGTTCCCTGGCAGGGAAAACCGCTAATTAATACCCTGTTCATGGAGAGGCACTAAATGCTACCTGCATTTCCAGCCCAACTCCCGCCTTTCCCCGGCAGTCCGCACAGGCAGACACACGGGGAAGGCACGCGAAGGGCTCCTAGGAGATCCCGGGTTCTGCAGACCGAATACGGAGCCTCCCCACAATCAGAATTCCGGAACACGGCTGACTGTGTGGGGGAGGAATGGGGCCGCCGTCCACGAGGCTGACTGGTGTCACAGGTTTTCCCTGGCAGGGGTAATTCTGCTAAATACCTCGTATGTCCAGAGGGAGGCACTAGATGCTACCTGCATTTCCAGCCCAACCCCCGCCTTTCCCTGGCAGACCGCACTGGGAGACACTCGGGGAAGACACGCGAATGGCTACTACAGATCCAAGGTCCTGCACACAGAAGACGGAACCTCCCCACACTCACAATTCCGGAACAAGCATGACTGTGTGGGGGAGGTTTGGGGACGCCGTCCACGCAGCTGACTGGTGTCGCAGGTGTTACCTGGCAGGGGAAATCCGCTAACAAAATCCCCTGTCCAGGGAGAGGCAATAGATGCTACCTGCATTTCCAGCCCAACCCTTCACATTTCCCCGGCAGCCCGCAATGTGAGACACTCGGGGAAACACGCGAACGGCTCCTAGGAGATCCCGGGTGCCTCAGACAGAACACGGAACCTCCCCACACTCAGAATTCCGGAACACGGCTGACTGTGTGGGGGAGGTTTGGGGCCGTCGTCCACGCAGTTGACTGGTGTCAAAGGTGTTCCCCGGCAGGGGGAAGTCCGCTAATTGCCTACCCAGTCCAGGGGGAGGCACTAGATGCTTCCTGCATTTCCAGCCCAACCCCCGCCTTTCCCCGGAAGCCCGCAATTGGAGACACTCGGGGAAAACACGCGGATGGCTCCTATGAAATCCAAGGTCCTGCAGACAGAAGACGGAACCTCCCCACACTCACAATTCCGGAACAAGCCTGACTGTGTGTGGGAAGTTTGGGTCCGCCCTCCTCGCAGCTGAGTGGTGTCAAAGGAGTTCGCTGGCAGGAGGAAGTCCGCTAATTGCCTACCCTGTCCAGGGGGAGGCACTAGATGCTACCTGCATTTCCAGCCCAACCCCCAACTTTCCCCGGCAGCCCGCAATTGGAGACACTCGGGGAAGACACGCGGATGGCTCCTATGAAATCCAAGGTCCTGCAGACAGAAGACGGAACCTCCCCACACTCACAATTCCGGAACACGGCTGACTGTGTGGGGGAGGTTTGGGGCCGCCGTCCACGCAGCTGACTGGTGTCACAGGTGTTACCTGGCAGGGAAAACCGCTAATTAATACCCTGTTCATGGAGAGGCAGTAAATGCTACCTGCATTTCCAGCCCAAGCCCCGCGTTTCCCCGGCAGTCCGCACAGGCAGACACACGGGGAAGGCAAGCGAAGGGCTCCTAGGAGATCCCGGGTTCTGCAGACCGAATACGGAACCTCCCCACAATCAGAATTCCAGAACACGGCTGACTGTGTGGGGGAGGAATGGGGCCGCCGTCCACGAGGCTGACTGGTGTCACAGGTGTTCCCTGGCAGGGGGAAGTCCGCTAATTACCTCCTATGATCAGGGGGAGGCACTAGATGCTATCTGCATTTCCAGCCCAACCCCGCCTTTCCCCGGCAGCCCGCACTGGGAGACAATCGGGGAAGACACGCGAATGGCTCCTAGGGGATCCAAGGTTCTGCAGACAGAAGACGGAACCTCCCCACACTCACAATTCCGGATCAAGCCTGACTGTGTGGGGGAGGTTTGGGTCCGCCCTCCTCGCAGCTGAGTGGTGTCAAAGGAGTTCCCTGGCAGGGGTAATTCCGCTAATTCCCTACCCTGTCCAGGGGGAGGCACTAGATGCTACCTGCATTTCCAGCCCAACCACCGCCTTTCCCTGGCAGCCCGCACTGGGAGACACTCGGGGAAGACACGCGAATGGCTACTACAGATCCAAGGTCCTGCACACAGAAGACGGAACCTCCCCACACTCACAATTCCGGAACAAGCATGACTGTGTGGGGGAGGTTTGGGGCCGCCGTCCACGCAGCTGACTGTTGTCACAGGTGTTACCAGGCAGGGGAAATCCGCTAACAAAATCCCCTGTCCAGGGAGAGGCAATAGATGCTACCTGCATTTCCAGCCCAACCCTTCACATTTCCCCGGCAGCCCGCAATGTGAGACACTCGGGGAAACACGCGAAGGGCTCCTAGGAGATCCCGGGTGCCTCAGACAGAACACGGAACCTCCCCACACTCAGAATTCCGGAACACGGCTGACTGTGTGGGGGAGGTTTGGGGCCGCCGTCCACGCAGCTGACTGGTGTCACAGGTGTTACCTGGCAGGGAAAACCGCTAATTAATACCCTGTTCAGGGAGAGGCACTAGATGCTACCTTCATTTCCAGCCCAAACCCAGGCTTTCCCCAGCAGCCCGCACAGTCAGACACTCGGGGAAGACACGCGAAGGGCTCCTAGGAGATCCGGGGTGCTGCAGACAGAAGACGGAACCTCCCCACACTCAGAATTCCGGAACACGGCTGACTGTGTGGGGGAGGTTTGGGGCCGCCGTCCACTCAGCTGACTGGTGTCACAGGTGTTCCCTGGCAGGGGTAATTCTGCTAAATACCTCCCATGTCCAGAGGGAGGCACTAGATGCTACCTGCATTTCCAGCCCAACCCCCGCCTTTCCCTGGCAGCCCGCAATGGGAGACACTCGGGGAAGACACGCGAATGGCTACTACAGATCCAAGGTCCTGCACACAGAAGACGGAACCTCCCCACACTCACAATTCCGGAACAAGCCTGACTGTGTGGGGGAGGTTTGGGTCCGCCCTCCTCGCAGCTGAGTTGTGTCAAAGGAGTTCCCTGGCAAGAGGAATTCCGTTAATTGCCTACCCTGTCCAGGGGGAGGCACTAGATGCTACCTGCATTTCCAGCTCAACCCCCGCATGTCCCCGGCAGACCGCACAGGCAGACACTCGGGGAAGACACGCGAAGGGCTCCTAGGAGATCCCGGGTGATGCAGACAGAAGATGGAACCTCCCCACACTCAGAATTCCGGAACACGGCTGACTGTGTGGGGGAGGTTTGGGGCCGCCGTCCACGCAGCTGACTGGTGTCACAGGTGTTACCTGGCAGGGAAAACCGCTAATTAATACCCTGTTCAGGGAGAGGCACTAGATGCTACCTGCATTTCCAGCCCAACCCCCACCTTTCCCCGGCAGCCCGCACTGGGATACACTCGGGGAAGACACGCGGATGGCTCCTAGGAAATCCAAGGTCCTGCAGACAGAAGACGGAACCTCCCCACACTCACAATTCCGGATCAAGCCTGACTGTGTGGGGGAGGTTTGGGTCCGCCCTCCTCGCAGCTGAGTTGTGTCAAAGGAGTTCCCTGGCAGGGGGAATTCCGCTAATTCCCTACCCTGTCCAGGGGGAGGCACTAGATGCTACCTGCATTTCCAGCCCAACCCCCGCATTTCCCCGGCAGCCCGCAATGGGAGACACTCGGGGAAGACACGCGAATGGCTCCTAGGAAATCCAAGGTCCTGCAGACAGAAGACGGAACCTCCTCACACTCAGAATTCCGGAACACGGCTGACTGTGTGGGGGAGGTTTGGGGCCGCCGTCCACGCAGCTGACTGGTGTCACAGGTGTTACCTGGCAGGGAAAACCGCTAATTAATACCCTGTTCAGGGAGAGGAACTAAATGCTACCTTCATTTCCAGCCCAAACCCAGGCTTTCCCCGGGAGCCCGCACAGTCACACACTCGGGGAAGACACGCGAATGGCTCCTAGGAGATCCGGGGTGCTGCAGACAGAAGACAGAACCTCCCCACACTCAGAATTCCGGAACATGGCTGACTGTGTGGGGGAGGTTTGGGGCCGCCGTCCACTCAGCTGACTGGTGTCACAGGTGTTCCCTGGCAGGGGAAATTCAGCTAAATTCCTCCCATGTCCAGAGGGAGGCACTAGATGCTACCTGCATTTCCAGCCCAACCCCCGCCTTTCCCTGGCAGCCCGCAATGGGAGACACTCGGGGAAGACACGCGAATGGCTACTACAGATCCAAGGTCCTGCACACAGAAGACGGAACCTCCCCACACTCACAATTCCGGAACAAGCCTGACTGTGTGGGGGAGGTTTGGGACCGCCCTCCTCGCAGCTGAGTTGTGTCAAAGGAGTTCCCTGGCAAGAGGAATTCCGCTAATTGCCTACCCTGTCCAGGGGGAGGCACTAGATGCTACCTGCATTTCCAGCTCAACCCCCGCATGTCCCTGGCAGACCGCACAGGCAGACACTCGGGGAAGACACGCGAAGGGCTCCTAGGAGATCCCGGGTGATGCAGACAGAAGATGGAACCTCCCCACACTCAGAATTCCGGAACACGGCTGACTGTATGGGGGAGGTTTGGGGCCGCCGTCCACGCAGCTGACTGGTGTCACAGGTGTTCCCTGGCAGGGGGAAGTCCGCTAATTGCCTACCCTGTCCAGGGGGAGGCAATAGATTCTACCTGCATTTCCAGCCCAACCCCCGCCTTTCCCAGGCAGACCTCAATGGGAGACACTCGGGGAAGACACGTGAATGCCTCCTAGGAAATCCAAGTTCCTGCAGAGAGAAGACGGAACCTCCCCACACTCAGAATTCCGGAACACGGCTGACTGTGTGGGGGAGGTTTGGGGCCGCCGTCCACGCAGCTGACTGGTGTCACAGGTGTTACCTGGCAGGGAAAACCGCTAATTAATACCCTGTTCAGGGAGAGGCACTAGATGCTACCTGCATTTCCAGCCCAAACCCAGGCTTTCCCCGGCAGCCCGCACAGTCAGACACTCGGGGAAGACTCGCGAAGGGCTCCTAGGAGATCCGGGGTGCTGCAGACAGAAGACGGAACCTCCCCACAATCAGAATTCCGGAACACGGCTGACTGTGTGGGGGAGGTTTGGGGCCGCCGTCCACTCAGCTGACTGGTGTCACAGGTGTTCCCTGGCAGGGGTAATTCCGCAAAATACCTCCCATGTCCAGGGGGAGGCACTAGATGCTACCTGCATTTCCAGCCCAACCCCCGCCTTTCCCTGGCAGCACGCACTGGGAGACACTTGGGGAAGACACGCGAAGGGCTCCTAGGAAATCCAAGGTCCTGCAGACAGAAGACGGAACCTCCCCACACTCAGAATTCCGGAACACGGCTGACTGTGTGGGGGAGGTTTGGGGCCGCCGTCCACGCAGCTGACTGGTGTCACAGGTGTTACCTGGCAGGGAAAACCGCTAATTAATACCCTGTTCAGGGAGAGGCACTAGATGCTACCTGCATTTCCAGCCCAACCCCCACCTTTCCCCGGCAGCCCGCAATGGGAGACACTCGGGGAAGACACGCGGATGGCTCCTAGGAAATCCAAGGTCCTGCAGACAGAAGACGGAACCTCCCCACACTCAGAATTCTGGAACAAGCCTGACAGTGTGCGGGAAGTTTGGGTCCGCCCTCCTCACAGCTGAGTGGTGTCAAAGGAGTTCCCTGGCAGGGGGAATTCCGCTAATTCCCTACCCTGTCCAGGGGGAGGCACTAGATGCTACCTGCATTTCCAGACCAACCCCAGCCTTTCCCCGGCAGCCCGCAATGGGAAACACTCGGGGAAGACACGTGAAGGGCTCCTAGGAGATCCCGGGTTCTGCAGACCGAATACGGAACCTCCCCACACTCAGAATTCCGGAACACGGCTGACTGTGTGGGGGAGGAATGGGGCCGCCGTCCACGAGGCTGACTGGTGTCACAGGTGTTCCCTGGCAGGGGGAAGTCCGCTAATTACCTCCTAAGACCAGGGGGAGGCAATAGATGCTATCTGCATTTCCAGCCCAACCCCCGCCTTTCCCCGGCAGCCCGCACTGGGAGACAATCGGGGAAGACACGTGAATGGCTCCTAGGGGATCCATGGTTCTGCAGACAGAAGACGGAATCTCCCCACAGTCACAATTCCGGAACAAGCCTGACTGTGTGGGGGAGGTTTGGGTCCGCCCTCCTCGCAGCTGAGTTGTGTCAAAGGAGTTCCCTGGCAAGAGGAATTCCGCTAATTCCCTACCCTGTCCAGGGGGAGGCACTAGATGCTACCTGCATTTCCAGCCCAACCCCCGCATTTCCCCGGCAGCCCGCAATGGGAGACACTCGGGGAAGACACGCGAATGGCTCCTAGGAAATCCAAGGTCCTGCAGACAGAAGACGGAACCTCCCCACACTCAGAATTCCGGAACACGGCTGACTGTGTGGGGGAGGTTTGGGGCCGCCGTCCACGCAGCTGACTGGGGTCACAGGTGTTACCTGGCAGGGAAAACCGCTAATTAATACCCTGTTCAGGGAGAGGCACTAGATGCTACCTTCATTTCGAGCCCAAACCCAGGATTTCCCCGGCAGCCCGCACAGTCAGACACTCGGGGAAGACACGCGAAGGGCTCCTAGGAGATCCGGGGTGCTGCAGACAGAAGACGGAACCTCCCCACACTCAGAATTCCGGAACACGGCTGACTGTGTGGGGGAGGTTTGGGGCCGCCGTCCACTCAGCTGACTGGTGTCACAGGTGTTCCCTGGCAGGGGTAATTCTGCTAAATACCTCCCATGTCCAGAGGGAGGCACTAGATGCTACCTGCATTTCCAGCCCAACCCCCGCATTTCCCTGGCAGCCCGCACTGGGAGACACTCGGGGAAGACACGCGAATGGCTACTACAGATCCAAGGTCCTGCACACAGAAGACGGAACCTCTCCACACTCACAATTCCGGAACAAGCATGACTGTGTGGGGGAGGTTTGGGGCCGCCGTCCACGCAGCTGACTGGTGTCACAGGTGTTACCTGGCAGGGGAAATCCGCTAACAAAATCCCCTGTCCAGGGAGAGGCAATAGATGCTACCTGCATTTCCAGCCCAACCCTTCACATTTCCCCGGCAGCCCGCAATGTGAGACACTCGGGGAAACACGCGAAGGGCTCCTAGGAGATCCCGGGTGCCTCAGACAGAACACGGAACCTCCCCACACTCAGAATTCCGGAACACGGCTGACTGTGTGGGGGAGGTTTGGGGCCGTCGTCCACGCAGTTGACTGGTGTCAAAGGTGTTCCCCGGCAGGGGGAAGTCCGCTAATTGCCTACCCTGTCCAGGGGGAGGCACTAGATGCTTCCTGCATTTCCAGCCCAACCCCCGCCTTTCCCCGGAAGCCCGCAATTGGAGACACTCGGGGAAAACACGCGGATGGCTCCTATGAAATCCAAGGTCCTGCAGACAGAAGACGGAACCTCCCCACACTCACAATTCCGGAACAAGCCTGACTGTGTGTGGGAAGTTTGGGTCCGCCCTCCTCGCAGCTGAGTGGTGTCAAAGGAGTTCGCTGGCAGGAGGAAGTCCGCTAATTGCCTACCCTGTCCAGGGGGAGGCACTAGATGCTACCTGCATTTCCAGCCCAACCCCCAACTTTCCCCGGCAGCCCGCAATTGGAGACACTCGGGGAAGACACGCGGATGGCTCCTATGAAATCCAAGGTCCTGCAGACAGAAGACGGAACCTCCCCACACTCACAATTCCGGAACAAGCCTGACTGTGTTGGGGAGGTTTGGGGCCACCCTCCTCGCAGCTGAGTGGTGTCAAAGGAGTTCGCTGGCAGGAGGAAGTCCTCTTATTGCCTACCCTGTCCAGGGGGAGGCACTAGATGCTACCTGCATTTCCAGCCCAACCCCCGCATTTCCCCGGCAGCCCTGAATGGGAGACACTCGGGGAAGACACGCGAGTGGCTCCTAGGAAATCCAAGGTCCTGCAGACAGAAGACGGAACCTCCCCACACTCAGAATTCCGGAACACGGCTGACTGTGTGGGGGAGGTTTGGGGCCGCCGTCCACGCAGCTGACTGGTGTCACAGGTGTTACCTGGCAGGGAAAACCGCTAATTAATACCCTGTTCAGGGAGAGGCACTAGATGCTACCTTCATTTCCAGCACAAACCCAGGATTTCCCCGGCAACCCGCACAGTCAGACACTCGGGGAAGGCACGCGAAGGGCTCCTAGGAGATCCGGGGTGCTGCAGACAGAAGACGGAACCTCCCCACACTCAGAATTCCGGAACACGGCTGACTGTGTGGGGGAGGTTTGGGGCCGCCGTCCACTCAGCTGACTGGTGTCACAGGTGTTCCCTGGCAGAGGTAATTCTGCTAAATACCTCCCATGTCCAGAGGGAGGAACTAGATGCTACCTGCATTTCCAGCCCAACCCCCGCCTTTCCCTGGCAGCCCGCAATGGGAGACACTCGGGGAAGACACGCGAATGGCTACTACAGATCCAAGGTCCTGCACACAGAAGACGGAACCTCCCCACACTCACAATTCCGGAACAAGCCTGACTGTGTGGGGGAGGATTGGGTCCGCCCTCCTCGCAGCTGAGTTGTGTCAAAGGAGTTCCCTGGCAAGAGGAATTCCGCTAATTGCCTACCCTGTCCAGGGGGAGGCACTAGATGCTACCTGCATTTCCAGCTCAACCCCTGCATGTCCCCGGCAGACCGCACAGGCAGACACTCGGGGAAGACACGCGAAGGGCTCCTAGGAGATCCCGGGTGATGCAGACAGAAGATCGAACCTCCCCACACTCAGAATTCCGGAACACGGCTGACTGTATGGGGGAGGTTTGGGGCCGCCTTCCACGCAGCTGACTGGTGTCACAGGTGTTCCCTGGCAGGGGGAAGTCCGCTAATTGCCTACCCTGTCCAGGGGGAGGCAATAGATTCTACCTGCATTTCCAGCCCAACCCCCGCCTTTCCCAGGCAGACCTCAATGGGAGACACTCGGGGAAGACACGCGAATGCCTCCTAGGAAATCCAAGTTCCTGCAGAGAGAAGACGGAACCTCCCCACACTCAGAATTCCGGAACAAGGCTGACTGTGTGGGGGAGGTTTGGGGCCGCCGTCCACGCAGCTGACTGGTGTCACAGGTGTTACCTGGCAGGGAAAACCGCTAGTTAATACCCTGTTCAGGGAGAGGCACTAGATGCTACCTGCATTTCCAGCCCAACCCCCGCATTTCCCCGGCAGCCCGCAATGGGAAACACTCGGGGAAGACACGTGAAGGGCTCCTAGGAGATCCAGGGTTCTGCAGACCGAATACGGAATCTCCCCACACTCAGAATTCCGGAACACGGCTGACTGTGTGGGGGAGGAATGGGGCCGCCGTCCACGAGGCTGACTGGTGTCACAGGTGTTCCCTGGCAGGGGGAAGTCCGCTAATTACCTCCTATGACCAGGGGGAGGCAATAGATGCTATCTGCATTTCCAGCCCAACCCCCGCCTTTCCCCGGCAGCCCTCACTGGGAGACAATCGGGGAAGACACGTGAATGGCTCCTAGGGGATCCAAGGTTCTGCAGACAGAAGACGGAACCTCCCCACACTCACAATTCCGGAACAAGCCTGACTGTGTGGGGGAGGTTTGGGTCCGCCCTCCTCGCAGCTGAGTTGTGTCATAGGAGTTCCCTGGCAAGAGAAATTCCGCTAATTCCATACCCTGTCCACGGGGAGGCACTAGATGCTACCTGCATTTCCAGCCCAACCCCAGCAATTCCCCGGCAGCTCGCAATGGGAGACACTCGGGGAAGACACGCGAAGGGCTCCTAGGAGATCCGGGGTGCTGCAGACAGAAGACGGAACCTCCCCACACTCAGAATTCCGGAACACGGCTGACTGTGTGGGGGAGGTTTGGGGCCGCCGTCCACTCAGCTGACTTGTGTCACAGGTGTTCCCTGGCAGGGGTAATTCTGCTAAATACCTCCCATGTCCAGAGGGAGGCACTAGATGCTACCTGCATTTCCAGCCCAACCCCCGCCTTTCCCTGGCAGCCCGCACTGGGAGACACTCGGGGAAGACACGCGAATGGCTACTACAGATCCAAGGTCCTGCACACAGAAGACGGAACCTCCCCACACTCACAATTCCGGAACAAGCATGACTGTGTGGGGGAGGTTTGGGGCCGCCGTCCACGCAGCTGACTGGTGTCACAGGTGATACCTGGCAGGGGAAATCCGCTAACAAATTCCCCTGTCCAGGGAGAGGCAATAGATGCTACCTGCATTTCCAGCCCAACCCTTCATATTTCCCCGGCAGCCCGCAATGTGAGACACTCGGGGAAACACGCGAAGGGCTCCTAGGAGATCCCGGGTGCCTCAGACAGAACACGGAACCTCCCCACACTCAGAATTCCGGAACACGGCTGACTGTGTGGGGGAGGATTGGGGCCGTCGTCCACGCAGTTGACTGGTGTCAAAGGTGTTCCCCGGCAGGGGGAAGTCCGCTAATTGCCTACCCTGTCCAGGGGGAGGCACTAGATGCTTCCTGCATTTCCAGCACAAACCCAGCCTTTCCCCGGAAGCCCGCAATTGGAGACACTCGGGGAAAACACGCGGATGGCTCCTATGAAATCCAAGGTCCTGCAGACAGAAGACGGAACCTCCCCACACTCACAATTCCGGAACAAGCCTGACTGTGTGTGGGAAGTTTGGGTCCGCCCTCCTCGCAGCTGAGTGGTGTCAAAGGAGTTCGCTGGCAGGAGGAAGTCCGCTAATTGCCTACCCTGTCCAGGGGGAGGCACTAGATGCTGCCTGCATTTCCAGCCCAAACCCCAACTTTCCCCGGCAGCCCGCAATTGGAGACACTCGGGGAAGACACGCGGATGGCTCCTAATAAATCCAAGGTCCTGCAGACAGAAGACGGAACCTCCCCACACTCACAATTCCGGAACAAGCCTGACTGTGTTGGGGAGGTTTGGGGCCAACCTCCTCGCAGCTGAGTGGTGTCAAAGGAGTTCGCTTTCAGGAGGAAGTCCTCTAATTGCCTACCCTGTCCAGGGGGAGGCACTAGATGCTACCTGCATTTCCAGCACAACCCCCGCATTTCCCCGGCAGCCCTCAATGGGAGACATTCGGGGAAGACACGCGAATGGCTCCTAGGAAATCCAAGGTCCTGCAGACAGAAGACGGAATCTCCCCACACTCAGAATTCCGGAACACGGCTGAATGTGTGGGGGAGGTTTGGGGCCGCCGTCCACGCAGCTGACTGGTGTCACAGGTGTTACCTGGCAGGGAAAACCGCTAATTAATACCCTGTTCATGGAGAGGTACTAAATGCTACCTGCATTTCCAGGCCAACCCCCGCATTTCCCCGGCAGTCCGCACAGGCAGACACACGGGGAAGGCACGCGAAGGGCTCCTAGGAGATCCCGGGTTCTGCAGACCGAATACGGAACCTCCCCACAATCAGAATTCCGGAACACGGCTGACTGTGTGGGGGAGGAATGGGGCCGCCGTCCACGAGGCTGACTGGTGTCACAGGTGTTCCCTGGCAGGGGGAATTCCGCTAATTACCTCCTATGATCAGGGGGAGGCACTAGATGCTATCTGCATTTCCAGCCCAACCCCCGCCTTTCCCCGGCAGCCCGCACTGGGAGACAATCGGGGAAGACTCGCGAATGGCTCTTAGGGGATCCAAGGTTCTGCAGACAGAAGACGGAACCTCCCCACACTCACAATTCCGGATCAAGCCTGACTGTGTGGGGGAGGTTTGGGTCCGCAATCCTCGCAGCTGAGTGGTGTCATAGGAGTTCCCTGGCAGGGGTAATTCCGCTAATTCCCTACCCTGTCCAGGGGGAGGCACTAGATGCTACCTGCATTTCCAGCCCAACCCCCGCATTTCCCCGGCAGCCCGCAATGGGAGACACACGGGGAAGACACGCGAAGGGCTCCTAGGAGATCCGGGGTGCTGCAGACAGAAGACGGAACCTCCCCACACTCAGAATTCCGGAACACGGCTGACTGTGTGGGGGAGGTTTGGGGCCGCCGTCCACTCAGCTGACTGGTGTCACAGGTGTTCCCTGGCAGGGGTAATTCTGCTAAATACCTCCCATGTCCAGAGGGAGGCACTAGATGCTACCTGCATTTCCAGCCCAACCCCCAACTTTCCCCGGCAGCCCGCAATGGGAGACACTCGGGGAAGACACGCGGATGGCTCCTAGGAAATCCAAGGTCCTGCAGACAGAAGACGTAACCTCCCCACACTCACAATTCTGGAACAAGCCTGACAGTGTGCGGGAGGTTTGGGTCCGCCCTCCTCACAGCTGAGTGGTGTCAAAGGAGTTCCCTGGCAGGGGTAATTCTGCTAAATACCTCCCATGTCCAGAGGGAGGCACTAGATGCTACCTGCATTTCCAGCCCAACCCCCGCCTTTCCCTGGCAGCCCGCAATGGGAGACACTCGGGGAAGACACGCGAATGGCTACTACAGATCCAAGGTCCTGCACACAGAAGACGGAATCTCCCCACAATCACAATTCCGGAACAAGCCTGACTGTGTGGGGGAGGTTTGGGTCCGCCCTCCTCGCAGCTGAGTTGTGTCAAAGGAGTTCCCTGGCAAGAGGAATTCCGCTAATTGCCTACCCTGTCCAGGGGGAGGCACTAGATGCTACCTGCATTTCCAGCTCAACCCCCGCATGTCCCCGGCAGACCGCACAGGCAGACACTCGGGGAAGACACGCGAAGGGCTCCTAGGAGATCCCGGGTGATGCAGACAGAAGATGGAACCTCCCCACACTCAGAATTCCGGAACACGGCTGACTTTATGGGGGAGGTTTGGGGCCGCCGTCCACGCAGCTGACTGGTGTCACAGGTGTTCCCTGGCAGGGGGAAGTCCGCTAATTGCCTACCCTGTCCAGGGAGATGCACTAGATGCTACCTGCATTTCCATCCCAACCCCCGCTTTTCCCCGGCAGCCCGCAATGGGAAACACTCGGTGAAGACACGTGAAGGGCTCCTATGTGATCCCGGGTTCTGCAGACCGAATACGGAACCTCCCCACACTCAGAATTCCGGAACACGGCTGACTGTATGGGGGAGGTTTGGGGCCGCCGTCCACGCAGCTGACTGGTGTCACAGGTGTCCCCTGGCAGGGGGAAGTCCGCTAATTGCCTACCCTGTCCAGGGGGAGGCAATAGATTCTACCTGCATTTCCAACCCAACCCCCGCTTTTCCCAGGCAGACCTCAATGGGAGACACTCGGGGAAGACACGCGAATGCCTCCTAGGAAATCCAAGTTCCTGCAGAGAGAAGACGGAACCTTCCCACACTCAGAATTCCGGAACACGGCTGACTGTGTGGGGGAGGTTAGGGGCCGCCGTTCACGCAGCTGAATGGTGTCACAGGTGTTACCTGGCAGGGAAAACCGCTAGTTAATACCCTGTTCAGGGAGAGGCACTAGATGCTACCTGCATTTCCAGCCCAACCCCCGCATTTCCCCGGCAGCCCGCAATGGGAAACATTCGGGGAAGACACGTGAAGGGCTCCTAGGAGATCCAGGGTTCTGCAGAACGAATACGGAACCTCCCCACACTCAGAATTCCGGAACACGGCTGACTGTGTGGGGGAAGAATGGGGCCGCCGTCCACGAGGCTGACTGGTGTCACAGGTGTTCCCTGGCAGGGGGAAGTCCGCTAATTACCTCCTATGACCAGGGGGAGGCAATAGATGCTATCTGCATTTCCAGCCCAACCCCCGCATTTCCCCGGCAGCCCGCACTGGGAGACAATCGGGGAAGACACGTGAATGGCTCCTAGGGGATCCAAGGTTCTGCAGACAGAAGACGGAACCTCCCCACACTCAGAATTCCGGAACACGGCTGACTGTGTGGGGGAGGTTTGGGGCCGCCGTCCACGCAGCTGACTGGTGTCACAGGTGTTACCTGGCAGGGAAAACCGCTAATTAATACCCTGTTCAGGGAGAGGCACTAGATGCTACCTTCATTTCCAGCCCAAACCCAGGCTTTCCTCGGCAGCCCGCACAGTCAGACACTCGGGGAAGACACGCGAAGGGCTCCTAGGAGATCCGGGGTGCTGCAGACAAAAGACGGAACCTCCCCACACTCAGAATTCCGGAACACGGCTGACTGTGTGGGGGAGGTTTGGGGCCGCCGTCCACGCAGCTGACTGGTGTCACAGGTGTTACCTGGCAGGGGAAATCCGCTAACAAAATCCCCTGTCCAGGGAGAGGCAATAGATGCTACCTGCATTTCCAGCCCAACCATTCACATTTCCCCGGCAGCCCGCAATGTGAGACACTCGGGGAAACACGCGAAGGGCTCCTAGGAGATCCCGGGTGCCTCAGACAGAACACGGAACCTCCCCACACTCAGAATTCCGGAACACGGCTGACTGTGTGGGGGAGGTTTGGGGCCGTCGTCCACGCAGTTGACTGGTGTCAAAGGTGTTCCCCGGCAGGGGGAAGTCCGCTAATTGCCTACCCTGTCCAGGGGGAGGCACTAGATGCTTCCTGCATTTCCAGCCCAACCCCCGCCTTTCCCCGGCAGCCCGCAATTGGAGACACTCGGGGAAAACACGCGGATGGCTCCTATGAAATCCAAGGTCCTGCAGACAGAAGACGGAACATCCCCACACTCACAATTCCGGAACAAGCCTGACTGTGTGTGGGAAGTTTGGGTCCGCCCTCTTCGCAGCTGAGTGGTGTCAAAGGAGTTCGCTGGCAGGAGGAAGTCCTCTAATTGCCTACCCTGTCCAGGGGGAGGCACTAGATGCTACCTGCATTTCCAGCCCAACCCCCAACTTTCCCCGGCAGCCCGCAATTGGAGACACTCGGGGAAGACACGCGGATGGCTCCTATGAAATCCAAGGTCCTGCAGACAGAAGACGGAACCTCCCCACACTCACAATTCCGGAACAAGCCTGACTGTGTTGGGGAGGTTTGGGGCCACCCTCCTCGCAGCTGAGTGGTGTCAAAGGAGTTCGCTGGCAGGAGGAAGTCCTCTAATTGCCTACCCTGTCCAGGGAGAGGCACTAGATGCTACCTGCATTTCCAGCCCAACCCCCGCATTTCCCCGGCAGCACTCAATGGGAGACACTCGGGGAAGACACGCGAGTGGCTCCTAGGAAATCCAAGGTCCTGCAGACAGAAGACGGAACCTCCCCACACTCAGAATTCCGGAACACGGCTGACTGTGTGGGGGAGGTTTGGGGCCGCCGTCCACGCAGCTGACTGGTGTCACAGGTGTTACCTGGCAGGGAAAACCGCTAATTAATACCCTGTTCATGGAGAGGCACTAAATGCTACCTGCATTTCCAGCCCAACCCCCGCCTTTCCCCGGCAGTCCGCACAGGCAGACACACGGGGAAGGCACGCGAAGGGCTCCTAGGAGATCCCGGGTTCTGCAGACCGAATACGGAACCGCCCCACAATCAGAATTCCTGAACACGGCTGACTGTGTGGGGGAGGAATGGGGCCGCCGTCCACGAGGCTGACTGGTGTCACAGGTGTTCCCTGGCAGGGGGAAGTCCGCTAATTACCTCCTATGATCAGGGGGAGGCACTAGATGCTATCTGCATTTCCAGCCCAACCCCCGCCTTTCCCCGGCAGCCCGCAATGTGAGAAACTCGGGGAAGACACGCGAAGGGCTCCTAGGGGATCCCGGGTTCCTCAGACAGAACACGGAACCTCCCCACACTCAGAATTCCGGAACACGGCTGACTGTGTGGGGGAGGTTTGGGGCCGCCGTCCACGCAGCTGACTGGTGTCACAGGTGTTACCTGGCAGGGAAAACCGCTAATTAATACCCTGTTCAGGGAGAGGCACTAGATGCTACCTTCATTTCCAGCCCAAACCCTGGCATTCCCCGGCAGCCCGCACAGTCAGACACTCGGGGAAGACACGCGAATGGCTCCTAGGAGATCTGGGGTGCTGCAGACAGAAGACGGAACCTCCCCACACTCAGAATTCCGGAACACGGCTGACTGTGTGGGGGAGGTTTGGGGCCGCCGTCCACTCAGCTGACTGGTGTCACAGGTGTTCCCTGGCAGGGGTAATTCTGCTAAATACCTCCCATGTCCAGAGGGAGGCACGAGATGCTACCTGCATTTCCAGCCCAACCCCCGCCTTTCCCTGGCAGCCCGCACTGGGAGACACTCGGGGAAGACACGCGAATGGCTACTACAGATCCAAGGTCCTGCACACAGAAGACGGAACCTCCCCTCACTCACAATTCCGGAACAAGCATGACTGTGTGGGGGAGGTTTGGGGCCGCCGTCCACGCAGCTGACTGGTGTCACAGGTGTTACCTGGCAGGGGAAATCCGCTAACAAAATCCCCTGTCCAGGGTGAGGCAATAGATGCTACCTGCATTTCCAGCCCAACCCTTCACATTTCCCCGGCAGCCCGCAATGTGAGACACTCGGGGAAACATGCGAAGGGCTCCTTGGAGATCCCGGGTGCCTCAGACAGAACACGGAACCTCCCCACACTCAGAATTCCGGAGCACGGCTGACTGTGTGGGGGAGGTTTGGGGCCGTCGTCCACGCAGTTGACTGGTGTCAAAGGTGTTCCCCGGCAGGGGGAAGTCCGCTAAATGCCTACCCTGTCCAGGCGGAGGCACTAGATGCTTCCTGCATTTCCAGCCCAACCCCCGCCTTTCCCCGGAAGCCCGCAATTGGAGACACTCGGGGAAAACACGCGGATGGCTCCTATGAAATCCAAGGTCCTGCAGACAGAAGACGGAACCTCCCCACACTCACAATTCTGGAACAAGCCTGACTGTGTGTGGGAAGTTTGGGTCCGCCCTCTTCGCAGCTGATTGGTGTCAAAGGAGTTCGCTGGCAGGAGGAAGTCCGCTAATTGCCTACCCTGTCCAGGGGGAGGCACTAGATGCTACCTGCATTTCCAGCCCAACCCCCAACTTTCCCCGGCAGCCCGCAATTGGAGACACTCGGGGAAGACACGCGGATGGCTCCTAGGAGATCCCGGGTTCTGCAGACCGAATACGGAACCTCCCCACAATCAGAATTCCGGAACACGGCTGACTGTGTGGGGGAGGAATGGGGCCGCCGTCCACGAGGCTGACTGGTGTCACAGGTGTTCCCTGGCAGGGGGAAGTCCGCTAATTACCTCTTATGATCAGGGGGAGGCACTAGATGCTATCTGCATTTCCAGCCCAACCCCCGCCATTCCCCGGCAGCCCGCACTGGGAGACAATCGGGGAAGACACGCGAATGGCTCCTAGGGGATCCAAGGTTCTGCAGACAGAAGACGGAACCTCCCCACACTCACAATTCCGGATCAAGCCTGACTGTGTGGGGGAGGTTTGGGTCTGCACTCCTCGCAGCTGACTGGTGTCACAGGTGTTACCTGGCAGGGAAAACCGCTAATTAATACCCTGTTCAGGGAGAGGCACTAGATGCTACCTTCATTTCCAGCCCAAACCCAGGCTTTCCCCGGCAGCCCGCACAGTCAGACACTCGGGGAAGACACGCGAAGGGCTCTAGGAGATCCGGGGTGCTGCAGACAGAAGACGGATCCTCCCCACACTCAGAATTCCGGAACACGGCTGACTGTGTGGGGGAGGTTTGGGGCCGCCGTCCACGCAGCTGACTGGTGTCACAGGTGTTACCTGGCAGGGAAAACCGCTAATTAATACCCTGTTCAGGGAGAGGCACTAGATGCTACCTTCATTTCCAGCCCAAACCCAGGCTTTCCCCGGCAGCCCGCACAGTCAGACACTCGGGGAAGACACGCGAAGGGCTCCTAGGAGATCCGGGGTGCTGCAGACAGAAGACGGATCCTCCCCACACTCAGAATTCCGGAACACGGCTGACTGTGTGGGGGAGGTTTGGGGCCGCCGTCCACTCAGCTGACTGGTGTCACAGGTGTTTCCTGGCAGGGGTAATTCTGCTAAATACCTCCCATGTCCAGAGGGAGGCACTAGATGCTACCTGCATTTCCAGCCCAACCCCCGCCTTTCCCTTGCAGCCCGCAATGGGAGACACTCGGGGAAGACACGCGAATGGCTACTACAGATCCAAGGTCCTGCACACAGAAGACGGAACCTCCCCACACTCACAATTCCGGAACAAGCCTGACAGTGTGCGGGAAGTTTGGGTCCGCCCTCCTCGCAGCTGAGTGGTGTCAAAGGAGTTCCCTGGCAGGGGGAATTCCGCTAATTCCCTACCCTGTCCAGGGGGAGGCACTAGATGCTACCTGCATTTCCAGCCCAACCCCCGCATTTCCCCGGCAGCCCGCAATGGGAAACACTCGGGGAAGACACGTGAAGGGCTCCTAGGAGATCCCGGGTTCTGCAGACCGAATACGGAACCTCCCTACACTCAGAATTCCGGAACACGGCTGACTGTGTGGGGGAGGAATGGGGCCGCCGTCCCCGAGGCTGACTGGTGTCACAGGTGTTCCCTGGCAGGGGGAATTCCGCTAATTACCTCCTATGACCAGGGGGAGGCAATAGATGCTATCTGCATTTCCAGCCCAACCCCCGCATTTCCCCGGCAGCCCGCACTGGGAGACAATCGGGGAAGACACGTGAATGTCTCCTAGGGGATCCAAGGTTCTGCAGACAGAAGACGGAACCTCCCCACACTCACAATTCCGGAACAAGCCTGACTGTGTGGGGGAGGTTTGGGTCCGCCCTCCTCGCAGCTGAGTTGTGTCAAAGGAGTTCCCTGGCAAGAGGAATTCCGCTAATTGCCTACCCTGTCCAGGGGGAGGCACTAGATGCTACCTGCATTTCCAGCTCAACCCCCGCATGTCCCCGGCTGACCGCACAGGCAGACATTCGGGGAAGACACGCGAAGGGCTCCTAGGAGATCCCGGGTGATGCAGACAGAAGATGGAACCTCCCCACACTCAGAATTACGGAACACGGCTGACTGTATGGGGGAGGATTGGGGCCGCCGTCCACGCAGCTGACTGGTGTCACAGGTGTTCCCTGGCAGGGGGAAGTCCGCTAATTGCCTACCCTGTCCAGGGGGAGGCAATAGATTCTACCTGCATTTCCAGCACAACCCCCGCCTTTCCCAGGCAGACCTCAATGGGAGACACTCGGGGAAGACACGCGAATGCCTCCTAGGAAATCCAAGTTCCTGCAGAGAGAAGACGGAACCTCCCCACACTCAGAATTCCGGAACACGGCTGACTGTGTGGGGGAGGTTTGGGGCCGCCGTCCACGCAGCTGACTGGTGTCACAGGTGTTACCTGGCAGGGAAAACCGCTAATTAATACCCTGTTCAGGGAGAGGCACTAGATGCTACCTGCATTTCCAGCCCAACCCCCGCTTTTCCCCGGCAGTCCGCACAGGCAGACAATCGGGGAAGACACGCGAAGGGCTCCTAGGTTATCCCGGGTGCTGCAGACAGAAGACGGAACCTCCCCACACTCAGAATTCCGGAACACGGCTGACTGTGTGGGGGAGGTTTGGGGCCGCCGTCCACGCAGCTGACTGGTGTCACAGGTGTTCCCTGGCAGGGGGAAGTACGCTAATTACCTCCCAAATCCAGGGGGATGCACTAGATGCTACCTGCATTTCCAGACCAACCCCCAGCTTTCCCCGGCAGCCCGCAATGGGAGACACTCGGGGAAGACACGCGGATGGCTCCTAGGAAATCCAAGGTCCTGCACAGAAGACGGAACCTCCCCACACTCACAATTCCGGAACAAGCCTGACAGTGTGCGGGAGGTTTGGGTCCGCCCTCCTCGCAGCTGAGTGGTGTCAAAGGAGTTCCCTGACAGGGGGAATTCCGCTAATTCCCTACCCTGTCCAGGGGGAGGCACTAGATGCTACCTGCATTTCCAGCCCAAACCCAGGCTTTCCCCGGCAGCCCGCACAGTCAGACACTCGGGGAAGACACGCGAAATGCTCCTAGGAGATCCGGGGTGCTGCAGACAGAAGACGGAACCTCCCCACACTCAGAATTCCGGAACACGGCTGACTGTGTGGGGGAGGTTTGGGGCCGCCGTCCACTCAGCTGACAGGTGTCACAGGTGTTCCCTGGCAGGGGTAATTCCGCTAAATACCTCCCATGTCCAGGGGGAGGCACTAGATGCTACCTGCATTTCCAGCCCAACCCCCGCCTTTCCCTGGCAGCACGCACTGGGAGACACTCGGGGAAGACACGCGAAGGGCTCCTAGGAAATCCAAGGTCCTGCAGACAGAAGACGGAACCTCCCCACACTCAGAATTCCGGAACAAGCCTGACAGTGTGCGGGAGGTTTGGGTCCGCCCTCCTCGCAGCTGAGTGGTGTCAAAGGAGTTCCCTGGCAGGGGGAATTCCGCTAATTCCCTACCCTGTCCAGGGGGAGGCACTAGATGCTACCTGCATTTCCAGCCCAACCCCCGCATTTCCCCGGCAGCCCGCAATGGGAGACACTCGGGGAAGACACGCGAATGGCTCCTAGGAAATCCAAGGTCCTGCAGACAGAAGACGGAACCTCCCCAAACTCAGAATTCCGGAACACGGCTGACTGTGTGGGGGAGGAATGGGGCCGCCGTCCACGAGGCTGACTGGTGTCACAGCTGTTCCCTGGCAGGGGTAATTCTGCTAAATACCTCCCATGTCCAGAGGGAGGCACTAGATGCTACCTGCATTTCCAGCCCAACCCCCGCCTCTCCCCGGCAGCCCGCACTGGGAGACAATCGGGGAAGACACGTGAATGGCTCCTAGGGGATCCAAGGTTCTGCAGACAGAAGACGGAACCTCCCCACACTCACAATTCCGGAACAAGCCTGACTGTGTGTGGGAAGTTTGGGTCCGCCCTCTTCGAAGCTGAGTGGTGTCAAAGGAGTTCGCTGGCAGGAGGAAGTCCGCTAATTGCCTACCCTGTCCAGGGGGAGGCACTAGATGCTACCTGCATTTCCAGCCCAACCCCCAACTTTCCCCGGCAGCCCTCAATTGGAGACACTCGGGGAAGACACGCGGATGGCTCCTATGAAATCCAAGGTCCTGCAGACAGAAGACGGAACCTCCCCACACTCACAATTCCGGAACAAGCCTGACTGTGTTGGGGAGGTTTGGGGCCACCCTCCTCGCAGCTGAGTGGTGTCAAAGGAGTTCGCTGGCAGGAGGAAGTCCTCTAATTGCCTACCCTGTCCAGGGGGAGGCACTAGATGCTACCTGCATTTCCAGCCCAACCCCCGCATTTCCCCGGCAGCCCTCAATGGGAGACACTCGGGGAAGACACGCGAGTGGCTCCTAGGAAATCCAAGGTCCTGCAGACAGAAGACGGAACCTCCCCACACTCAGAATTCCGGAACACGGCTGACTGTGTGGGGGAGGTTTGGGACCGCCGTCCACGCAGCTGACTGGTGTCACAGGTGTTACCTGGCAGGGAAAACCGCTAATTAATACCCTGTTCAGGGAGAGGCACTAGATGCTACCTTCATTTCCAGCCCAAACCCAGGCTTTCCCCGGCAGCCCGCACAGTCAGACACTCGGGGAAGACACGCGAAGGGCTCCTAGGAGATCCGGGGTGCTGCAGACATAAGACGGATCCTCCCCACACTCAGAATTCCGGAACACGGCTGACTGTGTGGGGGAGGTTTGGGGCTGCCGTCCACTCAGCTGACTGGTGTCACAGGTGTTTCCTGGCAGGGGGAATTCTGCTAACTACCTCCCATGTCCAGAGGGAGGCACTAGATGCTACCTGCATTTCCAGCCCAACCCCCGCATTTCCCCGGCAGCCCGCAATGGGAGACACTCGGGGAAGACACGCGAATGGCTCCTAGGAAATCCAAGGTCCTGCAGACAGAAGACGGAACCTCCCCACACTCAGAATTCCGGAACACGGCTGACTGTGTGGGGGAGGTTTGGGGCCGCCGTCCACGCAGCTGACTGGTGTCACAGGTGTTACCTGGCAGGGAAAACCGCTAATTAATACCCTGTTCAGGGAGAGGCACTAGATGCTACCTGCAATTCCAGCCCAAACCCAGGCTTTCCCCGGCAGCCCGCACAGTCAGACACTCGGGGAAGACACGCGAAATGCTCCTAGGAGATCCGGGGTGCTGCAGACAGAAGACGGAACCTCCCCACACTCACAATTCCGGAACAAGCCTGACTGTGTGGGGGAGGTTTGGGTCCGCCCTCCTCGCAGCTGAGTTGTGTCAAAGGAGTTCCCTGGCAAGAGGAATTCCGCTAATTGCCTACCCTGTCCAGGGGGAGGCACTAGATGCTACCTGCATTTCCATCTCAACCCCCGCATGTCCCCGGCAGACCGCACAGGCAGACACTCGGGGAAGACACGCGAAGGGCTCCTAGGAGATCCCGGGTGATGCAGACAGAAGATGGAACCTCCCCACACTCAGAATTCTGGAACACGGCTGACTGTATGGGGGAGGTTTGGGGCCGCCGTCCACGCAGCTGACTGGTGTGACAGGTGTTCCCTGGCAGGGGGAAGTCCGCTAATTGCCTACCCTGTCCAGGGGGAGGCAATAGATTCTACCTGCATTTCCAGCCCAACCCCCGCCTTTCCCAGGCAGACCTCAATTGGAGACACTCGGGGAAGTCACGCGAATGCCTCCTAGGAAATCCAAGTTCCTGCAGACAGAAGACGGAACCTCCCCACACTCAGAATTCCGGAACACGGCTGACAGTGTGGGGGAGGTTTGGGGCCGCCGTCCACGCAGCTGACTGGTGTCACAGGTGTTACCTGGCAGGGAAAACCGCTAATTAATACCCTGTTCAGGGAGAGGCACTAGATGCTACCTGCATTTCCAGGCCAACCCCCGCTTTTCCCCGGCAGCCCGCAATGGGAAACACTCGGGGAAGACACGTGAAGGGCTCCTAGGAGATCCCGGGTTCTGCAGACCGAATACGGAACCTCCCTACACTCAGAATTCCGGAACACGGCTGACTGTGTGGGGGAGGAATGGGGCCAACGCCCACGAGGCTGACTGGTGTCACAGGTGTTCCCTGGCAGGGGGAAGTCCGCTAATTACCTCCTATGACCAGGGGGAGGCAACAGATGCTATCTGCATTTCCAGCCCAACCCCCGCCTTTCCCCGGCAGCCCGCACTGGGAGACAATCGGGGAAGACACGTGAATGTCTCCTAGGGGATCCAAGGTTCTGCAGACAGAAGACGGAACCTCCCCACACTCACAATTCCGGAACAAGCCTGACTGTGTGGGGGAGGTTTGGGTCCGCCCTCCTCGCAGCTGAGTTGTGTCAAAGGAGTTCCCTGGCAAGAGGAATTCCGCTAATTGCCTACCCTGTCCAGGGGGAGGCACTAGATGCTACCTGCATTTCCAGCTCAACCCCCGCATGTCCCCGGCAGACCGCACAGGCAGACATTCGGGGAAGACACGCGAAGGGCTCCTAGGAGATCCCGGGTGATGCAGACAGAAGATGGAACCTCCCCACACTCAGAATTCCGGAACACGGCTGACTGTATGGGGGAGGTTTGGGGCCGCCGTCCACGCAGCTGACTGGTGTCACAGGTGTTCCCTGGCAGGGGGAAGTCCGCTAATTGCCTACCCTGTCCAGGGGGAGGCAATAGATTCTACCTGCATTTCCAGCCCAACCCCCGCCTTTCCCAGGCAGACCTCAATGGGAGACACTCGGGGAAGACACGCGAATGCCTCCTAGGAAATCCAAGTTCCTGCAGAGAGAAGACGGAACCTCCCCACACTCAGAATTCCGGAACACGGCTGACTGTGTGGGGGAGGTTTGGGGCCGCCGTCCACGCAGCTGACTGGTGTCACAGGTGTTAACTGGCAGGGAAAACCGCTAATTAATACCCTGTTCAGGGAGAGGCACTAGATGCTACCTGCATTTCCAGCCCAACCCCCGCTTTTCCCCGGCAGTCCGCACAGGCAGACACTCGGGGAAGACACGCGAAGGGCTCCTAGGATATCCCGGGTGCTGCAGACAGAAGACGGAACCTCCCCACACTCAGAATTCCGGAACACGGCTGACTGTGTGGGGGAGATTTGGGCCGCCGTCCACGCAGCTGACTGGTGTCACAGGTGTTCCCTGGCAGGGGGAAGTCCGCTAATTACCTCCCAACTCCAGGGGGATGCACTAGATGCTACCTGCATTTCCAGACCAACCCCCACTTTCCCCGGCAGCCCGCAATGGGAGACACTCGGGGAAGACACGCGGATGGCTCCTAGAAAATCCAAGGTCCTGCAGACAGAAGACGGAACCTCCCCACACTCAGAATTCCGGAACACGGCTGACTGTGTGGGGGAGGTTTGGGGCCGCCGTCCACGCAGCTGACTGGTGTCACAGGTGTTACCTGGCAGGGAAAACCGCTAATTAATACCCTGTTCAGGGAGAGGCACTAGATGCTACCTGCATTTCCAGCCCAAACCCAGGCTTTCCCCGGCAGCCCGCACAGTCAGACACTCGGGGAAGACACGCGAAGTGCTCCTAGGAGATCCGGGGTGCTGCAGACAGAAGACGGAACCTCCCCACACTCAGAATTCCGGAACACGGCTGACTGTGTGGGGGAGGTTTGGGGCCGCCGTCCACTCAGCTGACTGGTGTCACAGGTGTTCCCTGGCAGGGGTAATTCCGCTAAATACCTCCCATGTCCAGGGGGAGGCACTAGATGCTACCTGCATTTCCAGCCCAACCCCAGCCTTTCCCTGGCAGCACGCACTGGGAGACACTCGGGGAAGACACGCGAAGGGCTCCTAGGAAATCCAAGGTCCTGCAGACAGAAGACGGAACCTCCCCACACTCAGAATTCCGGAACACGTCTGACTGTGTGGGGGAGTTTTGGGGCCGCCGTCCACGCAGCTGACTGGTGTCACAGGTGTTACCTGGCAGGGAAAACCGCTAATTAATACCCTGTTCAGGGAGAGGCACTAGATGCTACCTGCATTTCCAGCCCAACCCCCACCTTTCCCCGGCAGCCCGCAATGGGAGACACTCGGGGAAGACACGCGGATGGCTCCTAGGAAATCCAAGGTCCTGCAGACAGAAGACGGAACCTCCCCACACTCACAATTCTGGAACAAGCCTGACAGTGTGCGGGAGGTTTGGGTCCGCCCTCCTCACAGCTGAGTGGTGTCAAAGGAGTTCCCTGGCAGGGGGAATTCCGCTAATTCCCTACCCTGTCCAGGGGGAGGCACTAGATGCTACCTGCATTTCCAGACCAACCCCAGCCTTTCCCCGGCAGCCCGCAATGGGAAACACTCGGGGAAGACACGTGAAGGGCTCCTAGGAGATCCCGGGTTCTGCAGACCGAATACGGAACCTCCCCACACTCAGAATTCCGGAACACGGCTGACTGTGTGGGGGAGGAATGGGGCCGCCGCCCACGAGGCTGACTGGTGTCACAGGTGTTCCCTGGCAGGGGTAATTCTGCTAAATACCTCCCATGTCCAGAGGGAGGCACTAGATGCTACCTGCATTTCCAGCCCAACCCCCGCTTTTCCCCGGCAGCCCGCACTGGGAGACAATCGGGGAAGACACGTGAATGGCTCCTAGGGGATGCAAGGTTCTGCAGACAGAAGACGGAACCTCCCCACACTCACAATTCCGGAACAAGCCTGACTGTGTGGGGGAGGTTTGGGTCCGCCCTCCTCGCAGCTGAGTTGTGTCAAAGGAGTTCCCTGGCAAGAGGAATTCCGCTAATTCCCTACCCTGTACTGGGGGAGGCACTAGATGCTACCTGCATTTCCAGCCCAACCCCCGCATTTCCCCGGCAGCCCGCAATGGGAGACACTCGGGGAAGGCACGCGAATGGCTCCTAGGAAATCCAAGGTCCTGCAGACAGAAGACGGAACCTCCCCACACTCAGAATTCCGGAACACGTCTGACTGTGTGGGGGAGGTTTGGGGCCGCCGTCCACGCAGCTGACTGGTGTCACAGGTGTTACCTGGCAGGGAAAACCGCTAATTAATACCCTGTTCAGGGAGAGGCACTAGATGCTACCTTCATTTCCAGCCCAAACCCAGGCTTTCCCCGGCAGCCCGCACAGTCAGACACTCGGGGAAGACACGCGAAGGGCTCCTAGGAGATCCGGGGTGCTGCAGACAGAAGACGGAACCTCCCCACACTCAGAATTCCGGAACACGGCTGACTGTGTGGGGGAGATTTGGGGCCGCCGTCCACTCAGCTGACTGGTGTCACAGGTGTTCCCTGGCAGGGGTAATTCTGCTAAATACCTCCCATGTCCAGAGGGAGCCACTAGATGCTACCTGCATTTCCAGCCCAAACCCCGCCTTTCCCTGGCAGCCCGCACTGGGAGACACTCGGGGAAGACACGCGAATGGCTACTACAGATCCAAGGTCCTGCACACAGAAGACGGAACCTCCCCACACTCACAATTCCGGAACAAGCATGACTGTGTGGGGGAGGTTTGGGGCCGCCGTCCACTCAGCTGACTGGTGTCACAGGTGTTCCCTGGCAGGGGAAATCCGCTAACAAAATCCCCTGTCCAGGGAGAGGCAATAGATGCTACCTGCATTTCCAGCCCAACCCTTCACATTTCCCCGGCAGCCCGCAATGTGAGACACTCGGGGAAACACGCGAAGTGCTCCTAGGAGATCCCGGGTGCCTCAGACAGAACACGGAACCTCCCCACACTCAGAATTCCGGAACACGGCTGACTGTGTGGGGGAGGTTTGGGTCCGCCCTCCTCACAGCTGAGTGGTGTCAAAGGAGTTCCCTGGCAGGGGGAATTCCGCTAATTCCCTACCCTGTCCAGGGGGAGGCACTAGATGCTACCTGCATTTCCAGACAAACCCCAGCCTTTCCCCGGCTGCCCGCAATGGGAAACACTCGGGGAAGACACGTGAAGGGCTCCTAAGGGATCCAAGGTTCTGCAGACAGAAGACGGAACCTCCCCACACTCACAATTCCGGAACAAGCCTGACTGTGTGGGGGAGGTTTGGGTCCGCACTCCTCGCAGCTGAGTTGTGTCAAAGGAGTTCCCTGGCAAGAGGAATTCCGCTAATTCCCTACCCTGTCCAGGGGGAGGCACTAGATGCTACCTGCATTTCCAGCCCAACCCCCGCATTTCCCCGGCAGCCCTCAATGGGAGACACTCGGGGAAGACACGCGAATGGCTCCTAGGATATCCAAGGTCCTGCAGACAGAAGACGGAACCTCCCCACACTCAGAATTCCGGAACACGCCTGACTGTGTGGGGGAGTTTTGGGGCCGCCGTCCACGCAGCTGACTGGTGTCACAGGTGTTACCTGGCAGGGAAAACCGCTAATTAATACCCTGTTCAGGGAGAGGCACTAGATGCTACCTTCATTTCCAGCCCAAACCCAGGCTTTCCCCGGCAGCCCGCACAGTCAGACACTCGGGGAAGACACGCGAAGGGCTCCTAGGAGATCCGGGGTGCTGCAGACAGAAGACGGAACCTCCCCACACTCAGAATTCCGGAACACGGCTGACTGTGTGGGGGAGATTTGGGGCCGCCGTCCACTCAGCTGACTGGTGTCACAGGTGTTCCCTGGCAGGGGTAATTCTGCTAAATACCTCCCATGTCCAGAGGGAGGCACTAGATGCTACCTGCATTTCCAGCCCAAACCCCGCCTTTCCTTGGCAGCCCGCACTGGGAGACACTCGGGGAAGACACGCGAATGGCTACTACAGATCCAAGGTCCTGCACACAGAAGACGGAACCTCCCCACACTCACAATTCCGGAACAAGCATGACTGTGTGGGGGAGGTTTGGGGCCGCCGTCCACTCAGCTGACTGGTGTCACAGGTGTTCCCTGGCAGGGGAAATCCGCTAACAAAATCCCCTGTCCAGGGAGAGGCAATAGATGCTACCTGCATTTCCAGCCCAACCCTTCACATTTCCCCGGCAGCCCGCAATGTGAGACACTCGGGGAAACACGCGAAGTGCTCCTAGGAGATCCCGGGTGCCTCAGACAGAACACGGAACCTCCCCACACTCAGAATTCCGGAACACGGCTGACTGTGTGGGGGAGGTTTGGGTCCGCCCTCCTCACAGCTGAGTGGTGTCAAAGGAGTTCCCTGGCAGGGGGAATTCCGCTAATTCCCTACCCTGTCCAGGGGGAGGCACTAGATGCTACCTGCATTTCCAGACCAACCCCAGCCTTTCCCCGGCAGCCCGCAATGGGAAACACTCGGGGAAGACACGTGAAGGGCTCCTAAGGGATCCAAGGTTCTGCAGACAGAAGACGGAACCTCCCCACACTCACAATTCCGGAACAAGCCTGACTGTGTGGGGGAGGTTTGGGTCCCCACTCCTCGCAGCTGAGTTGTGTCAAAGGAGTTCCCTGGCAAGAGGAATTCCGCTAATTCCCTACCCTGTCCAGGGGGAGGCACTAGATGCTACCTGCATTTAAAGCCCAACCCCCGCATTTCCCCGGCAGCCCTCAATGGGAGACACTCGGGGAAGACACGCGAATGGCTCCTAGGAAATCCAAGGTCCTGCAGACAGAAGACGGAACCTCCCCACACTCAGAATTCCGGAACACGCCTGACTGTGTGGGGGAGGTTTGGGGCCGCCGTCCACGCAGCTGACTGGTGTCACAGGTGTTACCTGGCAGGGAAAACCGCTAATTAATACCCTGTTCAGGGAGAGTCACTAGATGCTACCTTCATTTCCAGCCCAAACCCAGGCTTTCCCCGGCAACCCGCACAGTCAGACACTCGGGGAAGACACGCGAAGGGCTCCTAGGAGATCCGGGGTGCTGCAGACAGAAGACGGAACCTCCCCACACTCAGAATTCCGGAACACGGCTGACTGTGTGGGGGAGGTTTGGGGCCGCCGTCCACTCAGCTGACTGGTGTCACAGGTGTTCCCTGGCAGGGGTAATTCTGCTAAATACCTCCCATGTCCAGAGGGAGGCACTAGATGCTACCTGCATTTCCATCCCAATCCCCGCCTTTCCCTGGCAGCCCGCACTGGGAGACACTCGGGGAAGACACGCGAATGGCTACTACAGATCCAAGGTCCTGCACACAGAAGACGGAACCTCCCCACACTCACAATTCCGGAACAAGCATGACTGTGTGGGGGAGGTTTGGGGCCGCCGTCCACGCAGCTGACTGGTGTCACAGGTGTTCCCTGGCAGGGGAAATCCGCTAACAAAATCCCCTGTCCAGGGAGAGGCAATAGATGCTACCTGCATTTCCAGCCCAACCCCCACATTCCCCCGGCAGCCCGCAATGGGAGACACTCGGGGAAGACACGCGGATGGCTCCTAGGAAATCCAAGGTCCTGCAGACAGAAGACGGAACCTCCCCACACTCAGAATTCCGGAACACGGCTGACTGTGTGGGGGAGGTTTGGGGTCGCCCTCCTCACAGCTGAGTGGTGTCAAAGGAGTTCCCTGGCAGGGGGAATTCCGCTAATTCCCTACCCTGTCCAGGGGGAGGCACTAGATGCTACCTGCATTTCCAGACCTACCCCAGCCTTTCCCCGGCAGCCCGCAATGGGAAACACTCGGGGAAGACACGTGAAGGGCTCCTAGGTGATCCCGGGTTCTGCAGACCGAATACGGAACCTCCCCACACTCAGAATTCCGGAACAAGGCTGACTGTGTGGGGGAGGAATGGGGCCGCCGTCCACGAGGCTGACTGGTGTCACAGGTGTTCCCTGGCAGGGGTAATTCTGCTAAATACCTCCCATGTCCAGAGGGAGGCACTAGATGCTACCTGCATTTCCAGCCCAACCCCCGCCTTTCCCCGGCAGCCCGCACTGGGAGACAATCGGGGAAGACACGCGAAGGGCTCCTAGGGGATCCAAGGTTCTGCAGACAGAAGACGGAACCTCCCCACACTCACAATTCCGGATCAAGCCTGACTGTGTGGGGGAGGTTTGGGTCCGCCCTCCTCGCAGCTGAGTTGGGTCAAAGGAGTTCCCTGGCAAGAGGAATTCCGCTAATTCCCTACCCTGTCCAGGGGGAGGCACTAGATGCTACCTGCATTTCCAGCCCAACCCCCGCATTTCCCCGGCAGCCCTCAATGGGAGACACTCGGGGAAGACACGCGAATGGCTCCTAGGAAATCCATGGTCCTGCAGACAGAAGACGGAACCTCCCCACACTCAGAATTCCGGAACACGGCTGACTGTGTGGGGGAGGTTTGGGGCCGCCGTCCCCGCAGCTGACTGGTGTCACAGGTGTTACCTGGCAGGGAAAACCGCTAATTAATACCCTGTTCAGGGAGAGGCACTAGATGCTACCTGCATTTCCAGACCAACCCCCAACTTTCACCGGCAGCCCGCAATGGGAGACACTCGGGGAAGACACGCGGATGGCTCCTAGGAAATCCAAGGTCCTGCAGACAGAAGACGGAACCTCCCCACACTCACAATTCTGGAACAAGCCTGACAGTGTGCGGGAGGTTTGGGTCCGCCCTCCTCACAGCTGAGTGGTGTCAAAGGAGTTCCCTGGCAGGGGGAATTCCGCTAATTCCCTACCCTGTCCAGGGGGAGGCACTAGATGCTACCTGCATTTCCAGACCAAACCCAGCCTTTCCCCGGCAGCCCGCAATGGGAAACACTCGGGGAAGACACGTGAAGGGCTCCTAGGAGATCCCGGGTTCTGCAGACAGAATACGGAACCTCCCCACACTCAGAATTCCGGAACACGGCTGACTGTGTGGGGGAGGAATGGGGCCGCCGTCCACGAGGCTGACTGGTATCACAGGTGTTCCCTGGCAGGGGTAATTCTGCTAAATACCTCCCATGTCCAGAGGGAGGCACTAGATGCTACCTGCATTTCCATCCCAACCCCCGCCTTTCCCCGGCAGCCCGCACTGGGAGACAATCGGGGAAGACACGTGAATGGCTCCTAGGGGATCCAAGGTTCTGCAGACAGAAGACGGAACCTCCCCAGACTCACAATTCCGGAACAAGCCTGACTGTGTGGGGGAGGTTTGGGTCCGCCCTCCTCGCAGCTGAGTTGTGTCAAAGGAGTTCCCTGGCAAGAGGAATTCCGCTAATTCCCTACCCTGTCCAGGGGGAGGCACTAGATGCTACCTGCATTTCCAGCCCAACCCCCGCCTTTCCCTGGCAGCCCGCACTGGGAGACACTCGGGGAAGACACGCGAATGGCTACTACAGATCCAAGGTCCTGCACACAGAAGACGGAACCTCCCCACACTCACAATTCCGGAACAAGCATGACTGTGTGGGGGAGGTTTGGGGCCGCCGTCCACGCAGCTGACTGGTGTCACAGGTGTTACCTGGCAGGGGAAATCCGCTAACAAAGTCCCCTGTCCAGGGAGAGGCAATAGATGCTACCTGCATTTCCAGCCCAACCCCCACCTTTCCCCGGCAGCCCGCAATGGGAGACACTCGGGGAAGACAAGCGGATGGCTCCTAGGAAATCCAAGGTCCTGCAGACAGAAGACGGAACCTCCCCACACTCACAATTCTGGAACAAGCCTGACAGTGTGCGGGAGGTTTGGGTCCGCCCTCCTCACAGCTGAGTGGTGTCAAAGGATTTTCCTGGCAGGGGGAATTCCGCTAATTCCCTACCCTGTCCAGGGGGAGGCACTAGATGCTACCTGCATTTCCAGACCAACCCCAGCCTTTCCCCGGCAGCCCGCAATGGGAAACACTCGGGGAAGACACGTGAAGGGCTCCTAGGGGATCCCGGGTTCTGCAGACAGAATACGGAACCTCCCCACACTCAGAATTCCGGAACACGGCTGACTGTGTGGGGGAGGAATGTGGCCGCCGTCCACGAGGCTGACTGTTGTCACAGGTGTTCCCTGGCAGGGGTAATTCTGCTAAATACCTCCCATGTCCAGAGGGAGGCACTAGATGCTACCTGCATTTCCAGCCCAACCCCCGCCTTTCCCTGGCAGCCCGCACTGGGAGACACTCGGGGAAGACACGCGAATGGCTACTACAGATCCAAGGTCCTGCACACAGAAGACGGAACCTCCCCACACTCACAATTCCGGAACAAGCGTGACTGTGTGGGGGAGGTTTGGGGCCGCCGTCCACGCAGCTGACTGGTGTCACAGGTGTTACCTGGCAGGGGAAATCCGCTAACAAAGTCCCCTGTCCAGGGAGAGGCAATAGATGCTACCTGCATTTCCAGCCCAACCCCCACCTTTCCCCGGCAGCCCGCAATGGGAGACACTCGGGGAAGACACGCGGATGGCTCCTAGGAAATCCAAGGTCCTGCAGACAGAAGACGGAACCTCCCCACACTCACAATTCTGGAACAAGCCTGACAGTGTGCGGGAGGTTTGGGTCCGCCCTCCTCACAGCTGAGTGGTGTCAAAGGATTTTCCTGGCAGGGGGAATTCCGCTAATTCCCTACCCTGTCCAGGGGGAGGCACTAGATGCTACCTGCATTTCCAGACCAACCCCAGCCTTTCCCCGGCAGCCCGCAATGGGAAACACTCGGGGAAGACACGTGAAGGGCTCCTAGGAGATCCCGGGTTCTGCAGACAGAATACGGAACCTCCCCACACTCAGAATTCCGGAACACGGCTG
The DNA here is from genome assembly GCF_036321535.1 of Camelus dromedarius. Classification (NCBI taxonomy): domain Eukaryota; kingdom Metazoa; phylum Chordata; class Mammalia; order Artiodactyla; family Camelidae; genus Camelus; species Camelus dromedarius. Next base: position 1,284,836 of record NW_026989804.1, read on the forward strand.
ACTGTGTGGGGGAGGAATGGGGCCGCCGTCCACGAGGCTGACTGGTGTCACAGGTGTTCCCTGGCAGGGGTAATTCTGCTAAATACCTCCCATGTCCAGAGGGAGGCACTAGATGCTACCTGCATTTCCAGCCCAACCCCCGCCTTTCCCCGGCAGCCCGCACTGGGAGACAATCGGGGAAGTCACGTGAATGGCTCCTAGGGGATCCAAGGTTCTGCAGACAGAAGACGGAACCTCCCCACACTCACAATTCCGGAACAAGCCTGACTGTGTGGGGGAGGTTTGGGTCCGCCCTCCTCGCAGCTGAGTGGTGTCAAAGGAGTTCCCTGGCAAGAGGAATTCCGCTAATTCCCTACCCTGTCCAGGGGGAGGCACTAGATGCTACCTGCATTTCCAGCCCCACCCCCGCATTTCCCCGGCAGCCCGCAATGGGAGACACTCGGGGAAGACACGCGAATGGCTCCTAGGAAATCCAAGGTCCTGCAGACAGAAGACGGAACCTCCCCACACTCAGAATTCCGGAACATGGCTGACTGTGTGGGGGAGGTTTGGGGCCGCCGTCCACGCAGCTGACTGGTGTCACAGGTGTTACCTGGCAGGGAAAACCGCTAATTAATACCCGGTTCAGGGAGAGGCACTAGATGCTACCTTCATTTCCAGCCCAAACCCAGGCTTTCCCCGGCAGCCCGCACAGTCAGACACTCGGGGAAGACACGCGAAGGGCTCCTAGGAGATCCGGGGTGCTGCAGACAGAAGACGGAACCTCCCCACACTCAGAATTCCGGAACACGGCTGACTGTGTGGGGGAGGTTTGGGGCCGCCGTCCACTCAGCTGACTGGTGTCACAGGTGTTCCCTGGCAGGGGTAATTCTGCTAAATACCTCCCATGTCCAGAGGGAGGCACTAGATGCTACCTGCATTTCCAGCCCAACCCCCGCCTTTACCTGGCAGCCCGCACTGGGAGACACTCGGGGAAGACAGGCGAATGGCTACTACAGATCCAAGGTCCTGCACACAGAAGACGGAAACTCCCCACACTCACAATTCCGGAACAAGCATGACTGTGTGGGGGATGTTTGGGGCCGCCGTCCACGCAGCTGACTGGTGTCACAGGTGTTACCTGGCAGGGGAAATCCGCTAACAAAGTCCCCTGTCCAGGGAGAGGCAATAGATGCTACCTGCATTTCCAGCCCAACCCCCACCTTTCCCCGGCAGCCCGCAATGGGAGACACTCGGGAAAGACACGCGGATGGCTCCTAGGAAATCCAAGGTCCTGCAGACAGAAGACGGAACCTCCCCACACTCACAATTCTGGAACAAGCCTGACAGTGTGCGGGAGGTTTGGGTCCGCCCTCCTCACAGCTGAGTGGTGTCAAAGGATTTTCCTGGCAGGGGGAATTCCGCTAATTCCCTACCCTGTCCAGGGGGAGGCACTAGATGCTACCTGCATTTCCAGACCTACCCCAGCCTTTCCCCGGCAGCCCGCAATGGGGAACACTCGGGGAAGACACGTGAAGGGCTCCTAGGAGATCCCGGGTTCTGCAGACAGAATACGGAACCTCCCCACACTCAGAATTCCGGAACACGGCTGACTGTGCGGGGGAGGAATGGGGCCGCCGTCCACGAGGCTGACTGGTGTCACAGGTGTTCCCTGGCAGGGGTAATTCTGCTAAATACCTCCCATGTCCAGAGGGAGGCACTAGATGCTACCTGCATTTCCAGCCCAACCCCCGCCTTTCCCCGGCAGCCCGCACTGGGAGACAATCGGGGAAGACACGTGAATGGCTCCTAGGGGATCCAAGGTTCTGCAGACAGAAGACGGAACCTCCCCACACTCACAATTCCGGAACAAGCCTGACTGTGTGGGGGAGGTTTGGGTCCGCCCTCCTCGCAGCTGAGTTGTGTCAAAGGAGTTCCCTGGCAAGAGGAATTCCGCTAATTCCCTACCCTGTCCAGGGGGAGGCACTAGATGCTACCTGCATTTCCAGCCCAACCCCCGCATTTCCCCGGCAGCCCTCAATGGGAGACACTCGGGGAAGACACGCGAATGGCTCCTAGGAAATCCAAGGTCCTGCAGACAGAAGACGGAACCTCCCCACACTCAGAATTCCGGAACACGGCTGACTTTGTGGGGGAGGTTTTGGGCCGCCGTCCACGCAGCTGACTGGTGTCACAGGTGATACCTGGCAGGGGAAATCCGCTAACAAAATCCCCTGTCCAGGGAGAGGCAATAGATGCTACCTGCATTTCCAGCCCAACCCTTCACATTTCCCCGGCAGCCCGCAATGTGAGACACTCGGGGAAACACGCGAAGGGCTCCTAGGAGATCCCGGGTGCCTCAGACAGAACACGGAACCTCCCCACACTCAGAATTCCGGAACACGGCTGACTGTGTGGGGGAGGTTTGGGGCCGTCGTCCACGCAGTTGACTGGTGTCAAAGGTGTTCCCCGGCAGGGGGAAGTCCGCTAATTGCCTACCCTGTCCAGGGGGAGGCACTAGATGCTTCCTGCATTTCCAGCCCAACCCCCGCCTTTCCCCGGAATCCCGCAATTGGAGACACTCGGGGAAAACACGCGGATGGCTCCTATGAAATCCAAGGTCCTGCAGACAGAAGACGGAACCTCCCCACACTCACAATTCCGGAACTAGCCTGACTGTGTGTGGGAAGTTTGGGTCCGCCCTCCTCGCAGCTGAGTGGTGTCAAAGGAGTTCGCTGGCAGGAGGAAGTCCGCTAATTGCCTACCCTGTCCAGGGGGAGGCACTAGATGCTACCTGCATTTCCAGCCCAACCCCCAACTTTCCCCGGCAGCCCTCAATTGGAGACACTCGGGGAAGACACGCGGATGGCTCCTATGAAAACCAAGGTCCTGCAGACAGAAGACGGAACCTCCCCACACTCACAATTCCGGAACAAGCCTGACTGTGTTGGGGAGGTTTGGGGCCACCCTCCTCGCAGCTGAGTGGTGTCAAAGGAGTTCGCTGGCAGGAGGAAGTCCTCTAATTGCCTACCCTGTCCAGGGGGAGGCACTAGATGCTACCTGCATTTCCAGCCCAACCCCCGCATTTCCCCGGCAGCCCTCAATGGGAGACACTCGGGGAAGACACGCGAATGCCTCCTGGGAAATCCAAGGTCCTGCAGACAGAAGACGGAACCTCCCCACACTCAGAATTCCGGAACACGGCTGACTGTGTGGGGGAGGTTTGGGGCCGCCGTCCACGCAGCTGACTGGTGTCACAGGTGTTACCTGGCAGGGAAAACCGCTAATTAATACCCTGTTCAGGGAGAGGCACTAGATGCTACCTTCATTTCCAGCCCAAACCCAGGCTTTCCCCGGCAGCCCGCACAGTCAGACACTCGGGGAAGACACGCGAAGGGCTCCTAGGAGATCCGGGGTGCTGCAGACAGAAGACGGAACCTCCCCACACTCAGAATTCCGTAACACGGCTGACTGTGTGGGGGAGGTTTGGGGCCGCCGTCCACTCAGCTGACTGGTGTCACAGGTGTTCCCTGGCAGGGGTAATTCTGCTAAATACCTCCCATGTCCAGAGGGAGGCACTAGATGCTACCTGCATTTCCAGCCCAACCCCCGCCTTTCCCTGGCAGCCCGCACTGGGAGACACTCGGGGAAGACACGCGAATGGCTACTACAGATCCAAGGTCCTGCACACAGAAGACGGAACCTCCCCACACTCACAATTCCGGAACAAGCATGACTGTGTGGGGGAGGTTTGGGGCCGCCGTCCACGCAGCTGACTGGTGTCACAGGTGTTACCTGGCAGGGGAAATCCGCTAACAAAATCCCCTGTCCAGGGAGAGGCAATAGATGCTACTTGCATTTCCAGCCCAACCCCCACCTTTCCCCGGCAGCCCGCAATGGGAGACACTCGGGGAAGACACGCGGATGGCTCCTAGGAAATCCAAGGTCCTGCAGACAGAAGACGGAACCTCCCCACACTCACAATTCTGGAACAAGCCTCACGGTGTGCGGGAGGTTTGGGTCCGCCCTCCTCACAGCTGAGTGGTGTCAAAGGAGTTCCCTGGCAGGGGGAATTCCGCTAATTCCCTACCCTGTCCAGGGGGAGGCACTAGATGCTACCTGCATTTCCAGACCAACCCCAGCCTTTCCCCGGCAGCCCGCAATGGGAAACACTCGGGGAAGACACGTGAAGGGCTCCTAGGAGATCCCGGGTTCTGCAGACCGAATACGGAACCTCCCCACACTCAAAATTCCGGAACACGGCTGACTGTGTGGGGGAGGAATGGGGCCGCCGTCCACGAGGCTGACTGGTGTCACAGGTGTTCCCTGGCAGGGGTAATTCTGCTAAATACCTCCCATGTCCAGAGGGAGGCACTAGATGCTGCCTGCATTTCCAGCCCAACCCCCGCCTTTCCCCGGCAGCCCGCACTGTGAGACAATCGGGGAAGACACGTGAATGGCTCCTAGGTGATCCAAGGTTCTGCAGACAGAAGACGGAACCTCCCCACACTCACAATTCCGGAACAAGCCTGACTGTGTGGGGGAGGTTTGGGTCCGCCCTCCTCGCAGCTGAGTTGTGTCAAAGGAGTACCCTGGCAAGAGGAATTCCGCTAATTCCCTACCCTGTCCAGGGGGAGGCACTAGATGCTACCTGCATTTCCAGCCCAACCCCCGCATTTCCCCGGCAGCCCTCAATGGGAGACACTCGGGGAAGACACGCGAATGGCTCCTAGGAAATCCAAGGTCCTGCAGACAGAAGACGGAACCTCCCCACACTCAGAATTCCGGAACACGGCTGACTGTGTGGGGGATGTTTGAAGCCGCCATCCACGCAGCTGACTGGTGTCACAGGTGTTACCTGACAGGGAAAACCGCTAATTAATACCCTGTTCAGGGAGAGGCACTAGATGCTACCTTCATTTCCAGCCCAAACCAGGCTTTCCCCGGCAGCCCGCACAGTCAGACACTCGGGGAAGACAAGCGAATGCCTCCTAGGAGATCCGGGGTGCTGCAGACAGAAGACGGAACCTCCCCACAATCAGAATACCGGAACACGGCTGACTGTGTCGGGGAGGAATGGGGCCGCCGTCCACGAGGTTGACTAGTGTCACAGGTGTTCCCTGGCAGGGGGAAGTCCGCTAATTACCTCCTATGATCAGGGGGAGGCACTAGATGCTACCTGCATTTCCAGCCCAACCCCCGCCTTTCCCTGGCAGGCCGCACTGGGAGACACTCGGGGAAGACACACGAATGGCTACTACAGATCCAAGGTCCTGCACACAGAAGACGGAACCTCCCCACACTCACAATTCCGGAACAAGCATGACTGTGTGGGGGAGGTTTTGGGCCGCCGTCCACGCAGCTGACTGGTGTCACAGGTGTTACCTGGCAGGGGAAATCCGCTAACAAAATCCCCTGTCCAGGGAGAGGCAAGAGATGCTACCTGCATTTCCAGCCCAACCCTTCACATTTCCCCGGCAGCCCGCAATGTGAGACACTCGGGGAAACACGCGAAGGGCTCCTAGGAGATCCCGGGTGCCTCAGAAAGAACACGGAACCTCCCCACACTCAGAATTCCGGAACACGGCTGTCTGTGTAGGGGAGGTTTGGGGCCGTCGTCCACGCAGTTGACTGGTTTCAAAGGTGTTCCCCGGCAGGGGGAAGTCCGCTAATTGCCTACCCTGTCCAGGGGGAGGCACTAGATGCTTCCTGCATTTCCAGCCCAACCCACGCCTTTCCCCGGAATCCCGCAATTGGAGACACTCGGGGAAAACACGCGGATGGCTCCTATGAAATCCAAGGTCCTGCAGACAGAAGACGGAACCTCCCCACACTCACAATTCCGGAACAAGCCTCACTGTGTGTGGGAAGTTTGGGTCCGCCTCCTCGCAGCTGAGTGGTGTCAAAGGAGTTCGCTGGCAGGAGGAAGTCCGCTAATTGCCTACCCTGTCCAGGGGGAGGCACTAGATGCTACCTGCATTTCCAGCACAACCCCCAACTTTCCGCGGCAGCCCTCAATTGGAGACACTCGGGGAAGAAACGCGGATGGCTCCTATGAAATCCAAGGTCCTGCAGACAGAAGACGGAACCTCCCCACACTCACAATTCCGGAACAAGCCTGACTGTGTTGGGGAGGTTTGGGGCCACCCTCCTCGCAGCTGAGTGGTGTCAAAGGAGTTCGCTGGCAGGAGGAAGTCCTCTAATTGCCTACCCTGTCCAGGGGGAGGCACTAGATCCTACCTGCATTTCCAGCCCAACCCCCGCATTTCCCCGGCAGCCCCCAATGGGAGACTCTCGGGGAAGACACGCGAATGCCTCCTAGGAAATCCAAGTTCCTGCAGACAGAAGACGGAACCTCCACACACTCAGAATTCCGGAACACGGCTGACTGTTTGGGGGAGGTTTGGGGCCGCCGTCCACGCAGCTGACTGGAGTCACAGGTGTTACCTGGCAGGGAAAACCGCTAATTAATACCCTGTTCAGGGAGAGGCACTAGATGCTACCTGCATTTCCAGCCCAACCCCCGCTTTTCCTCGGCAGCCCGCAATGGGAAACACTCGGGGAAGACACGTGAAGGGCTCCTAGGAGATCCCGGGTTCTGCAGACCGAAAAGGGAACCTCCCTACACTCAGAATTCCGGAACATGGCTGACTGTGTGGGGGAGGAATGGGGCCGCCGTCCACGAGGCTGACTGGTGTCACAGGTGTTCCCTGGCAGGGGGAAGTCCGCTAATTACCTCCTATGACCAGGGGGAGGCAATAGATGCTATCTGCATTTCCAGCCCAACCCCCGCCTTTCCCCGGTAGCCCGCACTGGGAGACAATCGGGGAAGACACGTGAATGTCTCCTAGGGGATCCAAGGTTCTGCAGACAGAAGACGGAACCTCCCCACACTCACAATTCTGGAACAAGCCTGAATGTGTGCGGGAGGTTTGGGTCCGCCCTCCTCACAGCTGAGTGGTGTCAGAAGAGTTCCCTGGCAGGGGGAATTCCGCTAATTCCCTACCCTGTCCAGGGGGAGGCACTAGATGCTACCTGCATTTCCAGACCAACCCCAGCCTTTCCCCGGCAGCCCGAAATGGGAAAAACTCGGGGAAGACACGTGAAGGGCTCCTAGGAGATCCCGGGTTCTGCAGACCGAATACGGAACCTCCCCACACTCAGAATTCCGGAACACGGCTGACTGTGTCGGGGAGGAATGGGGCCGCCGTCCACGAGGCTGACTGGTGTCACAGGTGTTCCCTGGCAGGGGTAATTCTGCTAAATACCTCCCATGTCCAGAGGGAGGCACTAGATGCTACCTGCATTTCCAGCCCAACCCCCGCCTTTCCCTGGCAGCCCGCAATGGGAGACACTCGAGGAAGACACGCGAATGGCTACTACAGATCCAAGGTCCTGCACACAGAAGACGGAACCTCCCCACACTCACAATTCCGGAACAAGCCTGACTGTGTGGGGGAGCTTTGGGTCCGCCCTCCTCGCAGCTGAGTTGTGTCAAAGGAGTTCTCTGGCAAGAGGAATTCCGCTAATTGCCTACCCTGTCCAGGGGGAGGCACTAGATGCTACCTGCATTTCCAGCTCAACCCCCGCATGTCCCCGGCAGACCGCACAGGCAGACACTCGGGGAAGACACGCGAAGGGCTCCTAGGAGATCCCGGGTGATGCAGACAGAAGATGGAACCTCCCCACACTCAGAATTCCGGAACACGGCTGACTGTATGGGGGAGGTTTGGGGCCGCCGTCCACGCAGCTGACTGGTGTCACAGGTGTTCCCTGGCAGGGGGAAGTCCGCTAATTGCCTACCCTGTCCAGGGGGAGGCAATAGATTCTACCTGCATTTCCAGCCCAACCCCCGCCTTTCCCAGGCAGACCTCAATGGGAGACACTCGGGGAAGACACGCGAATGCCTCCTAGGAAATCCAAGTTCCTGCAAAGAGAAGACGGAACCTCCCCACACTCAGAATTCCGGAACACGGCTGACTGTGTGGGGGAGGTTTGGGGCCGACGTCCACGCAGCTGACTGGTGTCACAGGTGTTACCTGGCAGGGAAAACCGCTAATTAATAACCTGTTCAGGTAGAGGCACTAGATGCTACCTGCATTTCCAGGCCAACCCCCGCTTTTCCCCGGCAGTCCGCACAGGCAGACACTCGGGGAAGACACGTGAAGGTCTCCTAGGATATCCCGGGTGCTGCAGACAGAAGACGGAACCTCCCCACACTCAGAATACCGGAAGATGGCTGACTGTGTGGGGGAGGTTTGGGGCCGCCGTCCACGCAGCTGACTGGTGTCACAGGTGTTCCCTGGCAGGGGAAATCCGCTAATTACCTCCCAACTCCAGGGGGATGCACTAGATGCTACCTGCATTTCCAGACCAACCCCCACCTTTCCCCGGCAGCCCGCAATGGGAGACACTCGGGAAAGACACGCGGATGGCTCCTAGGAAATCCAAGGTCCTGCAGACAGAAGACGGAACCTCCCCACACTCACAATTCCGGAACAAGCCTGACAGTGTGCGGGAGGTTTGGGTCCGCCCTCCTCGCAGGTGAGTGGTGTCAAAGGAGTTCCCTGGCAGGGGGAATTCCGCTAATTCCCTACACTGTCCAGAGGGAGGCACTAGATGCTACCTGCATTTCCAGCACAACCCCCGCATTTCCCCGGCAGCCCGCAATGGGAGACACTCGGGGAAGACACGCGAATGGCTCCTAGGAAATCCAAGGTCCTGCAGACAGAAGACGGAACCTCCCCACACTCAGAATTCCGGAACACGGCTGACTGTGTGGGGGAGGTTTGGGGCCGCCGTCCACGCAGCTGACTGGTGTCACAGGTGTTACCTGGCAGGGAAAACCGCTAATTAATACCCTGTTCAGGGAGAGGCACTAGATGCTACCTGCATTTCCAGCCCAAACCCAGGCTTTCCCCGGCAGCCCGCACAGTCAGACACTCGGGGAAGACACGCGAAGTGCTCCAAGGAGATCCGGGGTGCTGCAGACAGAAGACGAAACCTCCCCACACTCACAATTCTGGAACAAGCCTGACAGTGTGCGGGAGGTTTGGGTCCGCCCTCCTCACAGCTGAGTGGTGTCAAAGGTGTTCCCTGGCAGGGGGAATTCCGCTAATTCCCTACCCTGTCCAGGGGGAGGCAATAGATGCTTCCTGCTTTTCCAGCCCAACCCCCGCCTTTACCCGGAATCCCGCAATTGGTGACACTCGGGGAAAACACGCGGATGGCTCCTATGAAATCCAAGGTCCTGCAGACAGAAGACGGAACCTCCCCACACTCACAATTCCGGAACAAGCCTGACTGTGTGTGGGAAGTTTGGGTCCGCCCTCCTCGCAGCTGAGTGGTGTCAAAGGAGTTCGCTGGCAGGAGGAAGTCCGCTAATGGCCTACCCTGTCCAGGGGGAGGCACTAGATGCTACCTGCATTTCCAGCCCAACCCCCAACTTTCCCCGGCAGCCCGCAATTGGAGACACTCGGGGAAGACACGTGGATGGCTCCTAGGAAATCCAAGGTCCTGCAGACAGAAGACGGAACCTCCCCAAACTCACAATTCCGGAACAAGCCTGACTGTGTGCGGGAGGTTTGGGTCCACCCTCCTCACAGCTGAGTGGTGTCAAAGGAGTTCCCTGGCAGGGGGAATTCCGCTAATTCCCTACCCTGTCCAGGGGGAGGCACTAGATGCTACCTGCATTTCCAGCCCAACCCCAGCCTTTCCCCGGCAGCCCGCAATGGGAAACACTCGGGGAAGACACGTGAAGGGCTCCTAGGAGATCCCGGGTTCTGCAGACCGAATACGGAACCTCCCCACACTCAGAATTCCGGAACACGGCTGACTGTGTGGGGGAGGAATGGGGCCGCCGTCCACGAGGCTGACTGGTGTCACAGGTGTTCCCTGGCAGGGGTAATTCTGCTAAATACCTCCCATGTCCAGAGGGAGGCAGTAGATGCTACCTGCATTTCCAGCCCAACCCCCGCCATTCCCCGGCAGCCCGCACTGGGAGACAATCGGGGAAGACACGTGAATGGCTCCTAGGGGATCCAAGGTTCTGCAGACAGAAGACGGAACCTCCCCACACTCACAATTCCGGAACAAGCCTGACTGTGTGGGGGAGGTTTGGGTCCGCCCTCCTCGCAGCTGAGTTGTGTCAAAGGAGTTCCCTGGCAAGAGGAATTCCGCTAATTCCCTACCCTGTCCAGGGGGAGGCACTAGATGCTACCTGCATTTCCAGCCCAACCCCCGCATTTCCCCGGCAGCCCTCAATGGGAGACACTCGGGGAAGACACGCGAATGGCTCCTAGGAAATCCAAGGTCCTGCAGACAGAAGACGGAACCTCCCCACACTCAGAATTCCGGAACACGGCTGACTGTGTGGGGGAGGTTTGGGGCCGCCGTCCACGCAGCTGACTGGTGTCACAGGTGTTACCTGGCAGGGAAAACCGCTAATTAATACCCTGTTCAGGGAGAGGCACTAGATGCTACCTTCATTCCCAGCACAAACCAGGCTTTCCCCGGCAGCCCGCACAGTCAGACACTCGGGGAAGACACGCGAAGGGCTCCTAGGAGATCCGGGGTGCTGCAGACAGAAGACGGAACCTCCCCACAATCAGAATTCCGGAACACGGCTGACTGTGTGGGGGAGGAATAGGGCCGTCTTCCACGAGGCTGACTGGTGTCACAGGTGTTCCCTGGCAGGGGGAAGTCCGCTAATTACCTCCTATGATCAGGGGGAGGCACTAGATGCTACCTGCATTTCCAGCCCAACCCCCGCCTTTCCCTGGCAGCCCGCACTGGGAGACACTCGGGGAAGACACGCGAATGGCTACTACAGATCCAAGGTCCTGCACACAGAAGACGGAACCTCCCCACACTCACAATTCCGGAACAAGCATGACTGTGTGGGGGAGGTTTGGGGCCGCAGTCCACGCAGCTGACTGGTGTCACAGGTGTTACCTGGCAGGGGAAATCCGCTAACAAAATCCCCTTTCCAGGGAGAGGCAATAGATGCTACCTGCATTTCCAGCCCAACCCTTCACATTTCCCCGGCATCCCGCAATGTGTGACACTCGGGGAAACACGCGAAGGGCTCCTAGGAGATCCCGGGTGCCTCAGACAGAACACGGAACCTCCCCACACTCAGAATTCCGGAACACGGCTGACTGTGTGGGGGAGGTTTGGGGCCGTCGTCCACGCAGTTGACTGGTTTCAAAGGTGTTCCCCGGCAGGGGGAAGTCCGCTAATTGCCTACCCTGTCCAGGGGGAGGCACTAGATGCTTCCTGCTTTTCCAGCCCAACCCCCGCCTTTCCCCGGAATCCCGCAATTGGAGACACTCGGGGAAAACACGCGGATGGCTCCTATGAAATCCAAGGTCCTGCAGACAGAAGACGGAACCTCCCCACACTCACAATTCCGGAACAAGCCTGACTGTGTGTGGGAAATTTGGGTCCGCCCTCCTCGCAGCTGAGTGGTGTCAAAGGAGTTCGCTGGCAGGAGGAAGTCCGCTAATGGCCTACCCTGTCCAGGGGGAGGCACTAGATGCTACCTGCATTTCCAGCCCAACCCCCAACTTTCCCCGGCAGCCCGCAATTGGAGAAACTCGGGGAAGACACGTGGATGGCTCCTAGGAAATCCAAGGTCCTGCAGACAGAAGACGGAACCTCCACACACTCACAATTCCGGAACAAGCCTGACTGTGTGCGGGAGGTTTGGGTCCGCCCTCCTCGCAGCTGAGTGGTGTCAAAGGAGTTCCCTGGCAGGGGGAATTCCGCTAACTCCCTACCCTGTCCAGGGGGAGGCACTAGATGCTACCTGCATTTCCAGCCCAACCCCCGCATTTCCCCGGCAGACCTCAATGGGAGACACTCGGGGAAGACACGCGAATGGCTCCTAGGAAATCCAAGGTCCTGCAGACAGAAGACGGAACCTCCCCACACTTAGAATTCCGGAACACGGCTGACTGTGTGGGGGAGGTTTGGGGCCGCCGTCCACGCAGCTGACTGGTGTCACAGGTGTTACCTGGCAGGGAAAACCGCTAATTAATACCCTGTTCAGGGAGAGGCACTAGATGCTACCTTCATTTCCAGCCCAAACCCAGGCTTTCCCCGGCAGCCCGCACAGTCAGACACTCGGGGAAGACACGCGAAGGGCTCCTAGGAGATCCCGGGTTCTGCAGACCGAATACGGAACCTCCCCATACTCAGAATTCCGGAACACGGCTGACTGTGTGGGGGAGGAATGGTGCCGCCGTCCACGAGGCTGACTGGTGTCACAGGTGTTCCCTGGCAGGGGGAAGTCCGCTAATTACCTCCTGTGATCAGGGGGAGGCACTAGATGCTACCTGCATTTCCAGCCCAACCCCCGCCTTTCCCCGGAAGCCCGCAATTGGAGACACTCGGGGAAAACACGCGGATGGCTCCTATGAAATCCAAGGTCCTGCAGACAGAAGACGGAACCTCCCCACACTCACAATTCCGGAACAAGCCTGACTGTGTGTGGGAAGTTTGGGTCCGCCCTCCTCGCAGCTGAGTGGTGTCAAAGGAGTTCGCTGGCAGGAGGAAGTCCGCTAATTGCCTACCCTGTCCAGGGGGAGGCACTAGATGCTACCTGCATTTCCAGCCCAACCCCCAACTTTCCCCGGCAGCCCGCAATTGGAGACACTCGGGGAAGACACGCGGATGGCTCCTATGAAATCCAAGGTCCTGCATACAGAAGACGGAACCTCCCCACACTCACAATTCTGGAACAAGCCTGAATGTGTTGGGGAGGTTTGGGGCCACCCTCCTCGCAGCTGAGTGGTGTCAAAGGAGTTCGCTGGCAGGAGGAAGTCCTCTAATTGCCTACCCTGTTCAGGGAGAGGCACTAGATGCTACCTGCATTTCCAGCCCAACCCCCTCTTTTCCCAGGCAGCCCGCAATGGGAAACACTCGGGGAAGACACGTGAAGGCCTCCTAGGAGATCCCGGGTTCTGCAGACCGAATACGGAACCTCCCTACACTCAGAATTCCGGAACACGGCTGACTGTGTGGGGGAGGAATGGGGCCGCCGTCCACGAGGCTGACTGGTGTCACAGGTGTTCCCTGGCAGGGGGAAGTCCGCTAATTACCTCCTATGACCAGGGGGAGGCAATAGATGCTATCTGCATTTCCAGCACAACCCCCGGCTTTCCCCGGCAGCCCGCACTGGGAGACAATCGGGGAAGACACGTGAATGTCTCCTAGGGGATCCAAGGTTCTGCAGACAGAAGACGGAACCTCCCCACACTCAGAATTCCGGAACACGGCTGACTGTGTGGGGGAGGTTTGGGGCCGCCGTCCACGCAGCTGACTGGTGTCACAGGTGTTACCTGCCAGGGAAAACCGCTAATTAATACCCTGTTCAGGGAGAGGCACTAGATGCTACCTGCATTTCCAGCCCAACCCACACCTTTCCCCGGCAGCCCGCAATGGGAGACATTCGGGGAAGACACGCGGATGGCTCCTAGGAAATCCAAGGTCCTGCAGACAGAAGACGGAACCTCCCCACACTCACAATTCTGGAACAAGCCTGACAGTGTGCGGGAGGTTTGGGTCCGCCCTCCTCACAGCTGAGTGGTGTCAAAGGAGTTCCCTGGCAGGGGGAATTCCGCTAATTCCCTACCCTGTCCAGGGGGAGGCACTAGATGCTACCTGCATTTCCAGACCAACCCCAGCCTTTCCCCGGCAGCCCGCAATGGGAAACACTCGGGGAAGACACGTGAAGGGCTCCTAGGAGATCCCGGGTTCTGCAGACCGAATACGGAACCTCCCCACACTCAGAATTCCGGAACACGGCTGACTGTGTGGGGGAGGAATGGGGCCGCCGTCCACGAGGCTGACTGGTGTCACAGGTGTTCCCTGGCAGGGGTAATTCTGCTAAATACCTCCCATGTCCAGAGGAAGGCACTAGATGCTACCTGCATTTCCAGCCCAACCCCCGCCTTTCCCTGGCAGCCCGCAATGGGAGACACTCGAGGAAGACACGCGAATGGCTACTACAGATCCAAGGTCCTGCACACAGAAGACGGAACCTCCCCACACTCACAATTCCGGAACAAGCCTGACTGTGTGGGGGAGGTTTGGGTCCGCCCTCCTCGCAGCTGAGTTGTGTCAAAGGAGTTCCCTGGCAAGAGGAATTCCGCTAATTGCCTACCCTGCCCGGGGGGAGGCACTAGATGCTACCTGCATTTCCAGCTCAACCCCCGCATGTCCCCGGCAGACCGCACAGGCAGACACTCGGGGAAGACACGCGAAGGGCTCCTAGGAGATCCAAGTTCCTGCAGAGAGAAGACGGAACCTCCCCACACTCAGAATTCCGGAACACGGCTGACTGTGTGGGGGAGGTTTGGGGCCGCCGTCCACGCAGCTGACTGGTGTCACAGGTGTTCCCTGGCAGGGGGAAGTCCGCTAATTGCCTACCCTGTCCAGGGGGAGGCAATAGATTCTACCTGCATTTCCATCCCAACCCCCGCATTTCCCAAGCAGACCTCAATGGGAGACACTCGGGGAAGACACGCGAATGCCTCCTAGGAAATCCAAGTTCCTGCAGAGAGAAGACGGAACCTCCCCACACTCAGAATTCCGGAACACGGCTGACAGTGTGGGGGAGGTTTGGGGCCGCCGTCCACGCAGCTGACTGGTGTCACAGGTGTTACCTGGCAGGGAAAACCGCTAATTAATACCCTGTTCAGGGAGAGGCACTAGATGCTACCTGCATTTCCAGCCCAACCCCCGCTTTTCCCCGGCAGTCCGCACAGGCAGACACTCGGGGAAGACACGTGAAGGGCTCCTAGGATATCCCGGGTGCTGCAGACAGAAGACGGAACCTCCCCACACTCAGAATTCCGGAACACGGCTGACTGTGTGGGGGAGGTTTGGGGCCGCCGTCCACGCAGCTGACTGGTGTCACAGGTGTTCCCTGGCAGGGGGAAGTCCGCTAATTACCTCCCAAATCCAGGGGGATGCACTAGATGCTACCTGCATTTCCAGACCAACCCCCACATTTCCCCGGCAGCCCGCAATGGGAGACACTCGGGGAAGACACGCGGATGGCTCCTAGGAAATCCAAGGTCCTGCAGACAGAAGACGGAACCTCCCCACACTCAGAATTCCGGAACACGGCTGACTGTGTGGGGGAGGTTTGGGGCCGCCGTCCACGCAGCTGACTGGTGTCACAGGTGTTACCTGGCAGAGAAAACCGCTAATTAATACCCTGTTCAGGGAGAGGCACTAGATGCTTCCTGCTTTTCCAGCCCAACCCCCGCCTTTCCCCGGAATCCCGCAATTGGAGACACTCGGGGAAAACACGCGGATGGCTCCTATGAAATCCAAGGTCCTGCAGACAGAAGACGGAACCTCCCCACACTCACAATTCCGGAACAAGCCTGACTGTGTGTGGGAAGTTTGGGTCCGCCCTCCTCGCAGCTGAGTGGTGTCAAAGGAGTTCGCTGGCAGGAGGAAGTCCGCTAATGGCCTACCCTGTCCAGGGGGAGGCACTAGATGCTACCTGCATTTCCAGCCCAACCCCCAAATTTCCCCGGCAGCCCGCAATTGGAGACACTCGGGGAAGACACGTGGATGGCTCCTAGGAAATCCAAGGTCCTGCAGACAGAAGACGGAACCTCCCCACACTCACAATTCTGGAACAAGCCTGAATGTGTTGGGGAGGTTTGGGGCCACCCTCCTCGCAGCTGAGTGGTGTCAAAGGAGTTCGCTGGCAGGAGGAAGTCCTCTAATTGCCTACCCTGTTCAGGGAGAGGCACTAGATGCTACCTGCATTTCCAGCCCAACCCCCTCTTTTCCCCGGCAGCCCGCAATGGGAAACACTCGGGGAAGACACGTGAAGGCCTCCTAGGAGATCCCGGGTTCTGCAGACCGAATACGGAACCTCCCTACACTCAGAATTCCGGAACACGGCTGACTGTGTGGGGGAGGAATGGGGCCGCCGTCCACGAGGCTGACTGGTGTCACAGGTGTTCCCTGGCAGGGGGAAGTCCGCTAATTACCTCCTATGACCAGGGGGAGGCAATAGATGCTATCTGCATTTCCAGCACAACCCCCGGCTTTCCCCGGCAGCCCGCACTGGGAGACAATCGGGGAAGACACGTGAATGTCTCCTAGGGGATCCAAGGTTCTGCAGACAGAAGACGGAACCTCCCCACACTCAGAATTCCGGAACACGGCTGACTGTGTGGGGGAGGTTTGGGGCCGCCGTCCACGCAGCTGACTGGTGTCACAGGTGTTACCTGCCAGGGAAAACCGCTAATTAATACCCTGTTCAGGGAGAGGCACTAGATGCTACCTGCATTTCCAGCCCAACCCACACCTTTCCCCGGCAGCCCGCAATGGGAGACATTCGGGGAAGACACGCGGATGGCTCCTAGGAAATCCAAGGTCCTGCAGACAGAAGACGGAACCTCCCCACACTCACAATTCTGGAACAAGCCTGACAGTGTGCGGGAGGTTTGGGTCCGCCCTCCTCACAGCTGAGTGGTGTCAAAGGAGTTCCCTGGCAGGGGGAATTCCGCTAATTCCCTACCCTGTCCAGGGGGAGGCACTAGATGCTACCTGCATTTCCAGACCAACCCCAGCCTTTCCCCGGCAGCCCGCAATGGGAAACACTCGGGGAAGACACGTGAAGGGCTCCTAGGAGATCCCGGGTTCTGCAGACCGAATACGGAACCTCCCCACACTCAGAATTCCGGAACACGGCTGACTGTGTGGGGGAGGAATGGGGCCGCCGTCCACGAGGCTGACTGGTGTCACAGGTGTTCCCTGGCAGGGGTAATTCTGCTAAATACCTCCCATGTCCAGAGGAAGGCACTAGATGCTACCTGCATTTCCAGCCCAACCCCCGCCTTTCCCTGGCAGCCCGCAATGGGAGACACTCGAGGAAGACACGCGAATGGCTACTACAGATCCAAGGTCCTGCACACAGAAGACGGAACCTCCCCACACTCACAATTCCGGAACAAGCCTGACTGTGTGGGGGAGGTTTGGGTCCGCCCTCCTCGCAGCTGAGTTGTGTCAAAGGAGTTCCCTGGCAAGAGGAATTCCGCTAATTGCCTACCCTGCCCGGGGGGAGGCACTAGATGCTACCTGCATTTCCAGCTCAACCCCCGCATGTCCCCGGCAGACCGCACAGGCAGACACTCGGGGAAGACACGCGAAGGGCTCCTAGGAGATCCAAGTTCCTGCAGAGAGAAGACGGAACCTCCCCACACTCAGAATTCCGGAACACGGCTGACTGTGTGGGGGAGGTTTGGGGCCGCCGTCCACGCAGCTGACTGGTGTCACAGGTGTTCCCTGGCAGGGGGAAGTCCGCTAATTGCCTACCCTGTCCAGGGGGAGGCAATAGATTCTACCTGCATTTCCATCCCAACCCCCGCATTTCCCAAGCAGACCTCAATGGGAGACACTCGGGGAAGACACGCGAATGCCTCCTAGGAAATCCAAGTTCCTGCAGAGAGAAGACGGAACCTCCCCACACTCAGAATTCCGGAACACGGCTGACAGTGTGGGGGAGGTTTGGGGCCGCCGTCCACGCAGCTGACTGGTGTCACAGGTGTTACCTGGCAGGGAAAACCGCTAATTAATACCCTGTTCAGGGAGAGGCACTAGATGCTACCTGCATTTCCAGCCCAACCCCCGCTTTTCCCCGGCAGTCCGCACAGGCAGACACTCGGGGAAGACACGTGAAGGGCTCCTAGGATATCCCGGGTGCTGCAGACAGAAGACGGAACCTCCCCACACTCAGAATTCCGGAACACGGCTGACTGTGTGGGGGAGGTTTGGGGCCGCCGTCCACGCAGCTGACTGGTGTCACAGGTGTTCCCTGGCAGGGGGAAGTCCGCTAATTACCTCCCAAATCCAGGGGGATGCACTAGATGCTACCTGCATTTCCAGACCAACCCCCACATTTCCCCGGCAGCCCGCAATGGGAGACACTCGGGGAAGACACGCGGATGGCTCCTAGGAAATCCAAGGTCCTGCAGACAGAAGACGGAACCTCCCCACACTCAGAATTCCGGAACACGGCTGACTGTGTGGGGGAGGTTTGGGGCCGCCGTCCACGCAGCTGACTGGTGTCACAGGTGTTACCTGGCAGAGAAAACCGCTAATTAATACCCTGTTCAGGGAGAGGCACTAGATGCTTCCTGCTTTTCCAGCCCAACCCCCGCCTTTCCCCGGAATCCCGCAATTGGAGACACTCGGGGAAAACACGCGGATGGCTCCTATGAAATCCAAGGTCCTGCAGACAGAAGACGGAACCTCCCCACACTCACAATTCCGGAACAAGCCTGACTGTGTGTGGGAAGTTTGGTTCCGCCCTCCTCGCAGCTGAGTGGTGTCAAAGGAGTTCGCTGGCAGGAGGAAGTCCGCTAATGGCCTACCCTGTCCAGGGGGAGGCACTAGATGCTACCTGCATTTCCAGCCCAACCCCCAAATTTCCCCGGCAGCCCGCAATTGGAGACACTCGGGGAAGACACGTGGATGGCTCCTAGGAAATCCAAGGTCCTGCAGACAGAAGACGGAACCTCCCCACACTCACAATTCCGGAACAAGCCTGACTGTGTGCGGGAGGTTTGGGTCCGCCCTCCTCACAGCTGAGTGGTGTCAAAGGTTCCCTGGCAGGGGGAATTCCGCTAACTCCCTACCCTGTCCAGGGGGAGGCACTAGATGCTACCTGCATTTCCAGCCCAACCCCTGCATTTCCCCGGCAGACCTCAATGGGAGACACTCGGGGAAGACACGCGAATGGCTCCTAGGAAATCCAAGGTCCTGCAGACAGAAGACGGAACCTCCCCACACTCAGAATTCCGGAACACGGCTGACTGTGTGGGGGAGGTTTGGGGCCGCCGTCCACGCAGCTGACTGGTGTCACAGGTGTTACCTGGCAGGGAAAACCGCTAATTAATACACTGTTCAGGGAGAGGCACTAGATGCTACCTTCATTTCCAGCCCAAACCCAGGCTTTCCACGGCAGCCCGCACAGTCAGACACTCGGGGAAGACACGCGAAGGGCTCCTAGGAGATCCGGGGTGCTGCAGACAGAAGACGGAACCTCCCCACAATCAGAATTCCGGAACACGGCTGACTGGGTGGGGGAGGAATGGGGCCGCCTTCCACGAGGCTGACTGGTGTCACAGGTGTTCCCTGGCAGTGGGAAGTCCGCTAATTACCTCCTATGATCAGGGGGAGGCACTAGATGCTACCTGCATTTCCAGCCCAACCCCCGCCTTTCCCTGGCAGCCCGCACTGGGAGACACTCGGGGAAGACACGCGAATGGCTACTACAGATCCAAGGTCCTGCACACAGAAGACGGAACCTCCCCACACTCACAATTCCGGAGCAAGCATGACTGTGTGGGGGAGGTTTGGGGCCGCAGTCCACGCAGCTGACTGGTGTCACAGGTGTTACCTGGCAGGGGAAATCCGCTAACAAAATCCCCTGTCCAGGGAGAGGCAATAGATGCTACCTGCATTTCCAGCCCAACCCTTCACATTTCCCCGGCAGCCCGCAATGTGTGACACTCGGGGAAACACGCGAAGGGCTCCTAGGAGATCCCGGGTGCCTCAGACAGAACACGGAACCTCCCCACACTCAGAATTCCGGAACACGGCTGACTGTGTGGGGGAGGTTTGGGGCCGTCGTCCACGCAGTTGACTGGTGTCAAAGGTGTTCCCCGGCAGGGGGAAGTCCGCTAATGGCCTACCCTGTCCAGGGGGAGGCACTAGATGCTACCTGCATTTCCAGCCCAACCCCCAAATTTCCCCGGCAGCCCGCAATTGGAGACACTCGGGGAAGACACGTGGATGGCTCCTAGGAAATCCAAGGTCCTGCAGACAGAAGACGGAACCTCCCCACACTCACAATTCCGGAACAAGCCTGACTGTGTGCGGGAGGTTTGGGTCCGCCCTCCTCACAGCTGAGTGGTGTCAAAGGAGTTCCCTGGCAGGGGGAATTCCGCTAACTCCCTACCCTGTCCAGGGGGAGGCACTAGATGCTACCTGCATTTCCAGCCCAACCCCTGCATTTCCCCGGCAGACCTCAATGGGAGACACTCGGGGAAGACACGCGAATGGCTCCTAGGAAATCCAAGGTCCTGCAGACAGAAGACGGAACCTCCCCACACTCAGAATTCCGGAACACGGCTGACTGTGTGGGGGAGGTTTGGGGCCGCCGTCCACGCAGCTGACTGGTGTCACAGGTGTTACCTGGCAGGGAAAACCGCTAATTAATACCCTGTTCAGGGAGAGGCACTAGATGCTACCTTCATTTCCAGCCCAAACCCAGGCTTTCCCCGGCAGCCCGCACAGTCAGACACTCGGGGAAGACACGCGAAGGGCTCCTAGGAGATCCCGGGTTCTGCAGACCGAATACGGAACCTCCCCATACTCAGAATTCCGGAACACGGCTGACTGTGTGGGGGAGGAATGGTGCCGCCGTCCACGAGGCTGACTGGTGTCACAGGTGTTCCCTGGCAGGGGGAAGTCCGCTAATTACCTCCTATGATCAGGGGGAGGCACTAGATGCTACCTGCATTTCCAGCCCAACCCCCGCCTTTCCCCGGAAGCCCGCAATTGGAGACACTCGGGGAAAACACGCGGATGGCTCCTATGAAATCCAAGGTCCTGCAGACAGAAGACGGAACCTCCCCACACTCACAATTCCGGAACAAGCCTGACTGTGTGTGGGAAGTTTGGGTCCGCCCTCCTCGCAGCTGAGTGGTGTCAAAGGAGTTCGCTGGCAGGAGGAAGTCCGCTAATTGCCTACCCTGTCCAGGGGGAGGCACTAGATTCTACCTGCATTTCCAGCCCAACCCCCAACTTTCCCCGGCAGCCCGCAATTGGAGACACTCGGGGAAGACACGCGGATGGCTCCTATGAAATCCAAGGTCCTGCAGACAGAAGACGGAACCTCCCCACACTCACAATTCCGGAACAAGCCTGACTGTGTTGGGGAGGTTTGGGGCCACCCTCCTCGCAGCTGAGTGGTGTCAAAGGAGTTCGCTGGCAGGAGGAAGTCCTCTAATTGCCTACCCTGTCCAGGGGGAGGCACTAGATGCTACCTGCATTTCCAGCCCAACCCCCGCATTTCCCCGGCAGCCCTCAATGGGAGACACTCGGGGAAGACACGCGAATGCCTCCTAGGAAATCCAAGTTCCTGCAGACAGAAGACGGAACCTCCCCACACTCAGAATTCCGGAACACGGCTGACAGTGTGGGGGAGGTTTGGGTCCGCCGTCCACGCAGCTGACTGGAGTCACAGGTGTTACCTGGCAGGGAAAACCGCTAATTAATACCCTGTTC
This sequence comes from Camelus dromedarius, assembly GCF_036321535.1. NCBI lineage: Eukaryota > Metazoa > Chordata > Mammalia > Artiodactyla > Camelidae > Camelus > Camelus dromedarius. The sequence goes on from NW_026989804.1 coordinate 1,306,142, forward strand.
AGGGAGAGGCACTAGATGCTACCTGCATTTCCAGCCCAACCCCCGCTTTTCCCCGGCAGCCCGCAATGGGAAACACTCGGGGAAGACACGTGAAGGCCTCCTAGGAGATCCCGGGTTCTGCAGACCGAATACGGAACCTCCCTACACTCAGAATTCCGGAACACGGCTGACTGTGTGGGGGAGGAATGGGGCCGCCGTCCACGAGGCTGACTGGTGTCACAGGTGTTCCCTGGCAGGGGGAAGTCCGCTAATTACCTCCTATGACCAGGGGGAGGCAATAGATGCTATCTGCATTTCCAGCCCAACCCCCGCCTTTCCCCGGCAGCCCGCACTGGGAGACAATCGGGGAAGACACGTGAATGTCTCCTAGGGGATCCAAGGTTCTGCAGACAGAAGACGGAACCTCCCCACACTCAGAATTCCGGAACACGGCTGACTGTGTGGGGGAGGTTTGGGGCCGCCGTCCACGCAGCTGACTGGTGTCACAGGTGTTACCTGCCAGGGAAAACCGCTAATTAATACCCTGTTCAGGGAGAGGCACTAGATGCTACCTGCATTTCCAGCCCAACCCCCACCTTTCCCCGGCAGCCCGCAATGGGAGACACTCGGGGAAGACACGCGGATGGCTCCTAGGAAATCCAAGGTCCTGCAGACAGAAGACGGAACCTCCCCACACTCACAATTCTGGAACAAGCCTGACATTGTGCGGGAGGTTTGGGTCCGCCCTCCTCACAGCTGAGTGGTGTCAAAGGAGTTCCCTGGCAGGGGGAATTCCGCTAATTCCCTACCCTGTCCAGGGGGAGGCACTAGATGCTACCTGCATTTCCAGACCAACCCCAGCCTTTCCCCGGCAGCCCGCAATGGGAAACACTCGGGGAAGACACGTGAAGGGCTCCTAGGAGATCCCGGGTTCTGCAGACCGAATACGGAACCTCCCCACACTCAGAATTCCGGAACACGGCTGACTGTGTGGGGGAGGAATGGGGCCGCCGTCCACGAGGCTGACTGGTGTCACAGGTGTTCCCTGGCAGGGGTAATTCTGCTAAATACCTCCCATGTCCAGAGGGAGGCACTAGATGCTACCTGCATTTCCAGCCCAACCCCCGCCTTTCCCTGGCAGCCCGCAATGGGAGACACTCGAGGAAGACACGCGAATGGCTACTACAGATCCAAGGTCCTGCACACAGAAGACGGAACCTCCCCACACTCACAATTCCGGAACAAGCCTGACTGTGTGGGGGAGGTTTGGGGCCGCCGTCCACGCAGCTGACTGGTGTCACAGGTGTTCCCTGGCAGGGGGAAGTCCGCTAATTGCCTACCCTGTCCAGGGGGAGGCAATAGATTCTACCTGCATTTCCAGCCCAACCCCCGCCTTTCCCAGGCAGACCTCAATGGGAGACACTCGGGGAAGACACGCGAATGCCTCCTAGGAAATCCAAGTTCCTGCAGAGAGAAGACGGAACCTCCCCACACTCAGAATTCCGGAACACGGCTGACTGTGTGGGGGAGGTTTGGGGCCGCCGTCCACGCAGCTGACTGGTGTCACAGGTGTTACCTGGCAGGGAAAACCGCTAATTAATACCCTGTTCAGGGAGAGGCACTAGATGCTACCTGCATTTCCAGACCAACCCCCGTTTTCCCCGGCAGTCCGCACAGGCAGACACTCGGGGAAGACACGTGAAGGGCTCCTAGGATATCCCGGGTGCTGCAGACAGAAGACGGAACCTCCCCACACTCAGAATTCCGGAACACGGCTGACTGTGTGGGGGAGGTTTGGGGCCGCCTTCCCCGCAGCTACTGGTGTCACAGGTGTTCCCTGGCAGGGGGAAGTCCGCTAATTACCTCCCAACTCCAGGGGGATGCACTAGATGCTCCCTGCATTTCCAGACCAACCCCCACCTTTCCCCGGCAGCCCGCAATGGGAGACACTCGGGGAAGACACGCGGATGGCTCCTAGGAAATCCAAGGTCCTGCAGACAGAAGACGGAACCTCCCCACACTCACAATTCCGGAACAAGCCTGACAGTGTGCGGGAGGTTTGGGTCCGCCCTCCTCGCAGCTGAGTGCTGTCAAAGGAGTTCCGTGGCAGGGGGAATTCCGCTAATTCCCTACCCTGTCCAGGGGGAGGCACTAGATGCTACCTGCATTTCCAGCCCAACCCCCGCATTTCCCCGGCAGCCCACAATGGGAGACACTCGGGGAAGACACGTGAAGGGCTCCTAGGAGATCCCGGGTTCTGCAGACCGAATACGGAACCTCCCTACACTCAGAATTCCGGAACACGGCTGACTGTGTGGGGGAGGAATGGGGCCGCGTCCACGAGGCTGACTGGTGTCACAGGTGTTCCCTGGCAGGGGGAAGTCCGCTATTTACCTCCTATGACCAGTGGGAGGCAATAGATGCTATCTGCATTTCCAGCCCAACCCCCGCCTTTCCCCGGCAGCCCGCACTGGGAGACAATCGGGGAAGACACGTGAATGTCTCCTAGGGGATCCAAGGTTCTGCAGACAGAAGACGGAACCTCCCCACACTCAGAATTCCGGAACACGGCTGACTGTGTGGGGGAGGTTTGGGGCCGCCGTCCACGCAGCTGACTGGTGTCACAGGTGTTACCTGGCAGGGAAAACCGCTAATTAATACCCTGTTCAGGGAGAGGCACTAGATACTACCTGCATTTCCAGCCCAACCCCCACCTTTCCCCGGCAGCCCGCAATGGGAGACACTCGGGGAAGACACGCGGATGGCTCCTAGGAAATCCAAGGTCCTGCAGACAGAAGACGGAACCTCCCCACACTCACAATTCTGGAAAAAGCCGGACAGTGTGCGGGAGGTTTGGGTCCGCCCTCCTCACAGCTGAGTGGTGTCAAAGGAGTTCCCTGGCAGGGGGAATTCCGCTAATTCCCTACCCTGTCCAGGGGGAGGCACTAGATGCTACCTGCATTTCCAGACCAACCCCCGCATTTCCCCGGCAGCCCGCAATGGGAAACACTCGGGGAAGACACGTGAAGGGCTCCTAGGAGATCCCGGGTTCTGCAGACCGAATACGGAACCTCCCCACACTCAGAATTCCGGAACACGGCTGACTGTGTGGGGGAGGAATGGGGCCGCCGTCCACGAGGCTGACTGGTGTCACAGGTGTTCCCTGGCAGGGGTAATTCTGCTAAATACCTCCCATGTCCAGAGGGAGGCACTAGATGCTACCTGCGTTTCCAGCTCAACCCCCGCCGTTCCCTGGCAGCCCGCAATGGGATACACTCGAGGAAGACACGCGAATGGCTACTACAGATCCAAGGTCCTGCACACAGAAGACGGAACCTCCCCACACTCACAATTCCGGAACAAGCCTGACTGTGTGGGGGAGGTTTGGGTCCGCCCTCCTCGTAGCTGAGTTGTGTCAAAGGAGTTCCCTGGCAAGAGGAATTCCGCTAATTGCCTACCCTGTCCGGGGGGAGGCACTAGATGCTACCTGCATTTCCAGCTCAACCCCCGCATGTCCCCGGCAGACCGCACAGGCATACACTCGGGGAAGACACGTGAAGGGCTCCTAGGAGATCCCGGGTTCTGCAGACCGAATACGGAACCTCCCCACACTCAGAATTCCGGAACACGGCTGACTGTGTGGGGGAGGAATGGGGCCGCCGTCCACGAGGCTGACTGGTGTCACAGGTGTTCCCTGGCAGGGGTAATTCTGCTAAATACCTCCCATGTCCAGAGGGAGGCACTAGATGCTACCTGCATTTCCAGCCCAACCCCCGCCTTTCCCCGGCAGCCCGCACTGGGAGACAATCGGGGAAGACACGTGAATGGCTCCTAGGGGATCCAAGGTTCTGCAGACAGAAGACGGAACCTCCCCACACTCACAATTCCGGAACAAGCCTGACTGTGTGGGGGAGGTTTGGGTCCGCCCTCCTCGAAGCTGAGTTGTGTCAAAGGAGTTCCCTGGCAAGAGGAATTCCGCTAAACCCCTACCCTGTCCAGGGGGAGGCACTAGATGCTACCTGCATTTCCAGCCCAACCCCCGCATTTCCCCGGAAGCCCTCAATGGGAGACACTCGGGGAAGACACGCGAATGGCTCCTAGGTAATCCAAGGTCCTGCAGACAGAAGACGGAACCTCCCCACACTCAGAATTCCGGAACACGCCTGACTGAGTGGGGGAGGTTTGGGGCCGCCGTCCACGCAGCTGACTGGTGTCACAGGTGTTACCTGGCAGGGAAAACCGCTAATTAATACCCTGTTCAGGGAGAGGCACTAGATGCTACCTGCATTTCCAGCCCAACCCCCACTTTTCCCCGGCAGCCGGCAATGGGAGACACTCGGGGAAGACACGCGGATGGCTCCTAGGAAATCCAAGTTCCTGCAGACAGAAGACGGAACCTCCCCACACTCACAATTATGGAACAAGCCTGACAGTGTGCGGGAGGTTTGGGTCCGCCCTCCTCACAGCTGAGTGGTGTCAAAGGAGTTCCCTGGCAGGGGGAATTCCGCTAATTCCCTACCCTGTCCAGGGGGAGGCACTAGATGCTACCTGCATTTCCAGACCAACCCCAGCCTTTCCCCGGAAGCCCGCAATGGGAAACACTCGGGGAACACACGTGAAGGGCTCCTAGGAGATCCCGGGTTCTGCAGACCGAATACGGAACCTCCCCACACTCAGAATTCCGGAACACGGCTGACTGTGTGGGGGAGGAATGGGGCCGCCGTCCACGAGGCTGACTGGTGTCACAGGTGTTCCCTGGCAGGGGTAATTCTGCTAAATACCTCCCATGTCCAGAGGGAGGCACTAGAATCTACCTGCATTTCCAGCCCAACCCCCGCCTTTCCCCGGGAGCCCGCACTGGGAGACAATCGGGGAAGACACGTGAATGGCTCCTAGGGGATCCAAGTTTCTGCAGACAGAAGACGGAACCTCCCCACACTCACAATTACGGAACAAGCCTGACTGTGTGGGGGAGGTTTGGGTCCGCCCTCCTCGCAGCTGAGTTGTGTCAAAGGAGTTCCCTGGCAAGAGGAATTCCGCTAATTCCCTACCCTGTCCAGGGGGAGGCACTAGATGCTACCTGCATTTCCAGCCCAACCCCCGCATTTCCCCGGCAGCCCGCAATGGGAGACACTCGGGGAAGACACGCGAATGGCTCCTAGGAAATCCAAGGTCCTGCAGACAGAAGACGGAACCTCCCCACACTCAGAATTCCGGAACACGGCTGACTGTGGTGGGGAGGTTTGGGGCCGCCGTCCACGCAGCTGACTGGTGTCACAGGTGTTACCTGGCAGGGAAAACCGCTAATTAATACCCTGTTCAGGGAGAGGCACTAGATGCTACCTTCATTTCCAGCCCAAACCCAGGCTTTCCCCGGCAGCCCGCACAGTCAGACACTCGGGGAAGACACGCGAAGGGCTCCTAGGAGATCCGGGGTGCTGCAGACAGAAGACGGAACCTCCCCACACTCAGAATTCCGGAACACGGCTGACTGTGTGGGGGAGGAATGGGGCCGCCGTCCACTCAGCTGACTGGTGTCACAGGTGTTCCCTGGCAGGGGTAATTCTGCTAAATACCTCCCATGTCCAGAGGGAGGCACTAGATACTACCTGCATTTCCAGCCCAACCCCGTCTTTCCCCGGCAGCCCGCACTGGGAGACAATCGGGGAAGACACGTGAATGGCTCCTAGGGGATCCAAGGTTCTGCAGACAGAAGACGGAACCTCCCCACACTCACAATTCCGGAGCAAGCATGACTGTGTGGGGGAGGTTTGGGGCCGCCGTCCACGCAGCTGACTGGTGTCACTGGTGTTACCTGGCAGGGGAAATCCGCTAACAAAATACCCTGTCCAGGGAGAGGCAATAGATGCTACCTGCATTTCCAGCCCAACCCTTCATATTTCCCCGGCAGCCCGCAATGTGAGACACGCGGGGAAACACGCGAAGGGCTCCTAGGAGATCCCGGGTGCCTCAGACAGAACACGGAACCTCCCCACACTCAGAATTCCGGAACACGGCTGACTGTGTGGGGGAGGTTTGGGTCCGCCACCCTCACAGCTGAGTGGTGTCAAAGGAGTTCCCTGGCAGGGGGAATTCAGCTAATTCCCTACCCTGTCCAGGGGGAGGCACTAGATGCTACCTGCATTTCCAGACCAAACCCAGCCTTTCCCCGGCAGCCCGCAATGGGAAACACTCGGGGAAGACACGTGAAGGGCTCCTAGGAGATCCCGGTTTCTGCAGACCGAATACGGAACCTCCCCACACTCAGAATTCCGGAACACGGCTGACTGTGTGGGGGAGGAATGGGGCCGCCGTCCACGAGGCTGACTGGTGTCACAGGTGTTCCCTGGCAGGGGTAATTCTGCTAAATACCCCCCATGTCCAGAGGGAGGCACTAGATGCTACCTGCATTTCCAGCCCAACCCCCGCCTTTCCCCGGCAGCCCGCACTGGGAGACAATCGGGGAAGACACGTGAATGGCTGCTAGGGGATCCAAGGTTCTGCAGACAGAAGACGAAACCTCCCCACAATCAGAATTCTGGAACACGGCTGACTCTGTGGGGGAGGAATGGGGCCGCCGTCCACGAGGCTGACTGGTGTCACAGGTGTTCCCTGGCAGGGGGAAGTCCGCTAATTACCTCCTATGATCAGGGGGAGGCACTAGATGCTACCTGCATTTCCAGCCCAACCCCCGCCTTTCCCTGGCAGCCCGCAGTGAGAGACACTCGGGGAAGACACGCGAATGGCTACTACAGATCCAAGGTCCTGCACACAGAAGACGGAACCTCCCCACACTCACAATTCCGGAACAAGCATGACTGTGTGGGGGAGGTTTGGGGCCGCCGTCCACGCAGCTGACTGGTGTCACAGGTGTTACCTGGCAGGGGAAATCCGCTAACAAAATCCCATGTCCAGGGAGAGGCAATAGATGCTACCTGCATTTCCAGCCCAACCCTTCACATTTCCCCGGCAGCCCGCAATGTGAGACACTCGGGGAAACACGCGAAGGGCTCCTAGAAGATCCCGGGTGCCTCAGACAGAACACGGAACCTCCCCACACTCAGAATTCCGGAACACGGCTGACTGAGTGGGGGAGGTTTGGGGCCGTCGTCCACGCAGTTGACTGGTGTCAAAGGTGTTCCCCCGCAGGGGGAAGTCCGCTAATTGCCTACCCTGTCCAGGGGGAGGCACTAGATGCTTCCTGCATTTCCAGCCCAACCCCCGCCTTTGCCCGGAATCCCGCAATTGGAGACACTCGGGGAAAACACGCGGATGGCTCCTATGAAATCCAAGGTCCTGCAGACAGAAGACGGAACCTCCCCACATTCAGAATTCCGGAACACGGCTGACTGTGTGGGGGAGGTTTGGGGCCGCCGTCCACGCAGCTGACTGGTGTCACAGGTGTTACCTGGCAGGGAAAACCGCTAATTAATACCCTGTTCAGGGAGAGGCACTAGATGCTACCTGCATTTCCAGCCCAACCCCCACCTTTCCCCGGCAGCCCGCAATGAGAGACAATCGGGGAAGACACGCGGATGGCTCCTAGGAAATCCAAGGTCCTGCAGACAGAAGACGGAACCTCCCCACACTCACAATTCTGGAACAAGCCTGACAGTGTGCGGGAGGTTTGGGTCCGCCCTCCTCACAGCTGAGTGGTGTCAAAGGAGTTCCCTGGCAGGGGGAATTCCGCTAATTCCCTACCCTGTCCAGGGGGAGGCACTAGATGCTACCTGCATTTCCAGACCAACCCCAGCCTTTCCCCGGCAGCCCGCAATGGGAAACACTCGGGGAAGACACGTGAAGGGCTCCTAGGAGATCCCGGGTTCTGCAGACCGAATACGGAACCTCCCCACACTCAGAATTCCGGAACACGGCTGACTGTGTGGGGGAGGAATGGGGCCGCCGTCCACGAGGCTGACTGGTGTCACAGGTGTTCCCTGGCAGGGGTAATTCTGCTAAATACCTCCCATGTCCAGAGGGAGGCACTAGATGCTACCTGCATTTCCAGCCCAACCCCCGCCTTTCCCCGGCAGCCCGCACTGCGAGACAATCGGGGAAGACACGTGAATGGCTCCTAGGGGATCCAAGGTTCTGCAGACAGAAGACGGAACCTCCCCACACTCACAATTCCGGAACAAGCCTGACTGTGTTGGGGAGATTTGGGTCCGCCCTCCTCGCAGCTGAGTTGTGTCAAAGGAGTTCCCTGGCAAGAGGAATTCCGCTAATTCCCTACCCTGTCCAGGGGGAGGCACTAGATGCTACCTGCATTTCCAGCCCAAACCCAGGCTTTCCCCGGCAGCCCGCACAGTCAGACACTCGGGGAAGACACGCGAAGGGCTCCTAGGAGATCCGGGGTGCTGCAGACAGAAGACGGAACCTCCCCACAATCAGAATTCCGGAACACGGCTGACTGTGTGGGGGAGGAATGGGGCCGCCGTCCACGAGGCTGACTGGTGTCACAGGTGTTCCCTGGCAGGGGGAAGTCCGCTAATTACCTCCTATGATCAGGGGGAGGCACTAGATGCTACCTGCATTTCTAGCACAACCCCCGCCTTTCCCTGGCAGCCCGCACTGGGAGACACTCGGGGAAGACACGCGAATGGCTACTACAGATCCAAGGTCCTGCAGACAGAAGACGGAACCTCCCCACACTCAGAATTCCGGAACACGGCTGACTGTGTGGGGGAGGTTTGGGGCCGCCGTCCACGCAGCTGACTGGTGTCACAGGTGTTACCTGGCAGGGAAAACCGCTAATTTATACCCTGTTCAGGGAGAGGCACTAGATGCTACCTTCATTTCCAGCCCAAACCCAGGCTTTCCCCGGCAGCCCGCACAGTCAGACACTCGGGGAAGACACGCGAAGTGCTCCTAGGAGATCCGGGGTGCTGCAGACAGAAGACGGAACCTCCCCACACTCAGAATTCCGGAACACGGCTGACTGTGGTGGAGGTTTGGGGCCGCCGTCCACTCAGCTGACTGGTGTCACAGGTGTTCCCTGGGAGGGGAAATCCGCTAACAAAATCCCCTGTCTAGGGAGAGGCAATAGATTCTACCTGCATTTCCAGCCCAACCCTTCACATTTCCCCGGCAGCCCGCAATGTGAGACACTCGGGGAAACACGCGAAGGGCTCCTAGGAGATCCCGGGTGCCTCAGACAGAACACGGAACCTCCCCACACTCAGAATTCCGGAACACGGCTGACTGTGTGGGGGAGGTTTGGGTCCGCCCTCCTCACAGCTGAGTGGTGTCAAAGGAGTTCCCTGGCAGGGGGAATTCCGCTAATTCCCTACCCTGTCCAGGGGGAGGCACTAGATGCTACCTGCATTTCCAGACCAACCCCAGCCTTTCCCCGGCAGCCCGCAATGGGAAACACTCGGGGAAGACACGTGAAGGGCTCCTAGGGGATCCCGGGTTCTGCAGACCGAATACTGAACCTACCCACATTCAGAATTCCGGAACACGGCTGACTGTGTGGGGGAGGAATGGGGCCGCCGTCCACGAGGCTGACTGGTGTCACAGGTGTTCCCTGGCAGGGGTAATTTTGCTAAATACCTCCCATGTCCAGAGGGAGGCACTAGATGCTACCTGCATTTCCAGCCCAACCCCCGCCTTTCCCCGGCAGCCCGCACTGGGAGACAATCGGGGAAGACACGCGAATGGCTCCTAGGAAATCCAAGGTCCTGCAGACAGAAGACGGAACCTCCCCACATTCAGAATTCCGGAACACGGCTGACTGTGTGGGGGAGGTTTGGGGCCGCCGTCCACGCAGCTGACTGGTGTCACAGGTGTTCCCTGGCAGGGAAAACCGCTATTTAATACCCTGTTCAGGGAGAGGCACTAGATGATACCTGCATTTCCAGCCCAACCCCCACCTTTCCCCGGCAGCCCGCAATGAGAGACACTCGGGGAAGACACGCGGATGGCTCCTAGGAAATCCAAGGTCCTGCAGACAGAAGACGGAACCTCCCCACACTCACAATTCTGGAACAAGCCTGACAGTGAGCGGGAGGTTTGGGTCCGCCCTCCTCACAGCTGAGTGGTGTCAAAGGAGTTCCCTGGCAGGGGGAATTCCGCTAATTCCCTACCCTGTCCAGGGGGAGGCACTAGATGCTACCTGCATTTCCAGACCAACCCCAGCCTTTCCCCGGCAGCCCGCAATGGGAAACACTCGGGGAAGACACGTGAAGGGCTCCTAGGAGATCCCGGGTTCTGCAGACCGAATACGGAACCTCCCCACACTCAGAATTCCGGAACACGGCTGACTGTGTGGGGGAGGAATGGGGCCGCCGTCCACGAGGCTGACTGGTGTCACAGGTGTTCCCTGGCAGGGGTAATTCTGCTAAATACCTCCCATGTCCAGAGGGAGGCACTAGATGCTACCTGCATTTCCAGCCCAACCCCCGCCTTTCCCCGGCAGCCCGCACTGGGAGACAATCGGGGAAGACACGTGAATGGCTCCTAGGGGATCCAAGGTTCTGCAGACAGAAGACGGATCCTCCCCACACTCACAATTCCGGAACAAGCCTGAATGTGTTGGGGAGATTTGGGTCCGCCTTCCTCGCAGCTGAGTTGTGTCAAAGGAGTTCCCTGGCAAGAGGAATTCCGCTAATTCCCTACCCTGTCCAGGGGGAGGCACTAGATGCTACCTGCATTTCCAGCCCAACCCCCGCATTTCCCCGGCAGCCCGCAATGGGAGACACTCGGGGAAGACACGCGAATGGCTCCTAGGAAATCCAAGGTCCTGTAGACAGAAGACGGAACCTCCCCACACTCAGAATTCCGGAACACGGCTGACTGTGTGGGGGAGGTTTGGGGCCGCCGTCCACGCAGCTGACTGGTGTCACAGGTGTTACCTGGCAGGGAAAACCGCTAATTAATACCCTGTTCAGGGAGAGGCACTAGATGCTACCTTCATTTCCAGCCCAAACCGAGGCTTTCCCCGGCAGCCCGCACAGTCAGACACTCGGGGAAGACACGCGAAGGGCTCCTAGTAGATCCGGGGTGCTGCAGACAGAAGACGGAACCTCCCCACACTCAGAATTCCGGAACACGGCTGACTGTGTGGGGGAGGTTTGGGGCCGCCGTCCACTCAGCTGACTGGTGTCACAGGTGTTCCCTGGCAGGGGTAATTCTGCTAAATACCTCCCATGTCCACAGGGAGGCACTAGATGCTACCTGCATTTCCAGCCCAAACCCAGGCTTTCCCCGGCAGCCCGCACAGTCAGACACTCGGGGAAGACACGCGAAGGGCTCCTAGGAGATCCGGGGTGCTGCAGACAGAAGACGGAACCTCCCCACAATCAGAATTCCGGAACACGGCTGACTGTGTGGGGGAGGAATGGGGCCGCCGTCCACGAGGCTGACTGGTGTCACAGGTGTTCCCTGGCAGTGGGAAGTCCGCTAATTACCTCCTATGATCAGGGGGAGGCACTAGATGCTACCTGCATTTCTAGCAAAACCCCCGCCTTTCCCTGGCAGCCCGCACTGGTAGACACTCGGGGAAGACACGCGAATGGCTACTACAGATCCAAGGTCCTGCAGACAGAAGACGGAACCTCCCCACACTCAGAATTCCGGAACACGGCTGACTGTGTGGGGGAGGTTTGGGGCCGCCGTCCACGCAGCTGACTGGTGTCACAGGTGTTACCTGGCAGGGAAAACCGCTAATTAATACCCTGTTCAGGGAGAGGCACTAGATGCTACCTTCATTTCCAGCCCAAACCCAGGCTTTCCCCGGCAGCCCGCACAGTCAGACACTCGGGGAAGACACGCGAAGTGCTCCTAGGAGATCCGGGGTGCTGCAGACAGAAGACGGAACCTCCCCACACTCAGAATTCCGGAACACGGCTGACTGTGTGGGGGAGGTTTGGGGCCGTCGTCCACTCAGCTGACTGGTGTCACAGGTGTTCCCTGGGAGGGGAAATCCGCTAACAAAATCCCCTGTCTAGGGAGAGGCAATAGATGCTACCTGCATTTCCAGCCCAACCCTTCACATTTCCCCGGCAGCCCGCAATGTGAGACACTCGGGGAAACACGCGAAGGGCTCCTAGGAGATCCCGGGTGCCTCAGACAGAACACGGAACCTCCCCACAATCAGAATTCCGGAACACGGCTGACTGTGTGGGGAAGTTTGGGTCCGCCCTCCTCACAGCTGAGTGGTGTCAAAGGAGTTCCCTGGCAGGGGGAATTCCGCTAATTCCCTACCCTGTCCAGGGGGAGGCACTAGATGCTACCTGCATTTCCAGACCAACCCCAGCCTTTCCCCGGCAGCCCGCAATGGGAAACACTCGGGGAAGACACGTGAAGGGCTCCTAGGAGATCCCGGGTTCTGCAGACCGAATACTGAACCTACCCACATTCAGAATTCCGGAACACGGCTGACTGTGTGGGGGAGGAATGGGGCCGCCGTCCACGAGGCTGACTGGTGTCACAGGTGTTCCCTGGCAGGGGTAATTTTGCTAAATACCTCCCATGTCCAGAGGGAGGCACTAGATGCTACCTGCATTTCCAGCCCAACCCCCGCCTTTCCCCGGCAACCCGCACTGGGAGACAATCGGGGAAGGCACGTGAATGGCTCCTAGGGGATCCAAGGTTCTGCAGACAGAAGACGGAACCTCCCCACACTCACAATTCCGGAACAAGCCTGACTGTGTGGGGGAGGTTTGGGTCCGCCCTCCTCGCAGCTGAGTTGTGTCAAAGGAGTTCCCTGGCAAGAGGAATTCCGCTAATTCCCTACCCTGTCCGGGGGGAGGCACTAGATGCTACCTGCATTTCCAGCCCAACCCCCGCATTTCCCCGGCAGCCCTCAATGGGAGACACTCGGGGAAGACACGCGAATGGCTCCTAGGAAATCCAAGGTCCTGCAGACAGAAGACGGAACCTCCCCACACTCAGAATTCCGGAACACGGCTGACTGTGTGGGGGAGGTTTGGGGCCGCCGTCCACGCAGCTGACTGGTGTCACAGGTGTTACCTGGCAGGGAAAACCGCTAATTAATACCCTGTTCAGGGAGAGGCACTAGATGCTACCTGCATTTCCAGCCCAACCCCCACCCTTCCCCGGCAGCCCGCAATGGCGAAACACTCGGGGAAGACACGCGGATGGCTCCTAGGAAATCCAAGGTCCTGCAGACAGAAGACGGAACCTCCCCACACTCACAATTCTGGAACAAGCCTGACAGTGTGCGGGAGGTTTGGGTCCGCCCTCCTCACAGCTGAGTGGTGTCAAAGGAGTTCCCTGGCAGGGGGAATTCCGCTAATTCCCTACCCTGTCCAGAGGGAGGCACTAGATGCTACCTGCATTTCCAGACCAACACCCACCTTTCCCCGGCAGCCCGCAATGGGAAACACTCGGGGAAGACACGTGAAGGGCTCCTAGGAGATCCCGGGTTCTGCAGACCGAATACGGAACCTCCCCACACTCAGAATTCCGGAACACGGCTGACTGTGTGGGGGAGGAATGGGGCCGCCGTCCACGAGGCTGACTGGTGTCACAGGTGTTCCCTGGCAGGGGTAATTCTGCTAAATACCTCCCATGTCCAGAGGGAGGCACTAGATGCTACCTGCATTTCCAGCCCAACCCCCGCCTTTCCCCGGCAGCCCGCACTGGGAGACAATCGGGGAAGACACGTGAATGGCTCCTAGGGGATCCAAGGTTCTGCAGACAGAAGACGGAACCTCCCCACACTCACAATTCCGGAACAAGGCTGACTGTGTTGGGGAGGTTTGGGTCCGCCCTCCTCGCAGCTGAGTTGTGTCAAAGGAGTTCCCTGGCAAGAGGAATTCCGCTAATTCCCTACCCTGTCCAGGGGGAGGCACTAGATGCTACCTGCATTTCCAGCCCAACCCCCGCATTTCCCCGGAAGCCCGCAATGGGAGACACTCGGGGAAGACACGCGAATGGCTCCTAGGAAATCCAAGGTCCTGTAGACAGAAGACGGAACCTCCCCACACTCAGAATTCCGGAACACGGCTGACTGTGTGGGGGAGGTTTGGGGCCGCCGTCCACGCAGCTGACTGGTGTCACAGGTGTTACCTGGCAGGGAAAACCGCTAATTAATACCCTGTTCAGGGAGAGGCACTAGATGCTACCTTCATTTCCAGCCCAAACCCAGGCTTTCCCCGGCAGCCCGCACAGTCAGACACTCGGGGAAGACACGCGAAGGGCTCCTAGGAGATCCGGGGTGCTGCAGACAGAAGACGGAACCTCCCCACACTCAGAATTCCGGAACACGGCTGACTGTGTGGGGGAGGTTTGGGGCCGCCGTCCACTCAGCTGACTGGTGTCACAGGTGTTCCCTTGCAGGGGTAATTCTGCTAAATACCTCCCATGTCCACAGGGAGGCACTAGATGCTACCTGCATTTCCAGCCCACACCCAGGCTTTCCCCGGCAGCCCGCACAGTCAGACACTCGGGGAAGACACGCGAAGGGCTCCTTGGAGATCCGGGGTGCTGCAGACAGAAGACGGAACCTCCCCACAATCAGAATTCCGGAACACGGCTGACTGTGTGGGGGAGGTTTGGGGCCGCCGTCCACTCAGCTGACTGGTGTCACAGGTGTTCCCTTGGAGGGGAAATCCGCTAACAAAATCCCCTGTCCAGGGAGAGGCAATAGATGCTACCTGCATTTCCAGCCCAACCCTTCACATTTCCCCGGCAGCCCGCAATGTGAGACACTCGGGGAAACACGCGAAGGGCTCCTAGGAGATCCCGGGTGCCTCAGACAGAACACGGAACCTCCCCACACTCAGAATTCCGGAACACGGCTGACTGTGTGGGGGAGGTTTGTGGCCACCGTCCACGCAGCTTACTGGTGTCACAGGTGTTACCTGGCAGGGAAAACCGCTAATTAATACCCTGTTCAGGGAGAGGCACTAGATGCTACCTTCATTTCCAGCCCAAACCCAGGCTTTCCCCGGCAGCCCGCACAGTCAGACACTCGGGGAAGACACGCGAAGTGCTCCTAGGAGATCCGGGGTGCTGCAGACAGAAGACGGAACCTCCCCACACTCAGAATTCCGGAACACGGCTGACTGTGTGGGGGAGGTTTGGGGCCGCCGTCCACTCAGCTGACTGGTGTCACAGGTGTTCCCTGGGAGGGGAAATCCGCTAACAAAATCCCCTGTCCAGGGAGAGGCAATAGATGCTACCTGCATTTCCAGCCCAAACCCAGGCTTTCCCCGGCAGCCCGCACAGTCAGACACTCGGGGAAGACACGCGAAGGGCTCCTAGGAGATCCGGGGTGCTGCAGACAGAAGACGGAACCTCCCCACACTCACAATTCTGGAACAAGCCTGACAGTGTGCGGGAGGTTTGGGTCCGCCCCTCTCACAGCTGAGTGGTGTCAAAGGAGTTCCCTGGCAGGGGGAATTCCGCTAATTCCCTACCCTGTCCAGGGGGAGGCACTAGATGCTACCTGCATTTCCAGACCAACCCCAGCCTTTCCCCGGCAGCCCGCAATGGGAAACACTCGGGGAAGACACGTGAATGGCTCCTAGGAGATCCCGGGTTCTCCAGACCGAATACGGAACCTCCCCACACTCAGAATTCCGGAACACGGCTGACTGTGTGGGGGAGGAATGGGGCCGCCGTCCACGAGGCTGACTGGTGTCACAGGTGTTCCCTGGCAGGGGTAATTCTGCTAAATACCTCCCATGTCCAGAGGGAGGCACTAGATGCTACCTGCATTTCCAGCCCAACCCCCGCCTTTCCCCGGCAGCCCGCACTGGGAGACAATCGGGGAAGACACGCGAATGCCTCCTAGGAAATCCAAGTTCCTGCAGAGAGAAGACGGAACCTCCCCACACTCAGAATTCCGGAACACGGCTGACTGTGTGGGGGAGGTTTGGGGCCGCCGTCCACGCAGCTGACTGGTGTCACAGGTGTTACCTGGCAGGGAAAACCGCTAATTAATACCCTGTTCAGGGAGAGGCACTAGATGCTACCTGCATTTCCAGCCCAACCCCCGCTTTTCCCCGGCAGTCCGCACAGGCAGACACTCGGGGAAGACACGTGAAGGGCTCCTAGGATATCCCGGGTGCTGCAGACAGAAGACGGAACCTCCCCACACTCAGAATTCCGCAACACGGCTGACTGTGTGGGGGAGGTTTGGGGCCGCCGTCCACTCAGCTGACTGGTGTCACAGGTGTTCCCTGGCAGGGGTAATTCTGCTAAATACCTCCCATGTCCAGAGGGAGGCACTAGATGCTACCTGCATTTCCAGCCCAACCCCCGCCTTTCCCTGGCAGCCCGCACTGGGATACACTCGGGGAAGACACGCGAATGGCTACTACAGATCCAAGGTCCTGCACACAGAAGACGGAACCTCCCCACACTCACAATTCCGGAACAAGCATGACTGTGTGGGGGAGGTTTGGGGCCGCCGTCCACGCAGCTGACTGGTGTCACAGGTGTTACCTGGCAGGGGAAATCCGCTAACAAAATCCCCTGTCCAGGGAGAGGCAATAGATGCTACCTGCATTTCCAGCCCAACCCCCACCTTTCCCCGGCAGCCCGCAATGTGAGACACTCGGGGAAGACACGCGGATGGCTCCTACGAAATCCAAGGTCCTGCAGACAGAAGACGGAACCTCCCCACACTCACAATTCTGGAACAAGCCTGACAGTGTGCGGGAGGTTTGGGTCCGCCCTCCTCAAAGCTGAGTGGTGTCAAAGGAGTTCCCTGGCAGGGGGAATTCCGCTAATTCCCTACCCTGTCCAGGGGGAGGCACTAGATGCTACCTGCATTTCCAGACCAACCCCCGCATTTCCCCGGCAGCCCGCAATGGGATACACTCGGGGAAGACACGCGAATGGCTCCTAGGAAATCCAAGGTCCTGCAGACAGAGGACGGAACCTCCCCACACTCAGAATTCTGGAACACGGCTGACTGTGTGGGGGAGGAATGGGGCCGCCGTCCACGAGGCTGACTGGTGTCACAGGTGTTCCCTGGCAGGGGTAATTCTGCTAAATACCTCCCATGTCCAGAGGGAGGCACTAGATGCTACCTGCATTTCCAGCCCAACCCCCGCCTTTCCCCGGCAGCCCGCACTGGGATACAATCGGGGAAGACACGTGAATGGCTCCTAGGGGATCCAAGGTTCTGCAGACAGAAGACGGAACCTCCCCACACTCACAATTCTGGAACAAGCCTGACTGTGTGGGGGAGGTTTGTGTCCGCCCTCATCGCAGCTGAGTTGTGTCAAAGGAGTTCCCTGGCAAGAGGAATTCCGCTAATTCCCTACCCTGTCCAGGGGGAGGCACTAGATGCTACCTGCATTTCCAGCCCAACCCCCGCATTTCCCCGGCAGCCCGCAATGGGAGACACTTGGGGAAGACACGCAAATGGCTCCTAGGAAATCCAAGGTCCTGCAGACAGAAGACGGAACCTCCCCACACTCAGAATTCCGGAACACGGCTGACTGTGTGGGGGAGGTTTGGGGCCGCCGTCCACGCAGCTGACTGGTGTCACAGGTGTTACCTGGCAGGGAAAACCGCTAATTAATACCCTGTTCAGGGAGAGGCACTAGATGCTACCTTAATTTTCCAGCCCAAACCCAGGCTTTCCCCGGCAGCCCGCACAGTCAGACACTCGGGGAAGACACGCGAAGGGCTCCTAGGAGATCCGGGGTGCTGCAGACAGAAGACGGAACCTCCCCACACTCAGAATTCCGGAACACGGCTGACTGTGTGGGGGAGGTTTGGGGCCGCCGTCCACTCAGCTGACTGGTGTCACAGGTGTTCCCTGGCAGGGGTAATTCTGCTAAATACTTCCCATGTCCAGAGGGAGGCACTAGATGCTACCTGCATTTCCAGCCCAACCCCCGCCTTTCCCTGGCAGCCCGCACTGGGAGACACTCGGGGAAGACACGCGAATGGCTACTACAGATCCAAGGTCCTGCACACAGAAGACGGAACCTCCCCACACTCACAATTCCGGAACAAGCATGACTGTGTGGGGGAGGTTTGGGGCCGCCGTCCACGCAGCTGACAGTTGTCACAGGTGTTACCTGGCAGGGGAAATCCGCTAACAAAATCCCCTGTCCAGGGAGAGGCAATAGATGCTACCTGCATTTCCAGCCCAACCCCCAACTTTCCACGGCAGCCCGCAATGTGAGACACTCGGGGAAGACACGCGGATTGCCTCTAGGAAATCCAAGGTCCTGCAGACAGAAGACGGAACCTCCCCACACTCACAATTCTGGAACAAGCCTGACATTGTGCGGGAGGTTTGGGTCCGCCCTTCTCACAGCTGAGTGGTGTCAAAGGAGTTACCTGGCAGGGGGAATTCCGCTAATTCCCTACCCTGTCCAGGGGGAGGCACTAGATGCTACCTGCATTTCCAGACCAACCCCAGCCTTTCCCCGGAAGCCCGCAATGGGAAACACTCGGGGAAGACACGTGAAGGGCTCCTAGGAGATCCCGGGTTCTGCAGACCGAATACGGAACCTCCCCAAACTCAGAATTCCGGAACACGGCTGACTGTGTGGGGGAGGAATGGGGCCGCCGTCCACGAGGCTGACTGGTGTCACAGGTGTTCCCTGGCAGGGAAAACCGCTAATTAATACCCTGTTCAGGGAGAGGCACTAGATGCTACCTGCATTTCCAGCCCAACCCCCGCTTTCCGCGGCAGTCCGCACAGGCAGACACTCGGGGAAGACACGCGAAGGGCTCCTAGGATATCCCGGGTGCTGCAGACAGAAGACTTAACCTCCCCACACTCACAATTCCGGAACACGGCTGACTGGGTGGGGGAGGTTTGGGGCCGCCGTCCACGCAGCTGACTGGTGTCACAGCTGTTCCCTGGCAGGGGGAAGTCCGCTAATTACCTCCCAACTCCAGGGGGATGCACTAGATGCTACCTGCATTTCCAGCCCAACCCCCAACTTTCCCCGGCAGCCCGCAATGGGAGACACTCGGGGAAGACACGCGGATGGCTCCTAGGAAATCCAAGGTCCTGCAGACAGAAGACGGAACCTCCCCACACTCACAATTCCGGAACAAGCCTGACAGTGTGCGGGAGGTTTGGGTCCGCCCTCCTCGCAGCTGAGTGGTGTCAAAGGAGTTCCCTGGCAGGGGGAATTCCGCTAATTCCCTACCCTGTCCAGGGGGAGGCACTAGATGCTACCTGCATTTCCAGCCCAACCCCCGCATTTCCCCGGCAGCCCGCAATGGGAGACACTCGGGGAAGACACGCGAATGGCTCCTGGGAAATCCAAGGTCCTGCAGACAGAAGACGGAACATCCCCACACTCAGAATTCCGGAACACGGCTGACTGTGTGGGGGAGGTTTGGGGCCGCCGTCCACGCAGCTGACTGGTGTCACAGGTGTTACCTGGCAGGGAAAACCGCTAATTAATACCCTGTTCAGGGAGAGGCACTAGATGCTACCTTCATTTCCAGCCCAAACCCAGGCTATCCCCGGCAGCCCGCACAGTCAGACACTCGGGGAAGACACGCGAAGGGCTCCTAGGAGATCCGGGGTGCTGCAGACAGAAGACGGAACCTCCTCACACTCAGAATTCTGGAACACGGCTGACTGTGTGGGGGAGGTTTGGGGCCGCCGTCCACTCAGCTGACTGGTGTCACAGGTGTTCCCTGGCAGGGGTAATTCTGCTAAATACCCCCCATGTCCAGAGGGAGGCACTAGATGCTACCTGCATTTCCAGCCCAACCCCCGCCTTTCCCTGGCAGCCCGCACTGGGAGACACTCGGGGATGACACGCGAATGGCTACTACAGATCCAAGGTCCTGCACACAGAAGACGGAACCTCCCCACACTCACAATTCCGGAACAAGCCTGACTGTGTGGGGGAGGTTTGGGGCCGCCGTCCACGCAGCTGACTGGTGTCACAGGTGTTACCTGGCAGGGGAAATCTGCTAACAAAATCCCCTGTCCAGGGAGAGGCAATAGATGCTACCTGCATTTCCAGCCCAACCCTTCACATTTCCCCGGTAGCCCGCAATGTGAGACACTCGGGGAAACACGTGAAGGGCTCCTAGGAAATCCCGGGTGCCTCAGACAGAACACGGAACCTCCCCACACTCAGAATTCCGGAACACGGCTGACTGTGTGTGGGAGGTTTGGGGCCGTCGTCCACGCAGTTGACTGGTGTCAAAGGTGTTCCCCGGCAGGGGGAAGTCCGCTAATTACCTACCCTGTCCAGGGGGAGGCACTTGATGCTTCCTGAATTTCCAGCCCAACCCCCGCCTTTCCCCGGAAGCTCGCAATTGGAGACACTCGGGGAAAACACGCGGATGGCTCCTATGAAATCCAAGGTCCTGCAGACAGAAGACGGAACCTCCCCACACTCACAATTCCGGAATAAGCCTGACTGTGTGTGGGAAGTTTGGGTCCGCCCTCCTCGCAGCTGAGTGGTGTCAAAGGAGTTCGCTGGCAGGAGGAAGTCCGCTAATTGCCTACCCTGTCCAGGGGGAGGCACTAGATGCTACCTGCATTTCCAGCCCAACCCCCAACTTTCCGCGGCAGCCCGCAATTGGAGACACTCGGGGAAGACACGCGGATGGCTCCTATGAAATCCAAGGTCCTGCAGACAGAAGACGGAACCTCCCCACACTCACAATTCCGGAACAAGCCTGACTGTGTTGGGGAGGTTTGGGGCCACACTCCTCGCAGCTGAGTGGTGTCAAAGGAGTTCGCTGGCAGGAGGAAGTCCTCTAATTGCCTACCCTGTCCAGGGGGAGGCACTAGATGCTACCTGCATTTCCAGCCCAACCCCCGCATTTCCCCGGCAGCCCTCAATGGGAGATACTCGGGGAAGACACGCGAGTGGCTCCAAGGAAATCGAAGGTCCTGCAGACAGAAGACGGAACCTCCCCACACTCAGAATTCCGGAACAAGGCTGACTGTGTGGGGGAGGTTTGGGGCCGCCGTCCACGCAGATGACTGGTGTCACAGGTGTTACCTGGCAGGGAAAACCGCTAATTAATACCCTGTTCATGGAGAGGCACTAAATGCTACCTGCATTTCCAGCCCAACCCCCGCCTTTCCCCGGCAGTCCGCACAGGCAGACACACGGGGAAGGCACGTGAAGGGCTCCTAGGAGATCCCGGGTTCTGCAGACCGAATACGGAACCTCCCCACAATTACAATTCCGGAACACGGCTGACTGTGTGGGGGAGGAATGGGGCCGCCGTCCACGAGGCTGACTGGTGTCACAGGTGTTCCCTGGCAGGGGGAAGTCCGCTAATTACCTCCTATGATCAGGGGGAGGCACTAGATGCTATCTGCATTTCCAGCCCAACCCCCGCCTTTCCCCGGCAGCCCGCACTGGGAGACAATCGGGGAAGTCACGCGAATGGCTCCTAGGGGATCCAAGGTTCTGCAGACAGAAGACGGAACCTCCCCACACTCACAATTCCTGATCAAGCCTGACTGTTTGGGGGAGGTTTGGGTCCGCCCTCCTCGCAGCTGATTTGTGTCAAATTATTTCCCTGGCAGGAGGAAGTCCGCTATTTGCCTACCCTGTCCAGGGGGAGGCACTAGATGCTACCTGCATTTCCAGCCCATCCCCCGCCTTTCCCCGGCAGTCCGCACAGGCAGACACTCGGGGAAGACACGCGATGGGCTCCTAGGAGATCCCGGGTGCTGCAGACAGAAGACGGAACCTCCCCACACTCAGAATTCCGGAACACGGCTGACTGTGTGGGGGAGGTTTGGGGCCGCCGTCCACGCAGCTGACTGTTGTCACAGGTGTTACCTGGCAGGGAAAATCGCTAATTAATACCCTGTTCAGGGAGAGGCACTAGACGCTACCTGCATTTTCAGCCCGAACCCAGGCTTTCACCGGCAGCCCGCACAGTCAGACACTCGGGGAAGACACGCGAAGGGCTCCTAGGAGATCTGGGGTGCTGCAGACCGAAGACGGAACCTCCCCACACTCAGAATTCCGGAACACGGCTGACTGTGTGGGGGAGGTTTGGGGCCGCCGTCCACTCAGCTGACTGGTGTCACAGGTGTTCCCTGGCAGGGGTAATTCCGCTAAATACCTCCCATGTCCATGGGGAGGCACTAGATGCTACCTGCATTTCCAGCCCAACCCCCGCCTTTCCCTGGCAGCACGCACTGGGAGACACTCGGGGAAGACACGCGAAGGGCTCCTAGGAAATCCAAGGTCCTGCAGACAGAAGACGGAACCTCCCCACACTCAGAATTCCGGAACACGTCTGACTGTGTGGGGGAGGTTTGGGGCCGCCGTCCACGCAGCTGACTGGTGTCACAGGTGTTCCCTGGCAGGGGGAAGTCCGCTAATTGCCTACCCTGTCCAGGGGGAGGCAATAGATTCTACCTGCTTTTCCAGCCCAACCCCCGCCTTTCCGAGGCAGACCTCAATGGGAGACACTCGGGGAAGACACGCGAATGGCTCCTAGGAAATCCAAGGTCCTGCAGACAGAAGACGGGACCTCCCCAAACTCAGAATTCCGGAACACGT